>NC_086202.1:37067380-37367380 GCF_035770615.1 Melospiza melodia melodia | reverse complement strand
GCCCCGCTTCTGGATGGCAGATTGCAGGAGCCACTTGGTACTATCAAACCAGCCCGACTTGGCACTGGTGCCACCTCAGGTCTGGGAACCATCCTGCGTATCGTGGATTCTAAGGAGCCAGCCGGCCACTCCCAGCCACAGGCCCCCAAACACAAACAACGGCGCTTTTCCCTGGAAAACAAAACTGGCCTGCCAACTTTTTGATGGCAGATTGCAGGAGCCACTTGGTACTATCAAACCAGCCCAACTTGGCACTGGTGCCACCATGGGTCTGGTCACCATCCTGCCTATCGTAGCTTTTCAGGAGCCAGCCGGTCACTCCCAGCCATAGGCCCCCAGACACAAACCACGGCCCTTTTCCCTGGCAAACAAAAATCCGCTGCCCCACTTCTGGATGGCAGATTGCAGGACGCACTTGGTACTATCAAACCAGCCTACCTTGGCAATGGTGCAACCTTGGGTCTGGGAACCATCCTGCGTATCGTGGATTCTTAGGAGCCAGCCGGTCACTCCCAGCCACAGGCCCCCAAACACAAACAACGGCACTCTTCCCTGGAAAACAAAACTCGCCTGCCAACTTTTTGATGGCAGATTGCAGGAGCCACTTGGTACTATCAAACCAGCCCGACTTGGAACTGGTGCCACCTCTGGTCTGGGAACCATCCCGCGTATCGTGTATTCTAAGGAGCCAGCCGGCCACTCCCAGCCAGAGTCCACCAAACACAAACAACGGCACTCTTCCCTGGAAAACAAAACTCGCCTGCCAACTTTTTCATGGCAGATTGCAGGAGCCACTTTGCACCATCAAACTAGCCCGACTTGGCACTGGTGCCACTTCTGGTCTGGGAACCATCCTGCGTATCGTGGATTCTAATTAGCCAGCCGGCCACTCCCAGCCATAGGCCCCCAAACACAAACAACGGCGCTTTTCCCTGGAAAACAAAACTCGCCTGCCAACTTTTTGATGGCAGATTGCAGGAGCCACTTGGTACTATCAAACCAGCCCAACTTGGCACTGGTGCCACCATGGGTCTGGTCACCATCGTGCCTATTGTAGCTTTTCAGGAGCCAGCTGGTCACTCCCAGCCATAGGCCCCCAGACACAAACCTCGGCCCGTTTCCCTGGCAAACAAAATTAAGCTGCACAGCATGTGGATGGCAGATTGCAGGAGCTATTTAGTACTATCAAACCAGCCCGACTTGGCCCTGGTGCCACCTCTGGTCTGGGAACCATCCTGCCTATTGTGGATTTTCAGAGGTCAGCCGGCCACTCTCAGCCATATGCCCTCAAACACAAACCACGGCCCTTTTCTCTGGCAAACAAAACTCAACTGCCCCTCTTCTGGATGGCAAATTGCAGGACGCACTTGGTACTACAAAAACAGCACAACTTGGCACTGGTGTCACCTTGGGTCTGGTCACCATCCTGCGTATCGAGGATTTTAAGGAGCCAGCCGGCCACTCCCAGCCATATGCCCCCAAAAAAAAACCACGGCCATTTTCTCTGGCAAACAAAACTCAGCTGCCCCGCTTCTGGATGGCAGATTGCAGGAGCCACTTTGCACCATCAAACCAGCCCGACTTGGCACTGGTGCCACCTCTGGTCTGGGAACCATCCTGCGTATTGTGGATTGTCAGGAGCCAGCCGACCACTCTCGGCCACAGACCCCAATCAAAAACAACGGCCCGATTCACAGGCAAAAAAAACTCAGCTGCCCCACTTCTGGATGTGAGATTGCAGGAGGCGCTTGACTCTGTCAAACCAGCCCTACTTGGCACTGGTGCCACCTTGGGTCTGGGAACCATGCTGCGTATCATGGAATTTCAGGAGCCAGCCGGCCACTGCCAGCCACAGGACCCAAACACATACCACAGCCCTTTTCTCTGGCAAGCAAAACTCAGCTGCCCCGCTTTTAGATGGCAGATTGCAGGAGCCACTTGGTACTATCAAACCAGCCCAACTTGGCACTGGTGCCACCATGGGTCTGGTAACCATCTTGCCTATCGTAGCTTTTCACGACCGAGCCGGTCAGTCCCAGCCATAGGCTCGCAGACACAAACCACGGCCCGTTTCCTTGGCAAAAAAAAGTAAGCTGCCCCGCTTCTGGATGGCAGATTGCAGGAGCCACTTGGTACTATCAAACCAGCCCAACTTGGCACTGGTGCCACCATGGGTCTGGTAACCATCCTGCCTATCGTAGCTTTTCAGGAGCCAGCCGGCCACTCCCAGCCACAGGCCCCCAAACAAAAACAACGGCGCTTTTCCCTGGAAAACAGAACTCGCCTGCCAACTTTTTGATGGCAGATTGCAGGAGCCACTTGGTACTATCAAACCAGCCCAACTTGGCACTGGTGCCACCATGGGTCTGGTCACCATCCTGCCTATCGTAGCTTTTCACGACCGAGCCGGTCACTCCCAGCCATAGGCCCCCAGACACAAACCACGGCCCGTTTCCTTGGCAAACAAAAGTAAGCTGCCCCGCTTCTGGATGGCAGATTGCAGGACGCACTTGGTACTATCAAACCAGCCTACCTTGGCAATGGTGCAACCTTGGGTCTGGGAACCATCCTGCGTATCGTGGATTCTAAGGAGCCAGCCGGCCATTCCCGGCCATAGGCCCCCAAACACAAACAACGGCACTCTTCCCTGGAAAACAAAACTCGCCTGCCAACTTTTTGATGGCAGATTGCAGGAGCCACTTGGTACTATCAAATCAGCCCGACTTGGCACTGGTGCCACCATGGGTCTGGTAACTGTCCTGCCTATCGTAGCTTTACAGGAGCCAGCCAGTCACTTCCAGCCATAGGCCCCCAGACACAAACCTCGGCCCGTTTACCTGGCAAACAAAAGTAAGCTACCCCCCTTCTGGATGGCAGATTGCAGGAGCCACTTTGCACCATCAAACTAGCCCGACTTGGCACTGGTGCCACCTTGGGTCTGTGAACCATCCTGCGTATTGTGGATTGACAGGAGCCAGCTGACCGCTCTCGGCCACCGACCCCAATCAAAAACAACGGCCCGATTCACAGGCAAAAAAAACTCAGCTGCCCCACTTCTGGATGGGAGATTGCAGGAGGCGCTTGACGCTGTCAAACCAGCCCTACTTGGCACTGGTGCCACCTTGGGTCTGGGAACCATGCTGCGTATCATGGAATTTCAGGAGCCTGCCGGCCACTGCCAGCCACAGGACCCAAACATATACCACAGCCCTTTTCTCTGGCAAGCAAAACTCAGCTGCCCCGCTTTTGGATGGCAGATTGCAGGAGCCACTTGGTACTATCAAACCAGCCCAACTGGGCACTGGTGCCACCTCTGGTCTGGGAACCATCCTGCCTATCGTAGCATTTCAGGAGCCAGCCGGCCACTCCCAGCCACAGGCCCCCAAACAAAAACAACGGCGCTTTTCCCTGGGAAACAGAACTCGCCTGCCAACTTTTTGATGGCAGATTGCAGGAGCCACTTGGTACTATCAAACCAGCCCAACTTGGCACTGGTGCCACCATGGGTCTGGTCACCATCCTGCCTATCGTAGCTTTTCACGACCGAGCCGGTCAATCCCAGCCATAGGCCCCCAGACACAAACCACGGCCCGTTTCCTTGGCAAACAAAAGTAAGCTGCCCCACTTCTGGATGGCATATTTCAGGAGCCACTTTGTGGTATCAAACAAGCCCAACTTAGCACTGGTGCCACCTGTGGTCTGGGAACCATCCTGCGTATCGTGGATTCCAAGGAGCCAGCCGGCCACTCCCAGCCACAGGCCCCCAAACAAAAACAACGGCACTCTTCCCTGGAAAACAAAACTGGCCTGCCAACTTTTTGATGGCAGATTGCAGGAGCCACTTTGCACCATCAAACTAGCCCGACTTGGCACTGGTGCCACCTCTGGTCTGGGAACCATCCTGCGTATCGTGGATTATAATTAGCCAGCCGGCCACTCCCAGCCACAGGTCCCCAAACACAAACAACGGCGCTTTTCCCTGGAAAACAAAACTGGCCTGCCAACTTTTTGATGGCAGATGGCAGGAGCCACTTGGTACTATCAAACCAGCCCAACTTGGCACTGGTGCCACCATGGGTCTGGTCACCATCCTGCCTATCGTAGCTTTTCAGGAGCCAGCCGGTCAGTCCCACCCATAGGCCCCGAGACACAAACTTCGACCCGTTTCCCTGGCAAACAAAAGTAAGCTGCCCCGCTTCTGGATGGCAGATTGCAGGAGCCACTTGGTACTATCAAACCAGCCCAACTTGGCACTGCTGCCACCATGGGTCTGGTCACCATCCTGCCTATCGCAGCTTTTCAGGAGCCAGCCAGTCACTCCCAGCCATAGGCCCCCAGACACAAACTTCGGCCCGTTTCCCTGGCAAAAAAAAGTAAGCTACCCCGCTTCTGGATGGCAGATTGCAGGAGCCACTTTGCACCATCAAACTAGCCCGACTTGGCACTGGTGCCACCTTGGGTCTGTGAACCATCCTGCGTATTGTGGATTGACAGGAGCCAGCTGACCGCTCTCGGCCACCGACCCCAATCAAAAACAGCGGCCCGATTCACAGGCAAAAAAAACTCAGCTGCCCCACTTCTGGATGGGAGATTGCAGGAGGCGCTTGACGCTGTCAAACCAGCCCTACTTGGCCCTGGTGCCACCTTGGGTCTGGGAACCATGCTGCGTATCATGGAATTTCAGGAGCCAGCCGGCCACTGCCAGCCATAGGCCCCCAGACACAAACCTCGGCCCGTTTCCCTGGCAAACAAAATTAAGCTGCACAGCATGTGGATGGCAGATTGCAGGAGCTATTTAGTACTATCAAACCAGCCCGACTTGGCCCTGGTGCCACCTTGGCTCTGGGAACCATCCTGCCTATTGTGGATTTTCAGGGGTCAGCCGGCCACTCTCAGCCATATGCCCTCAAAGACAAACCACGGCCCTTTTCTCTGGCAAACAAAACTCAACTGCCCCTCTTCTGGATGGCAAATTGCAGGACGCACTTGGTACTACAAAAACAGCACAACTTGGCACTGGTGCCACCTTGGGTCTGGTCACCATCCTGCGTATCGAGCATTTTAAGGAGCCAGCCGGCCACTCCCAGCCATATGCCCCCAAAAAAAAACCACGGCCATTTTCTCTGGCAAACAAAACTCAGCTGCCCCGCTTCTGGATGGCAGATTGCAGGAGCCACTTTGCACCATCAAACCAGCCCGACTTGGCACTGGTGCCACCTCTGGTCTGGGAACCATCCTGCGTATCGTGGATTCTAAGGAGCCAGCCGGCCACTCCCAGCCACAGGCCCCCAAACACAAACAACGGCACTTTACCCTGGAAAACAAAACTCGCCTGCCAACTTTTTGATGGCAGATTGCAGGAGCCACTTTGCACCATCAAACTAGCCCGACTTGGCACTGGTGCCACCTCTGGTCTGGGAACCATCCTGCGTATCGTGGATTCTAATTAGCCAGCCGGCCACTCCCAGTCACAGGCCACCAAACACAAACAACGGCGCTTTTCCCTGGAAAACAAAACACGCCTGCCAACATTTTGATGGCAGATTGCAGGAGCCACTTTGCACCATCAAACCAGCCCGACTTGGCACTGGTGCCACCTCTGGTCTGGGAACCATCCTGCGTATCGTGGATTCTAAGGAGCCAGCCGGCCACTCCCTGACACAGGCCCCCAAACACAAACAACGGCACTTTACCCTGGAAAACAAAACTCGCCTGCCAACTTTTTGATGGCAGATTGCAGGAGCCACTTTGCACCATCAAACTAGCCCGACTTGGCACTGGTGCCACCTCTGGTCTGGGAACCATCCTGCGTATCGTGGATTCTAATTAGCCAGCCGGCCACTCCCAGTCACAGGACACCAAACACAAACAACGGCACTTTTCCCTGGAAAACAAAACTGGCCTGCCAACTTTTTGATGGCAGATTGCAGGAGCTATTTAGTACTATCAAACCAGCCCAACTTGGCACTGGTGCCACCATGGGTGTGGTCACCATCCTGCCTATCGTAGCTTTTCAGGAGCCAGCCGGTCTGTCCCAGCCATAGGCCCCCAGAAAAAACCTCGGCCCTTTTCCCTGGCAAACAAAAGTAAGCTACCCCGCTTCTGGATGGCAGATTGCAGGAGCCACTTGGTACTATCAAACAAGCCCGACTTGGAACTGGTGCCACCTCTGGTCTGGGAACCATCCTGCGTATCGTGGATTCTAAGGAGCCAGCCGGCCACTCCCAGCCACAGGCCCCCAAACAAAAACAACGGCACTCTTCCCTGAAAAACAAAACTCGCCTGCCAACTTTTTGATGGCAGATTGCAGGAGCCACTTTGCACCATCAAACTAGCCCGACTTGGCACTGGTGCCACCTCTGGTCTGGGAACCATCCTGCGTATCGTGGATTCTAAGGAGCCAGCCGGTCACTCCCAGCCACAGGCCCCCAAACACAAACAACGGCGCTTTTCCCTGGAAAACAAAACTGGCCTGCCAACTTTTTGATGGCAGATTGCAGGAGCCACTTGGTACTATCAAACCAGCCCAACTTGGCACTGGTGCCACCATGGGTCTGGTCACCATCCTGCCTATCGTAGCTTTTCACGACCGAGCCGGTCACTCCCAGCCATAGGCCCCCAGACAAAAACCACGGCCCGTTTCCTTGGCAAACAAAAGTAAGCTGCCCCGCTTCTGGATGGCAGATTGCAGGACGCACTTGGTACTATCAAACCAGCCTACCTTGGCAATGGTGCAACCTTGGGTCTGGGAACCATCCTGCGTATCGTGGATTCTAAGGAGCCAGCCGGCCATTCCCGGCCATAGGCCCCCAAACACAAACAACGGCACTCTTCCCTGGAAAACAAAACTCGCCTGCCAACTTTTTGATGGCAGATTGCAGGAGCCACTTGGTACTATCAAATCAGCCCGACTTGGCACTGGTGCCACCATGGGTCTGGTAACTGTCCTGCCTATCGTAGCTTTACAGGAGCCAGCCAGTCACTTCCAGCCATAGGCCCCCAGACACAAACCTCGGCCCGTTTACCTGGCAAACAAAAGTAAGCTACCCCCCTTCTGGATGGCAGATTGCAGGAGCCACTTTGCACCATCAAACTAGCCCGACTTGGCACTGGTGCCACCTTGGGTCTGTGAACCATCCTGCGTATTGTGGATTGACAGGAGCCAGCTGACCGCTCTCGGCCACCGACCCCAATCAAAAACAACGGCCCGATTCACAGGCAAAAAAAACTCAGCTGCCCCACTTCTGGATGGGAGATTGCAGGAGGCGCTTGACGCTGTCAAACCAGCCCTACTTGGCACTGGTGCCACCTTGGGTCTGGGAACCATGCTGCGTATCATGGAATTTCAGGAGCCTGCCGGCCACTGCCAGCCACAGGACCCAAACATATACCACAGCCCTTTTCTCTGGCAAGCAAAACTCAGCTGCCCCGCTTTTGGATGGCAGATTGCAGGAGCCACTTGGTACTATCAAACCAGCCCAACTGGGCACTGGTGCCACCTCTGGTCTGGGAACCATCCTGCGTATCGTGGATTCTAAGGAGCCAGCCGGCCACTCCCAGCCACAGGCCCCCAAACACAAACAACGGCACTTTACCCTGGAAAACAAAACTCGCCTGCCAACTTTTTGATGGCAGATTGCAGGAGCCACTTTGCACCATCAAACTAGCCCGACTTGGCACTGGTGCCACCTCTGGTCTGGGAACCATCCTGCGTATCGTGGATTCTAATTAGCCAGCCGGCCACTCCCAGTCACAGGCCACCAAACACAAACAACGGCGCTTTTCCCTGGAAAACAAAACACGCCTGCCAACATTTTGATGGCAGATTGCAGGAGCCACTTTGCACCATCAAACCAGCCCGACTTGGCACTGGTGCCACCTCTGGTCTGGGAACCATCCTGCGTATCGTGGATTCTAAGGAGCCAGCCGGCCACTCCCTGCCACAGGCCCCCAAACACAAACAACGGCACTTTACCCTGGAAAACAAAACTCGCCTGCCAACTTTTTGATGGCAGATTGCAGGAGCCACTTTGCACCATCAAACTAGCCCGACTTGGCACTGGTGCCACCTCTGGTCTGGGAACCATCCTGCGTATCGTGGATTCTAATTAGCCAGCCGGCCACTCCCAGTCACAGGACACCAAACACAAACAACGGCGCTTTTCCCTGGAAAACAAAACTGGCCTGCCAACTTTTTGATGGCAGATTGCAGGAGCTATTTAGTACTATCAAACCAGCCCAACTTGGCACTGGTGCCACCATGGGTGTGGTCACCATCCTGCCTATCGTAGCTTTTCAGGAGCCAGCCGGTCTGTCCCAGCCATAGGCCCCCAGAAAAAACCTCGGCCCTTTTCCCTGGCAAACAAAAGTAAGCTACCCCGCTTCTGGATGGCAGATTGCAGGAGCCACTTGGTACTATCAAACAAGCCCGACTTGGAACTGGTGCCACCTCTGGTCTGGGAACCATCCTGCGTATCGTGGATTCTAAGGAGCCAGCCGGCCACTCCCAGCCACAGGCCCCCAAACAAAAACAACGGCACTCTTCCCTGAAAAACAAAACTCGCCTGCCAACTTTTTGATGGCAGATTGCAGGAGCCACTTTGCACCATCAAACTAGCCCGACTTGGCACTGGTGCCACCTCTGGTCTGGGAACCATCCTGCGTATCGTGGATTCTAAGGAGCCAGCCGGTCACTCCCAGCCACAGGCCCCCAAACACAAACAACGGCGCTTTTCCCTGGAAAACAAAACTGGCCTGCCAACTTTTTGATGGCAGATTGCAGGAGCCACTTGGTACTATCAAACCAGCCCAACTTGGCACTGGTGCCACCATGGGTCTGGTCACCATCCTGCCTATCGTAGCTTTTCACGACCGAGCCGGTCACTCCCAGCCATAGGCCCCCAGACAAAAACCACGGCCCGTTTCCTTGGCAAACAAAAGTAAGCTGCCCCGCTTCTGGATGGCAGATTGCAGGACGCACTTGGTACTATCAAACCAGCCTACCTTGGCAATGGTGCAACCTTGGGTCTGGGAACCATCCTGCGTATCGTGGATTCTAAGGAGCCAGCCGGCCATTCCCGGCCATAGGCCCCCAAACACAAACAACGGCACTCTTCCCTGGAAAACAAAACTCGCCTGCCAACTTTTTGATGGCAGATTGCAGGAGCCACTTGGTACTATCAAATCAGCCCGACTTGGCACTGGTGCCACCATGGGTCTGGTAACTGTCCTGCCTATCGTAGCTTTACAGGAGCCAGCCAGTCACTTCCAGCCATAGGCCCCCAGACACAAACCTCGGCCCGTTTACCTGGCAAACAAAAGTAAGCTACCCCCCTTCTGGATGGCAGATTGCAGGAGCCACTTTGCACCATCAAACTAGCCCGACTTGGCACTGGTGCCACCTTGGGTCTGTGAACCATCCTGCGTATTGTGGATTGACAGGAGCCAGCTGACCGCTCTCGGCCACCGACCCCAATCAAAAACAACGGCCCGATTCACAGGCAAAAAAAACTCAGCTGCCCCACTTCTGGATGGGAGATTGCAGGAGGCGCTTGACGCTGTCAAACCAGCCCTACTTGGCACTGGTGCCACCTTGGGTCTGGGAACCATGCTGCGTATCATGGAATTTCAGGAGCCTGCCGGCCACTGCCAGCCACAGGACCCAAACATATACCACAGCCCTTTTCTCTGGCAAGCAAAACTCAGCTGCCCCGCTTTTGGATGGCAGATTGCAGGAGCCACTTGGTACTATCAAACCAGCCCAACTGGGCACTGGTGCCACCTCTGGTCTGGGAACCATCCTGCCTATCGTAGCATTTCAGGAGCCAGCCGGCCACTCCCAGCCACAGGCCCCCAAACAAAAACAACGGCGCTTTTCCCTGGGAAACAGAACTCGCCTGCCAACTTTTTGATGGCAGATTGCAGGAGCCACTTGGTACTATCAAACCAGCCCAACTTGGCACTGGTGCCACCATGGGTCTGGTCACCATCCTGCCTATCGTAGCTTTTCACGACCGAGCCGGTCAATCCCAGCCATAGGCCCCCAGACACAAACCACGGCCCGTTTCCTTGGCAAACAAAAGTAAGCTGCCCCACTTCTGGATGGCATATTTCAGGAGCCACTTTGTGGTATCAAACAAGCCCAACTTAGCACTGGTGCCACCTGTGGTCTGGGAACCATCCTGCGTATCGTGGATTCCAAGGAGCCAGCCGGCCACTCCCAGCCACAGGCCCCCAAACAAAAACAACGGCACTCTTCCCTGGAAAACAAAACTGGCCTGCCAACTTTTTGATGGCAGATTGCAGGAGCCACTTTGCACCATCAAACTAGCCCGACTTGGCACTGGTGCCACCTCTGGTCTGGGAACCATCCTGCGTATCGTGGATTATAATTAGCCAGCCGGCCACTCCCAGCCACAGGTCCCCAAACACAAACAACGGCGCTTTTCCCTGGAAAACAAAACTGGCCTGCCAACTTTTTGATGGCAGATGGCAGGAGCCACTTGGTACTATCAAACCAGCCCAACTTGGCACTGGTGCCACCATGGGTCTGGTAACCATCCTGCCTATCGTAGCTTTTCAGGAGCCAGCCGGCAACTCCCAGCCACAGGCCCCCAAACAAAAACAACGGCGCTTTTCCCTGGAAAACAGAACTCACCTGCCAACTTTTTGATGGCAGATTGCAGGAGCCACTTGGTACTATCAAACCAGCCCAACTTGGCACTGGTGCCACCATGGGTCTGGTCACCATCCTGCCTATCGTAGCTTTTCAGGAGCCAGCCGGTCAGTCCCACCCATAGGCCCCGAGACACAAACTTCGACCCGTTTCCCTGGCAAACAAAAGTAAGCTGCCCCGCTTCTGGATGGCAGATTGCAGGAGCCACTTGGTACTATCAAACCAGCCCAACTTGGCACTGCTGCCACCATGGGTCTGGTCACCATCCTGCCTATCGCAGCTTTTCAGGAGCCAGCCGGTCACTCCCAGCCATAGGCCCCCAGACACAAACTTCGGCCCGTTTCCCTGGCAAACAAAAGTAAGCTACCCCCCTTCTGGATGGCAGATTGCAGGAGCCACTTTGCACCATCAAACTAGCCCGACTTGGCACTGGTGCCACCTTGGGTCTGTGAACCATCCTGCGTATCGTGGATTCTAAGGAGCCAGCCGGCCATTCCCGGCCATAGGCCCCCAAACACAAACAACGGCACTCTTCCCTGGAAAACAAAACTCGCCTGCCAACTTTTTGATGGCAGATTGCAGGAGCCACTTTGCACCATCAAACTAGCCCGACTTGGCACTGGTGCCACCTTGGGTCTGTGAACCATCCTGCGTATTGTGGATTGACAGGAGCCAGCTGACCGCTCTCGGCCACCGACCCCAATCAAAAACAGCGGCCCGATTCACAGGCAAAAAAAACTCAGCTGCCCCACTTCTGGATGGGAGATTGCAGGAGGCGCTTGACGCTGTCAAACCAGCCCTACTTGGCCCTGGTGCCACCTTGGGTCTGGGAACCATGCTGCGTATCATGGAATTTCAGGAGCCAGCCGGCCACTGCCAGCCATAGGCCCCCAGACACAAACCTCGGCCCGTTTCCCTGGCAAACAAAATTAAGCTGCACAGCATGTGGATGGCAGATTGCAGGAGCTATTTAGTACTATCAAACCAGCCCGACTTGGCCCTGGTGCCACCTTGGCTCTGGGAACCATCCTGCCTATTGTGGATTTTCAGGGGTCAGCCGGCCACTCTCAGCCATATGCCCTCAAAGACAAACCACGGCCCTTTTCTCTGGCAAACAAAACTCAACTGCCCCTCTTCTGGATGGCAAATTGCAGGACGCACTTGGTACTACAAAAACAGCACAACTTGGCACTGGTGCCACCTTGGGTCTGGTCACCATCCTGCGTATCGAGCATTTTAAGGAGCCAGCCGGCCACTCCCAGCCATATGCCCCCAAAAAAAAACCACGGCCATTTTCTCTGGCAAACAAAACTCAGCTGCCCCGCTTCTGGATGGCAGATTGCAGGAGCCACTTTGCACCATCAAACCAGCCCGACTTGGCACTGGTGCCACCTCTGGTCTGGGAACCATCCTGCGTATCGTGGATTCTAAGGAGCCAGCCGGCCACTCCCAGCCACAGGCCCCCAAACACAAACAACGGCACTTTACCCTGGAAAACAAAACTCGCCTGCCAACTTTTTGATGGCAGATTGCAGGAGCCACTTTGCACCATCAAACTAGCCCGACTTGGCACTGGTGCCACCTCTGGTCTGGGAACCATCCTGCGTATCGTGGATTCTAATTAGCCAGCCGGCCACTCCCAGTCACAGGCCACCAAACACAAACAACGGCGCTTTTCCCTGGAAAACAAAACACGCCTGCCAACATTTTGATGGCAGATTGCAGGAGCCACTTTGCACCATCAAACCAGCCCGACTTGGCACTGGTGCCACCTCTGGTCTGGGAACCATCCTGCGTATCGTGGATTCTAAGGAGCCAGCCGGCCACTCCCTGCCACAGGCCCCCAAACACAAACAACGGCACTTTACCCTGGAAAACAAAACTCGCCTGCCAACTTTTTGATGGCAGATTGCAGGAGCCACTTTGCACCATCAAACTAGCCCGACTTGGCACTGGTGCCACCTCTGGTCTGGGAACCATCCTGCGTATCGTGGATTCTAATTAGCCAGCCGGCCACTCCCAGTCACAGGACACCAAACACAAACAACGGCGCTTTTCCCTGGAAAACAAAACTGGCCTGCCAACTTTTTGATGGCAGATTGCAGGAGCTATTTAGTACTATCAAACCAGCCCAACTTGGCACTGGTGCCACCATGGGTGTGGTCACCATCCTGCCTATCGTAGCTTTTCAGGAGCCAGCCGGTCTGTCCCAGCCATAGGCCCCCAGAAAAAACCTCGGCCCTTTTCCCTGGCAAACAAAAGTAAGCTACCCCGCTTCTGGATGGCAGATTGCAGGAGCCACTTGGTACTATCAAACAAGCCCGACTTGGAACTGGTGCCACCTCTGGTCTGGGAACCATCCTGCGTATCGTGGATTCTAAGGAGCCAGCCGGCCACTCCCAGCCACAGGCCCCCAAACAAAAACAACGGCACTCTTCCCTGAAAAACAAAACTCGCCTGCCAACTTTTTGATGGCAGATTGCAGGAGCCACTTTGCACCATCAAACTAGCCCGACTTGGCACTGGTGCCACCTCTGGTCTGGGAACCATCCTGCGTATCGTGGATTCTAAGGAGCCAGCCGGTCACTCCCAGCCACAGGCCCCCAAACACAAACAACGGCGCTTTTCCCTGGAAAACAAAACTGGCCTGCCAACTTTTTGATGGCAGATTGCAGGAGCCACTTGGTACTATCAAACCAGCCCAACTTGGCACTGGTGCCACCATGGGTCTGGTAACCATCCTGCCTATCGTAGCTTTTCAGGAGCCAGCCGGTCACTCCCAGCCATAGGCCCCGAGACACAAACCTCGGCCCGTTTCCCTGGCAAACAAAAGTAAGCTGCCCCGCTTCTGGATGGCAGATTGCAGGAGCCACTTGGTACTATCAAACCAGCCCGACTTGGCACTGGTGCCACCTCAGGTCTGGGAACCATCCTGCGTATCGTGGATTCTAAGGAGCCAGCCAGCCACTCCCAGCCACAGGCCCCCAAACACAAACAACGGCGCTTTTCCCTGGAAAACAAAATTGGCCTGCCAACTTTTTGATGGCAGATTGCAGGAGCCACTTGGTACTATCAAACCACCCCGACTTGGCACTGGTGCCACCATGGGTCTGGTCACCATCCTGCCTATCGTAGCTTTTCAGGAGCCAGCCGGTCACTCCCAGCCATAGGCCCCCAGACACAAACCACGGCCCTTTTCCCTGGCAAAAAAAAATCCGCTGCCCCACTTCTGGATGGCAGATTGCAGGACGCACTTGGTACTATCAAACCAGCCTACCTTGGCAATGGTGCAACCTTGGGTCTGGGAACCATCCTGCGTATCGTGGATTCTGAGGAGGCAGCCGGCCACTCCCAGCCACAGGCCCCCAAACACAAACAACGGCACTCTTCCCTGGAAAACAAAACTCGCCTGCCAACTTTTTGATGGCAGATTGCAGGAGCCACTTGGTACTATCAAACCAGCCCGACTTGGAACTGGTGCCACCTCTGGTCTGGGAACCATCCCGCGTATCGTGGATTCTAAGGAGCCAGCCGGCCACTCCCAGCCAGAGTCCACCAAACACAAACAACGGCACTCTTCCCTGGAAAACAAAACTCGCCTGCCAACTATTTCATGGCAGATTGCAGGAGCCACTTTGCACCATCAAACTAGCCCGACTTGGCACTGGTGCCACCTCTGGTCTGGGAACCATCCTGCGTATCGTGGATTCTAATTAGCCAGCCGGCCACTCCCAGCCATAGGCCCCCAAACACAAACAACGGCGCTTTTCCCTGGAAAACAAAACTCGCCTGCCAACTTTTTGATGGCAGATTGCAGGAGCCACTTGGTACTATCAAACCAGCCCAACTTGGCACTGGTGCCACCATGGGTCTGGTCACCATCGTGCCTATTGTAGCTTTTCAGGAGCCAGCCGGTCACTCCCAGCCATAGGCCCCCAGACACAAACCTCGGCCCGTTTCCCTGGCAAACAAAATTAAGCTGCACAGCATGTGGATGGCAGATTGCAGGAGCTATTTAGTACTATCAAACCAGCCCGACTTGGCCCTGGTGCCACCTTGGCTCTGGGAACCATCCTGCCTATTGTGGATTTTCAGGGGTCAGCCGGCCACTCTCAGCCATATGCCCTCAAACACAAACCACGGCCCTTTTCTCTGGCAAACAAAACTCAACTGCCCCTCTTCTGGATGGCAAATTGCAGGACGCACTTGGTACTACAAAAACAGCACAACTTGGCACTGGTGTCACCTTGGGTCTGGTCACCATCCTGCGTATCGAGGATTTTAAGGAGCCAGCCGGCCACTCCCAGCCATATGCCCCCAAAAAAAAACCACGGCCATTTTCTCTGGCAAACAAAACTCAGCTGCCCCGCTTCTGGATGGCAGATTGCAGGAGCCACTTTGCACCATCAAACTAGCCCGACTTGGCACTGGTGCCACCTCTGGTCTGGGAACCATCCTGCGTATCGTGGATTATAATTAGCCAGCCGGCCACTCCCAGCCACAGGTCCCCAAACACAAACAACGGCGCTTTTCCCTGGAAAACAAAACTGGCCTGCCAACTTTTTGATGGCAGATGGCAGGAGCCACTTGGTACTATCAAACCAGCCCAACTTGGCACTGGTGCCACCATGGGTCTGGTAACCATCCTGCCTATCGTAGCTTTTCAGGAGCCAGCCGGCCACTCCCAGCCACAGGCCGCCAAACAAAAACAACGGCGCTTTTCCCTGGAAAACAGAACTCGCCTGCCAACTTTTTGATGGCAGATTGCAGGAGCCACTTGGTACTATCAAACCAGCCCAACTTGGCACTGGTGCCACCATGGGTCTGGTCACCATCCTGCCTATCGTAGCTTTTCAGGAGCCAGCCGGTCACTCCCAGCCATAGGCCCCCAGACACAAACCTCGGCCCGTTTCCTTGGCAAACAAAAGTAAGCTGCCCCGCTTCTGGATGGCAGATTGCAGGACGCACTTGGTACTATCAAACCAGCCTACCTTGGCAATGGTGCAACCTTGGGTCTGGGAACCATCCTGCGTATCGTGGATTCTAAGGAGCCAGCCGGCCATTCCCGGCCATAGGCCCCCAAACACAAACAACGGCACTCTTCCCTGGAAAACAAAACTCGCCTGCCAACTTTTTGATGGCAGATTGCAGGAGCCACTTGGTACTATCAAATCAGCCCGACTTGGCACTGGTGCCACCATGGGTCTGGTAACTGTCCTGCCTATCGTAGCTTTACAGGAGCCAGCCGGTCACTTCCAGCCATAGGCCCCCAGACACAAACCTCGGCCCGTTTACCTGGCAAACAAAAGTAAGCTACCCCCCTTCTGGATGGCAGATTGCAGGAGCCACTTTGCACCATCAAACTAGCCCGACTTGGCACTGGTGCCACCTTGGGTCTGTGAACCATCCTGCGTATTGTGGATTGACAGGAGCCAGCTGACCGCTCTCGGCCACCGACCCCAATCAAAAACAACGGCCCGATTCACAGGCAAAAAAAACTCAGCTGCCCCACTTCTGGATGGGAGATTGCAGGAGGCGCTTGACGCTGTCAAACCAGCCCTACTTGGCACTGGTGCCACCTTGGGTCTGGGAACCATGCTGCGTATCATGGAATTTCAGGAGCCTGCCGGCCACTGCCAGCCACAGGACCCAAACATATACCACAGCCCTTTTCTCTGGCAAGCAAAACTCAGCTGCCCCGCTTTTGGATGGCAGATTGCAGGAGCCACTTGGTACTATCAAACCAGCCCAACTTGGCACTGGTGCCACCTCTGGTCTGGGAACCATCCTGCCTATCGTAGCATTTCAGGAGCCAGCCGGCCACTCCCAGCCACAGGCCCCCACACAAAAACAACGGCGCTTTTCCCTGGGAAACAGAACTCGCCTGCCAACTTTTTGATGGCAGATTGCAGGAGCCACTTGGTACTATCAAACCAGCCCAACTTGGCACTGGTGCCACCATGGGTCTGGTCACCATCCTGCCTATCGTAGCTTTTCACGACCGAGCCGGTCAATCCCAGCCATAGGCCCCCAGACACAAACCACGGCCCGTTTCCTTGGCAAACAAAAGTAAGCTGCCCCACTTCTGGATGGCATATTTCAGGAGCCACTTTGTGGTATCAAACAAGCCCAACTTAGCACTGGTGCCACCTGTGGTCTGGGAACCATCCTGCGTATCGTGGATTCCAAGGAGCCAGCCGGCCACTCCCAGCCACAGGCCCCCAAACAAAAACAACGGCACTCTTCCCTGGAAAACAAAACTGGCCTGCCAACTTTTTGATGGCAGATTGCAGGAGCCACTTTGCACCATCAAACTAGCCCGACTTGGCACTGGTGCCACCTCTGGTCTGGGAACCATCCTGCGTATCGTGGATTCTAATTAGCCAGCCGGCCACTCCCAGCCACAGGTCCCCAAACACAAACAACGGCGCTTTTCCCTGGAAAACAAAACTCGCCTGCCAACTTTTTGATGGCAGATTGCAGGAGCCACTTGGTACTATCAAACCAGCCCAACTTGGCACTGGTGCCACCATGGGTCTGGTCACCATCCTGCCTATTGTAGCTTTTCAGGAGCCAGCCGGTCACTCCCAGCCATAGGCCCCCAGACACAAACCTCGGCCCGTTTCCCTGGCAAACAAAATTAAGCTGCACAGCATGTGGATGGCAGATTGCAGGAGCTATTTAGTACTATCAAACCAGCCCGACTTGGCCCTGGTGCCACCTTGGCTCTGGGAACCATCCTGCCTATTGTGGATTTTCAGGGGTCAGCCGGCCACTCTCAGCCATATGCCCTCAAACACAAACCACGGCCCTTTTCTCTGGCAAACAAAACTCAACTGCCCCTCTTCTGGATGGCAAATTGCAGGACGCACTTGGTACTACAAAAACAGCACAACTTGGCACTGGTGTCACCTTGGGTCTGGTCACCATCCTGCGTATCGAGGATTTTAAGGAGCCAGCCGGCCACTCCCAGCCATATGCCCCCAAAAAAAAACCACGGCCATTTTCTCTGGCAAACAAAACTCAGCTGCCCCGCTTCTGGATGGCAGATTGCAGGAGCCACTTTGCACCATCAAACTAGCCCGACTTGGCACTGGTGCCACCTCTGGTCTGGGAACCATCCTGCGTATCGTGGATTATAATTAGCCAGCCGGCCACTCCCAGCCACAGGTCCCCAAACACAAACAACGGCGCTTTTCCCTGGAAAACAAAACTGGCCTGCCAACTTTTTGATGGCAGATGGCAGGAGCCACTTGGTACTATCAAACCAGCCCAACTTGGCACTGGTGCCACCATGGGTCTGGTAACCATCCTGCCTATCGTAGCTTTTCAGGAGCCAGCCGGCCACTCCCAGCCACAGGCCGCCAAACAAAATCAACGGCGCTTTTCCCTGGAAAACAGAACTCGCCTGCCAACTTTTTGATGGCAGATTGCAGGAGCCACTTGGTACTATCAAACCAGCCCAACTTGGCACTGGTGCCACCATGGGTCTGGTCACCATCCTGCCTATCGTAGCTTTTCACGACCGAGCCGGTCACTCCCAGCCATAGGCCCCCAGACACAAACCTCGGCCCGTTTCCTTGGCAAACAAAAGTAAGCTGCCCCGCTTCTGGATGGCAGATTGCAGGACGCACTTGTTACTATCAAACCAGCCTACCTTGGCAATGGTGCAACCTTGGGTCTGGGAACCATCCTGCGTATCGTGGATTCTAAGGAGCCAGCCGGCCATTCCCGGCCATAGGCCCCCAAACACAAACAACGGCACTCTTCCCTGGAAAACAAAACTCGCCTGCCAACTTTTTGATGGCAGATTGCAGGAGCCACTTGGTACTATCAAATCAGCCCGACTTGGCACTGGTGCCACCATGGGTCTGGTAACTGTCCTGCCTATCGTAGCTTTACAGGAGCCAGCCGGTCACTTCCAGCCATAGGCCCCCAGACACAAACCTCGGCCCGTTTACCTGGCAAACAAAAGTAAGCTACCCCCCTTCTGGATGGCAGATTGCAGGAGCCACTTTGCACCATCAAACTAGCCCAACTTGGCACTGGTGCCACCTTGGGTCTGTGAACCATCCTGCGTATTGTGGATTGACAGGAGCCAGCTGACCGCTCTCGGCCACCGACCCCAATCAAAAACAACGGCCCGATTCACAGGCAAAAAAAACTCAGCTGCCCCACTTCTGGATGGGAGATTGCAGGAGGCGCTTGACGCTGTCAAACCAGCCCTACTTGGCACTGGTGCCACCTTGGGTCTGGGAACCATGCTGCGTATCATGGAATTTCAGGAGCCTGCCGTCCACTGCCAGCCACAGGACCCAAACATATACCACAGCCCTTTTCTCTGGCAAGCAAAACTCAGCTGCCCCGCTTTTGGATGGCAGAATGCAGGAGCCACTTGGTACTATCAAACCAGCCCAACTTGGCACTGGTGCCACCTCTGGTCTGGGAACCATCCTGCCTATCGTAGCATTTCAGGAGCCAGCCGGCCACTCCCAGCCACAGGCCCCCACACAAAAACAACGGCGCTTTTCCCTGGGAAACAGAACTCGCCTGCCAACTTTTTGATGGCAGATTGCAGGAGCCACTTGGTACTATCAAACCAGCCCAACTTGGCACTGGTGCCACCATGGGTCTGGTCACCATCCTGCCTATCGTAGCTTTTCACGACCGAGCCGGTCAATCCCAGCCATAGGCCCCCAGACACAAACCACGGCCCGTTTCCTTGGCAAACAAAAGTAAGCTGCCCCACTTCTGGATGGCATATTTCAGGAGCCACTTTGTGGTATCAAACAAGCCCAACTTAGCACTGGTGCCACCTGTGGTCTGGGAACCATCCTGCGTATCGTGGATTCCAAGGAGCCAGCCGGCCACTCCCAGCCACAGGCCCCCAAACAAAAACAACGGCACTCTTCCCTGGAAAACAAAACTGGCCTGCCAACTTTTTGATGGCAGATTGCAGGAGCCACTTTGCACCATCAAACTAGCCCGACTTGGCACTGGTGCCACCTCTGGTCTGGGAACCATCCTGCGTATCGTGGATTCTAATTAGCCAGCCGGCCACTCCCAGCCACAGGTCCCCAAACACAAACAACGGCGCTTTTCCCTGGAAAACAAAACTGGCCTGCCAACTTTTTGATGGCAGATGGCAGGAGCCACTTGGTACTATCAAACCAGCCCAACTTGGCACTGGTGCCACCATGGGTCTGGTAACCATCCTGCCTATCGTAGCTTTTCAGGAGCCAGCCGGCCACTCCCAGCCACAGGCCGCCAAACAAAATCAACGGCGCTTTTCCCTGGAAAACAGAACTCGCCTGCCAACTTTTTGATGGCAGATTGCAGGAGCCACTTGGTACTATCAAACCAGCCCAACTTGGCACTGGTGCCACCATGGGTCTGGTCACCATCCTGCCTATCGTAGCTTTTCACGACCGAGCCGGTCACTCCCAGCCATAGGCCCCCAGACACAAACCACGGCCCGTTTCCTTGGCAAACAAAAGTAAGCTGCCCCGCTTCTGGATGGCAGATTGCAGGACGCACTTGGTACTATCAAACCATCCTACCTTGGCAATGGTGCAACCTTGGGTCTGGGAACCATCCTGCGTATCGTGGATTCTAAGGAGCCAGCCGGCCATTCCCGGCCATAGGCCCCCAAACACAAACAACGGCACTCTTCCCTGGAAAACAAAACTCGCCTGCCAACTTTTTGATGGCAGATTGCAGGAGCCACTTGGTACTATCAAATCAGCCCGACTTGGCACTGGTGCCACCATGGGTCTGGTAACTGTCCTGCCTATCGTAGCTTTACAGGAGCCAGCCGGTCACTTCCAGCCATAGGCCCCCAGACACAAACCTCGGCCCGTTTCCCTTGCAAACAAAAGTAAGCTACCCCCCTTCTGGATGGCAGATTGCAGGAGCCACTTTGCACCATCAAACTAGCCCGACTTGGCACTGGTGCCACCTTGGGTCTGTGAACCATCCTGCGTATTGTGGATTGACAGGAGCCAGCTGACCGCTCTCGGCCACCGACCCCAATCAAAAACAACGGCCCGATTCACAGGCAAAAAAAACTCAGCTGCCCCACTTCTGGATGGGAGATTGCAGGAGGCGCTTGACGCTGTCAAACCAGCCCTACTTGGCACTGGTGCCACCTTGGGTCTGGGAACCATGCTGCGTATCATGGAATTTCAGGAGCCTGCCGGCCACTGCCAGCCACAGGACCCAAACATATACCACAGCCCTTTTCTCTGGCAAGCAAAACTCAGCTGCCCCGCTTTTGGATGGCAGATTGCAGGAGCCACTTGGTACTATCAAACCAGCCCAACTTGGCACTGGTGCCACCTCTGGTCTGGGAACCATCCTGCCTATCGTAGCATTTCAGGAGCCAGCCGGCCACTCCCAGCCACAGGCCCCCACACAAAAACAACGGCGCTTTTCCCTGGGAAACAGAACTCGCCTGCCAACTTTTTGATGGCAGATTGCAGGAGCCACTTGGTACTATCAAACCAGCCCAACTTGGCACTGGTGCCACCATGGGTCTGGTCACCATCCTGCCTATCGTAGCTTTTCACGACCGAGCCGGTCAATCCCAGCCATAGGCCCCCAGACACAAACCACGGCCCGTTTCCTTGGCAAACAAAAGTAAGCTGCCCCACTTCTGGATGGCATATTTCAGGAGCCACTTTGTGGTATCAAACAAGCCCAACTTAGCACTGGTGCCACCTGTGGTCTGGGAACCATCCTGCGTATCGTGGATTCCAAGGAGCCAGCCGGCCACTCCCAGCCACAGGCCCCCAAACAAAAACAACGGCACTCTTCCCTGGAAAACAAAACTGGCCTGCCAACTTTTTGATGGCAGATTGCAGGAGCCACTTTGCACCATCAAACTAGCCCGACTTGGCACTGGTGCCACCTCTGGTCTGGGAACCATCCTGCGTATCGTGGATTATAATTAGCCAGCCGGCCACTCCCAGCCACAGGTCCCCAAACACAAACAACGGCGCTTTTCCCTGGAAAACAAAACTGGCCTGCCAACTTTTTGATGGCAGATGGCAGGAGCCACTTGGTACTATCAAACCAGCCCAACTTGGCACTGGTGCCACCATGGGTCTGGTAACCATCCTGCCTATCGTAGCTTTTCAGGAGCCAGCCGGCCACTCCCAGCCACAGGCCGCCAAACAAAAACAACGGCGCTTTTCCCTGGAAAACAGAACTCGCCTGCCAACTTTTTGATGGCAGATTGCAGGAGCCACTTGGTACTATCAAACCAGCCCAACTTGGCACTGGTGCCACCATGGGTCTGGTCACCATCCTGCCTATCGTAGCTTTTCACGACCGAGCCGGTCACTCCCAGCCATAGGCCCCCAGACACAAACCACGGCCCGTTTCCTTGGCAAACAAAAGTAAGCTGCCCCGCTTCTGGATGGCAGATTGCAGGACGCACTTGGTACTATCAAACCAGCCTACCTTGGCAATGGTGCAACCTTGGGTCTGGGAACCATCCTGCGTATCGTGGATTCTAAGGAGCCAGCCGGCCATTCCCGGCCATAGGCCCCCAAACACAAACAACGGCACTCTTCCCTGGAAAACAAAACTCGCCTGCCAACTTTTTGATGGCAGATTGCAGGAGCCACTTGGTACTATCAAATCAGCCCGACTTGGCACTGGTGCCACCATGGGTCTGGTAACTGTCCTGCCTATCGTAGCTTTACAGGAGCCAGCCGGTCACTTCCAGCCATAGGCCCCCAGACACAAACCTCGGCCCGTTTACCTGGCAAACAAAAGTAAGCTACCCCCCTTCTGGATGGCAGATTGCAGGAGCCACTTTGCACCATCAAACTAGCCCGACTTGGCACTGGTGCCACCTTGGGTCTGTGAACCATCCTGCGTATTGTGGATTGACAGGAGCCAGCTGACCGCTCTCGGCCACCGACCCCAATCAAAAACAACGGCCCGATTCACAGGCAAAAAAAACTCAGCTGCCCCACTTCTGGATGGGAGATTGCAGGAGGCGCTTGACGCTGTCAAACCAGCCCTACTTGGCACTGGTGCCACCTTGGGTCTGGGAACCATGCTGCGTATCATGGAATTTCAGGAGCCTGCCGGCCACTGCCAGCCACAGGACCCAAACATATACCACAGCCCTTTTCTCTGGCAAGCAAAACTCAGCTGCCCCGCTTTTGGATGGCAGATTGCAGGAGCCACTTGGTACTATCAAACCAGCCCAACTTGGCACTGGTGCCACCTCTGGTCTGGGAACCATCCTGCCTATCGTAGCATTTCAGGAGCCAGCCGGCCACTCCCAGCCACAGGCCCCCACACAAAAACAACGGCGCTTTTCCCTGGGAAACAGAACTCGCCTGCCAACTTTTTGATGGCAGATTGCAGGAGCCACTTGGTACTATCAAACCAGCCCAACTTGGCACTGGTGCCACCATGGGTCTGGTCACCATCCTGCCTATCGTAGCTTTTCACGACCGAGCCGGTCAATCCCAGCCATAGGCCCCCAGACACAAACCACGGCCCGTTTCCTTGGCAAACAAAAGTAAGCTGCCCCACTTCTGGATGGCATATTTCAGGAGCCACTTTGTGGTATCAAACAAGCCCAACTTAGCACTGGTGCCACCTGTGGTCTGGGAACCATCCTGCGTATCGTGGATTCCAAGGAGCCAGCCGGCCACTCCCAGCCACAGGCCCCCAAACAAAAACAACGGCACTCTTCCCTGGAAAACAAAACTGGCCTGCCAACTTTTTGATGGCAGATTGCAGGAGCCACTTTGCACCATCAAACTAGCCCGACTTGGCACTGGTGCCACCTCTGGTCTGGGAACCATCCTGCGTATCGTGGATTATAATTAGCCAGCCGGCCACTCCCAGCCACAGGTCCCCAAACACAAACAACGGCGCTTTTCCCTGGAAAACAAAACTGGCCTGCCAACTTTTTGATGGCAGATGGCAGGAGCCACTTGGTACTATCAAACCAGCCCAACTTGGCACTGCTGCCACCATGGGTCTGGTAACCATCCTGCCTATCGTAGCTTTTCAGGAGCCAGCCGGCCACTCCCAGCCACAGGCCCCCAAAAAAAACCACGGCGCTTTTCCCTGGAAAACAGAACTCGCCTGCCAACTTTTTGATGGCAGATTGCAGGAGCCACTTGGTACTATCAAACCAGCCCAACTTGGCACTGGTGCCACCATGGGTCTGGTCACCATCCTGCCTATCGTAGCTTTTCACGACCGAGCCGGTCACTCCCAGCCATAGGCCCCCAGACACAAACCACGGCCCGTTTCCTTGGCAAACAAAAGTAAGCTGCCCCGCTTCTGGATGGCAGATTGCAGGACGCACTTGGTACTATCAAACCATCCTACCTTGGCAATGGTGCAACCTTGGGTCTGGGAACCATCCTGCGTATCGTGGATTCTAAGGAGCCAGCCGGCCATTCCCGGCCATAGGCCCCCAAACACAAACAACGGCACTCTTCCCTGGAAAACAAAACTCGCCTGCCAACTTTTTGATGGCAGATTGCAGGAGCCACTTGGTACTATCAAATCAGCCCGACTTGGCACTGGTGCCACCATGGGTCTGGTAACTGTCCTGCCTATCGTAGCTTTACAGGAGCCAGCCGGTCACTTCCAGCCATAGGCCCCCAGACACAAACCTCGGCCCGTTTACCTGGCAAACAAAAGTAAGCTACCCCCCTTCTGGATGGCAGATTGCAGGAGCCACTTTGCACCATCAAACTAGCCCGACTTGGCACTGGTGCCACCTTGGGTCTGTGAACCATCCTGCGTATTGTGGATTGACAGGAGCCAGCTGACCGCTCTCGGCCACCGACCCCAATCAAAAACAACGGCCCGATTCACAGGCAAAAAAAACTCAGCTGCCCCACTTCTGGATGGGAGATTGCAGGAGGCGCTTGACGCTGTCAAACCAGCCCTACTTGGCACTGGTGCCACCTTGGGTCTGGGAACCATGCTGCGTATCATGGAATTTCAGGAGCCTGCCGGCCACTGCCAGCCACAGGACCCAAACATATACCACAGCCCTTTTCTCTGGCAAGCAAAACTCAGCTGCCCCGCTTTTGGATGGCAGATTGCAGGAGCCACTTGGTACTATCAAACCAGCCCAACTTGGCACTGGTGCCACCTCTGGTCTGGGAACCATCCTGCCTATCGTAGCATTTCAGGAGCCAGCCGGCCACTCCCAGCCACAGGCCCCCACACAAAAACAACGGCGCTTTTCCCTGGGAAACAGAACTCGCCTGCCAACTTTTTGATGGCAGATTGCAGGAGCCACTTGGTACTATCAAACCAGCCCAACTTGGCACTGGTGCCACCATGGGTCTGGTCACCATCCTGCCTATCGTAGCTTTTCACGACCGAGCCGGTCAATCCCAGCCATAGGCCCCCAGACACAAACCACGGCCCGTTTCCTTGGCAAACAAAAGTAAGCTGCCCCACTTCTGGATGGCATATTTCAGGAGCCACTTTGTGGTATCAAACAAGCCCAACTTAGCACTGGTGCCACCTGTGGTCTGGGAACCATCCTGCGTATCGTGGATTCCAAGGAGCCAGCCGGCCACTCCCAGCCACAGGCCCCCAAACAAAAACAACGGCACTCTTCCCTGGAAAACAAAACTGGCCTGCCAACTTTTTGATGGCAGATTGCAGGAGCCACTTTGCACCATCAAACTAGCCCGACTTGGCACTGGTGCCACCTCTGGTCTGGGAACCATCCTGCGTATCGTGGATTATAATTAGCCAGCCGGCCACTCCCAGCCACAGGTCCCCAAACACAAACAACGGCGCTTTTCCCTGGAAAACAAAACTGGCCTGCCAACTTTTTGATGGCAGATGGCAGGAGCCACTTGGTACTATCAAACCAGCCCAACTTGGCACTGGTGCCACCATGGGTCTGGTAACCATCCTGCCTATCGTAGCTTTTCAGGAGCCAGCCGGCAACTCCCAGCCACAGGCCGCCAAACAAAAACAACGGCGCTTTTCCCTGGAAAACAGAACTCGCCTGCCAACTTTTTGATGGCAGATTGCAGGAGCCACTTGGTACTATCAAACCAGCCCAACTTGGCACTGGTGCCACCATGGGTCTGGTCACCATCCTGCCTATCGTAGCTTTTCACGACCGAGCCGGTCACTCCCAGCCATAGGCCCCCAGACACAAACCACGGCCCGTTTCCTTGGCAAACAAAAGTAAGCTGCCCCGCTTCTGGATGGCAGATTGCAGGACGCACTTGGTACTATCAAACCAGCCTACCTTGGCAATGGTGCAACCTTGGGTCTGGGAACCATCCTGCGTATCGTGGATTCTAAGGAGCCAGCCGGCCATTCCCGGCCATAGGCCCCCAAACACAAACAACGGCACTCTTCCCTGGAAAACAAAACTCGCCTGCCAACTTTTTGATGGCAGATTGCAGGAGCCACTTGGTACTATCAAATCAGCCCGACTTGGCACTGGTGCCACCATGGGTCTGGTAACTGTCCTGCCTATCGTAGCTTTACAGGAGCCAGCCGGTCACTTCCAGCCATAGGCCCCCAGACACAAACCTCGGCCCGTTTACCTGGCAAACAAAAGTAAGCTACCCCCCTTCTGGATGGCAGATTGCAGGAGCCACTTTGCACCATCAAACTAGCCCGACTTGGCACTGGTGCCACCTTGGGTCTGTGAACCATCCTGCGTATTGTGGATTGACAGGAGCCAGCTGACCGCTCTCGGCCACCGACCCCAATCAAAAACAACGGCCCGATTCACAGGCAAAAAAAACTCAGCTGCCCCACTTCTGGATGGGAGATTGCAGGAGGCGCTTGACGCTGTCAAACCAGCCCTACTTGGCACTGGTGCCACCATGGGTCTGGGAACCATGCTGCGTATCATGGAATTTCAGGAGCCTGCCGGCCACTGCCAGCCACAGGACCCAAACATATACCACAGCCCTTTTCTCTGGCAAGCAAAACTCAGCTGCCCCGCTTTTGGATGGCAGATTGCAGGAGCCACTTGGTACTATCAAACCAGCCCAACTTGGCACTGGTGCCACCTCTGGTCTGGGAACCATCCTGCCTATCGTAGCATTTCAGGAGCCAGCCGGCCACTCCCAGCCACAGGCCCCCACACAAAAACAACGGCGCTTTTCCCTGGGAAACAGAACTCGCCTGCCAACTTTTTGATGGCAGATTGCAGGAGCCACTTGGTACTATCAAACCAGCCCAACTTGGCACTGGTGCCACCATGGGTCTGGTCACCATCCTGCCTATCGTAGCTTTTCACGACCGAGCCGGTCAATCCCAGCCATAGGCCCCCAGACACAAACCACGGCCCGTTTCCTTGGCAAACAAAAGTAAGCTGCCCCACTTCTGGATGGCATATTTCAGGAGCCACTTTGTGGTATCAAACAAGCCCAACTTAGCACTGGTGCCACCTGTGGTCTGGGAACCATCCTGCGTATCGTGGATTCCAAGGAGCCAGCCGGCCACTCCCAGCCACAGGCCCCCAAACAAAAACAACGGCACTCTTCCCTGGAAAACAAAACTGGCCTGCCAACTTTTTGATGGCAGATTGCAGGAGCCACTTTGCACCATCAAACTAGCCCGACTTGGCACTGGTGCCACCTCTGGTCTGGGAACCATCCTGCGTATCGTGGATTATAATTAGCCAGCCGGCCACTCCCAGCCACAGGTCCCCAAACACAAACAACGGCGCTTTTCCCTGGAAAACAAAACTGGCCTGCCAACTTTTTGATGGCAGATGGCAGGAGCCACTTGGTACTATCAAACCAGCCCAACTTGGCACTGGTGCCACCATGGGTCTGGTAACCATCCTGCCTATCGTAGCTTTTCAGGAGCCAGCCGGCAACTCCCAGCCACAGGCCGCCAAACAAAAACAACGGCGCTTTTCCCTGGAAAACAGAACTCGCCTGCCAACTTTTTGATGGCAGATTGCAGGAGCCACTTGGTACTATCAAACCAGCCCAACTTGGCACTGGTGCCACCATGGGTCTGGTCACCATCCTGCCTATCGTAGCTTTTCACGACCGAGCCGGTCACTCCCAGCCATAGGCCCCCAGACACAAACCACGGCCCGTTTCCTTGGCAAACAAAAGTAAGCTGCCCCGCTTCTGGATGGCAGATTGCAGGACGCACTTGGTACTATCAAACCAGCCTACCTTGGCAATGGTGCAACCTTGGGTCTGGGAACCATCCTGCGTATCGTGGATTCTAAGGAGCCAGCCGGCCATTCCCGGCCATAGGCCCCCAAACACAAACAACGGCACTCTTCCCTGGAAAACAAAACTCGCCTGCCAACTTTTTGATGGCAGATTGCAGGAGCCACTTGGTACTATCAAATCAGCCCGACTTGGCACTGGTGCCACCATGGGTCTGGTAACTGTCCTGCCTATCGTAGCTTTACAGGAGCCAGCCGGTCACTTCCAGCCATAGGCCCCCAGACACAAACCTCGGCCCGTTTACCTGGCAAACAAAAGTAAGCTACCCCCCTTCTGGATGGCAGATTGCAGGAGCCACTTTGCACCATCAAACTAGCCCGACTTGGCACTGGTGCCACCTTGGGTCTGTGAACCATCCTGCGTATTGTGGATTGACAGGAGCCAGCTGACCGCTCTCGGCCACCGACCCCAATCAAAAACAACGGCCCGATTCACAGGCAAAAAAAACTCAGCTGCCCCACTTCTGGATGGGAGATTGCAGGAGGCGCTTGACGCTGTCAAACCAGCCCTACTTGGCACTGGTGCCACCATGGGTCTGGGAACCATGCTGCGTATCATGGAATTTCAGGAGCCTGCCGGCCACTGCCAGCCACAGGACCCAAACATATACCACAGCCCTTTTCTCTGGCAAGCAAAACTCAGCTGCCCCGCTTTTGGATGGCAGATTGCAGGAGCCACTTGGTACTATCAAACCAGCCCAACTTGGCACTGGTGCCACCTCTGGTCTGGGAACCATCCTGCCTATCGTAGCATTTCAGGAGCCAGCCGGCCACTCCCAGCCACAGGCCCCCACACAAAAACAACGGCGCTTTTCCCTGGGAAACAGAACTCGCCTGCCAACTTTTTGATGGCAGATTGCAGGAGCCACTTGGTACTATCAAACCAGCCCAACTTGGCACTGGTGCCACCATGGGTCTGGTCACCATCCTGCCTATCGTAGCTTTTCACGACCGAGCCGGTCAATCCCAGCCATAGGCCCCCAGACACAAACCACGGCCCGTTTCCTTGGCAAACAAAGGTAAGCTGCCCCACTTCTGGATGGCATATTTCAGGAGCCACTTTGTGGTATCAAACAAGCCCAACTTAGCACTGGTGCCACCTGTGGTCTGGGAACCATCCTGCGTATCGTGGATTCCAAGGAGCCAGCCGGCCACTCCCAGCCACAGGCCCCCAAACAAAAACAACGGCACTCTTCCCTGGAAAACAAAACTGGCCTGCCAACTTTTTGATGGCAGATTGCAGGAGCCACTTTGCACCATCAAACTAGCCCGACTTGGCACTGGTGCCACCTCTGGTCTGGGAACCATCCTGCGTATTGTGGATTATAATTAGCCAGCCGGCCACTCACAGCCACAGGTCCCCAAACACAAACAACGGCGCTTTTCCCTGGAACAAAACTGGCCTGCCAACTTTTTGATGGCAGATGGCAGGAGCCACTTGGTACTATCAAACCAGCCCAACTTGGCACTGGTGCCACCATGGGTCTGGTAACCATCCTGCCTATCGTAGCTTTTCAGGAGCCAGCCGGCCACTCCCAGCCACAGGCCCCCAAACAAAAACAACGGCGCTTTTCCCTGGAAAACAGAACTCGCCTGCCAACTTTTTGATGGCAGATTGCAGGAGCCACTTGGTACTATCAAACCAGCCCAACTTGGCACTGGTGCCACCATGGGTCTGGTCACCATCCTGCCTATCGTAGCTTTTCACGACCGAGCCGGTCACTCCCAGCCATAGGCCCCCAGACACAAACCACGGCCCGTTTCCTTGGCAAACAAAAGTAAGCTGCCCCGCTTCTGGATGGCAGATTGCAGGACGCACTTGGTACTATCAAACCAGCCTACCTTGGCAATGGTGCAACCTTGGGTCTGGGAACCATCCTGCGTATCGTGGATTCTAAGGAGCCAGCCGGCCATTCCCGGCCATAGGCCCCCAAACACAAACAACGGCACTCTTCCCTGGAAAACAAAACTCGCCTGCCAACTTTTTGATGGCAGATTGCAGGAGCCACTTGGTACTATCAAATCAGCCCGACTTGGCACTGGTGCCACCATGGGTCTGGTAACTGTCCTGCCTATCGTAGCTTTACAGGAGCCAGCCAGTCACTTCCAGCCATAGGCCCCCAGACACAAACCTCGGCCCGTTTACCTGGCAAACAAAAGTAAGCTACCCCCCTTCTGGATGGCAGATTGCAGGAGCCACTTTGCACCATCAAACTAGCCCGACTTGGCACTGGTGCCACCTTGGGTCTGTGAACCATCCTGCGTATTGTGGATTGACAGGAGCCAGCTGACCGCTCTCGGCCACCGACCCCAATCAAAAACAACGGCCCGATTCACAGGGAAAAAAAACTCAGCTGCCCCACTTCTGGATGGGAGATTGCAGGAGGCGCTTGACGCTGTCAAACCAGCCCTACTTGGCACTGGTGCCACCTTGGGTCTGGGAACCATGCTGCGTATCATGGAATTTCAGGAGCCTGCCGGCCACTGCCAGCCACAGGACCCAAACATATACCACAGCCCTTTTCTCTGGCAAGCAAAACTCAGCTGCCCCGCTTTTGGATGGCAGATTGCAGGAGCCACTTGGTACTATCAAACCAGCCCAACTTGGCACTGGTGCCACCTCTGGTCTGGGAACCATCCTGCCTATCGTAGCATTTCAGGAGCCAGCCGGCCACTCCCAGCCACAGGCCCCCACAAAAAAACAACGGCGCTTTTCCCTGGGAAACAGAACTCGCCTGCCAACTTTTTGATGGCAGATTGCAGGAGCCACTTGGTACTATCAAACCAGCCCAACTTGGCACTGGTGCCACCATGGGTCTGGTCACCATCCTGCCTATCGTAGCTTTTCACGACCGAGCCGGTCAATCCCAGCCATAGGCCCCCAGACACAAACCACGGCCCGTTTCCTTGGCAGACAAAAGTAAGCTGCCCCGCTTCTGGATGGCATATTTCAGGAGCCACTTTGTGGTATCAAACAAGCCCAACTTAGCACTGGTGCCACCTGTGGTCTGGGAACCATCCTGCGTATCGTGGATTCCAAGGAGCCATCCGGCCACTCCCAGCCACAGGCCCCCAAACAAAAACAACGGCACTCTTCCCTGGAAAACAAAACTGGCCTGCCAACTTTTTGATGGCAGATTGCAGGAGCCACTTTGCACCATCAAACTAGCCCGACTTGGCACTGGTGCCACCTCTGGTCTGGGAACCATCCTGCGTATCGTGGATTATAATTAGCCAGCCGGCCACTCCCAGCCACAGGTCCCCAAACACAAACAACGGCGCTTTTCCCTGGAAAACAAAACTGGCCTGCCAACTTTTTGATGGCAGATGGCAGGAGCCACTTGGTACTATCAAACCAGCCCAACTTGGCACTGGTGCCACCATGGGTCTGGTAACCATCCTGCCTATCGTAGCTTTTCAGGAGCCAGCCGGGCACTCCCAGCCACAGGCCCCCAAACAAAAACAACGGCGCTTTTCCCTGGAAAACAGAACTCACCTGCCAACTTTTTGATGGCAGATTGCAGGAGCCACTTGGTACTATCAAACCAGCCCAACTTGGCACTGGTGCCACCATGGGTCTGGTCACCATCCTGCCTATCGTAGCTTTTCACGACCGAGCCGGTCAGTCCCACCCATAGGCCCCGAGACACAAACTTCGACCCGTTTCCCTGGCAAACAAAAGTAAGCTGCCCCGCTTCTGGATGGCAGATTGCAGGAGCCACTTGGTACTATCAAACCAGCCCAACTTGGCACTGCTGCCACCATGGTTCTGGTCACCATCCTGCCTATCGCAGCTTTTCAGGAGCCAGCCGGTCACTCCCAGCCATAGGCCCCCAGACACAAACTTCGGCCCGTTTCCCTGGCAAAAAAAAGTAAGCTACCCCGCTTCTGGATGGCAGATTGCAGGAGCCACTTTGCACCATCAAACTAGCCCGACTTGGCACTGGTGCCACCTTGGGTCTGTGAACCATCCTGCGTATTGTGGATTGACAGGAGCCAGCCGACCGCTCTCGGCCACCGACCCCAATCAAAAACAACGGCCCGATTCACAGGCAAAAAAAACTCAGCTGCCCCACTTCTGGATGGGAGATTGCAGGAGGCGCTTGACGCTGTCAAACCAGCCCTACTTGGCCCTGGTGCCACCTTGGGTCTGGGAACCATGCTGCGTATCATGGAATTTCAGGAGCCAGCCGGCCACTGCCAGCCACAGGACCCAAACATATACCACAGCCCTTTTCTCTGGCAAGCAAAACTCAGCTGCCCCGCTTTTGGATGGCAGATTGCAGGAGCCACTTGGTACTATCAAACCAGCCCAACTTGGCACTGGTGCCACCATGGGTCTGGTAACCATCCTGCCTATCGTAGCATTTCAGGAGCCAGCCGGCCACTCCCAGCCACAGGCCCCCAAACAAAAACAACGGCGCTTTTCCCTGGAAAACAGAACTCGCCTGCCTACTTTTTGATGGCAGATTGCAGGAGCCCCTTGGTACTATCAAACCAGCCCAACTTGGCACTGGTGCCACCATGGGTCTGGTCACCATCCTGCCTATCGTAGCTTTTCGCGACCGAGCCGGTCACTCCCAGCCATAGGCCCCCAGACACAAACCACGGCCCGTTTCCTTTGCAAACAAAAGTAAGCTGCCCCGCTTCTGGATGGCATATTGCAGGAGCCACTTTGTGGTATCAAACAAGCCCAACTTAGCACTGGTGCCACCTGTGGTTGGGGAATCATCCTGCGTATCGTGGATTCCAAGGAGCCATCCGGCCACTCCCAGCCACAGGCCCCCAAACAAAAACAACGGCACTGTTCCCTGGAAAACAAAACTGGCCTGCCAACTTTTTGATGGCAGATTGCAGGAGCCACTTTGCACCATCAAACTAGCCCGACTTGGCACTGGTGCCACCTCTGGTCTGGGAACCATCCCGCGTGTCGTGGATTCTAAGGAGCCAGCTGGCCACTCCCAGCCACAGGCCTCCAAACACAAACAATGGCGCTTTTGCCTGGAAAACAAAACTCGCCGGCCAACTTTTTGATGGCAGATTGCAGGAGCCACTTGGTACTATCAAACCAGCCCAACTTGGCACTGGTGCCACCATGGGTCTGGTCACCATCCTGCCTATCGTAGCTTTTCACGACCGAGCCGGTCACTCCCAGCCATAGGCCCTCAGACACAAACCACGGCCCGTTTCCTTGGCAAACAAAAGTAAGCTGCCCCGCTTCTGGATGGCAGATTGCAGGAGCCACTTTGTGGTATCAAACCAGCCCAACTTGGCACTGGTGCCACCACTGGTCTGGGAACCATCCTGCGTATCGTGGATTCTAATGAGCCAGCTGGCCACTCCCAGCCACAGGACCCCAAACACAAACAACGGCGCTTTTCCCTGGAAAACAAAACTGGCCTGCCAACTTTTTGATGGCAGATTGCAGGAGCCACTTGGTACTATCAAACCAGCCCAACTTGGCACTGGTGCCACCATGGGTCTGGTCACCATCCTGCCTATCGTAGCTTTTCAGGAGCCAGCCGGTCACTCCCAGCCATAGGCCCCGAGACACAAACCTCGGCCCGTTTCCCTGGCAAACAAAAGTAAGCTGCCCCGCTTCTGGATGGCAGATTGCCGGAGTCACTTGGTACTATCAAACCAGCCCGACTTGGCACTGGTGCCACCTCAGGTCTGGGAACCATCCTGCGTATCGTGGATTCTAAGGAGCCCGCCGGCCACTCCCAGCCACAGGCCCCCACACAAAAACAGCGGCGCTTTTCCCTGGGAAACAGAACTCGCCTGCCAACTTTTTGATGGCAGATTGCAGGAGCCACTTGGTACTATCAAACCAGCCCAACTTGGCACTGGTGCCACCATGGGTCTGGTCACCATCCTGCCTATCGTAGCTTTTCAGGAGCCAGCCGGTCACTCCCAGCCATAGGCCCCCAGACACAAACCACGGCCCATTTCCCTGGCAAACAAAAGTAAGCTGCCGCACTTCTGGAGGCAGATTGCAGGACGCACTTGGTAGTATCAAACCACCCTACCTTGGCAATGGTGCAACCTTGGGTCTGGGAACCATCCTGCGTATCGTGGATTCTAAGGAGCCAGCCGGCCATTCCCGGCCACAGGCCCCCAAACACAAACAACGGCACTCTTCCCTGGAAAACAAAACTGGCCTGCCAACTTTTTGATGGCAGATTGCAGGAGCCACTTGGTACTATCAAATCAGCCCAACTTGGCACTGGTGCCACCATGGGTCTGGTAACCGTCCTGCCTATCGTAGCTTTACAGGAGTCAGCCGGTCACTTCCAGCCATAGGCCCCCAGACACAAACCTCGGCCCGTTTCCCTGGCAAACAAAAGTAAGCTGCCCCGCTTCTGGATTGCAGATTGCAGGAGCCACTTTGCACCATCAAACCAGCCCGACTTGGCACTGGTGCCACCTCTGGTCTGGGAACCATCCTGCGTATCGTGGATTCTAAGGAGCCAGCCGGCCACTCCCAGCCACAGGCCCCCAAACACAAACAACGGCGCTTTTCCCTGGAAAACAAAACTGGCCTGCCAACTTTTTGATGGCAGATTGCAGGAGCCACTTGGTACTATCAAACCAGCCCAACTTGGCACTGGTGCCACCATGGGTCTGGTCACCATCGTGCCTATCGTAGCTTTTCAGGAGCCAGCCGGTCACTCCCAGCCATAGGCCCCCAGACAAAAACCTCGGCCCGTTTCCCTGGCAAACAAAATTAAGCTGCCCCGCTTCTGGATGGCAGATTGCAGGAGCTATTTAGTACTATCAAACCAGCCCAACTTGGCACTGGTGCCACCTTGGCTCTGGGAACCATCCTGCCTATTGTGGATTTTCAGGGGTCAGCCGGCCACTCTCAGCCATATGCCCTCAAACACAAACCACGGCCCTTTTCTCTGGCAAACAAAACTCAACTGCCCCTCTTCTGGATGGCAAATTGCAGGACGCACTTGGTACTACAAAAACAGCACAACTTGGCATTGGTGCCACCTTGGGTCTGGTCACCATCCTGCGTATCGAGCATTTTAAGGAGCCAGCCGGCCACTCCCAGCCATATGCCCCCAAAAACAAACTACGGCCCTTTTCTCTGGCAAACAAAAATCCGCTGCCCCGCTTCTGGATGGCGGATTGCAGGAGCCACTTGGTACTATCAAACCAGCCCGACTTGGCACTGGTGCCACCTTGGCTCTGGGAACCATCCTGCCTATTGTGGATTTTCAGGGGTCAGCCGGCCGCTCTCAGCCATATGCCCTCAAACACAAACCACGGCCCTTTTCTCTGGCAAACAAAACTCAACTGCCCCTCTTCTGGATGGCAAATTGCAGGACGCACTTGGTACTACAAAAACAGCACAACTTGGCACTGGTGCCACCTTGGGTCTGGTCACCATCCTGCGTATCGAGGATTTTAAGGAGCCAGCCGGCCACTCCCAGCCATATACCCCCCAAAAAAAACCACGGCCATTTTCTCTGGCAAACAAAACTCAGCTGCCCCGCTTCTGGATGGCATATTGCAGGAGCCACTTTGTGGTATCAAACAAGCCCAACTTAGCACTGGTGCCACCTGTGGTCGGGGAATCATCCTGCGTATCGTGGATTCCAAGGAGCCATCCGGCCACTCCCAGCCACAGGCCCCCAAACAAAAACAACGGCACTCTTCTCTGGAAAACAAAACTGGCCTGCAAACTTTTTGATGGCAGATTGCAGGAGCCACTTTGCACCATCAAACTAGCCCGACTTGGCACTGGTGCCACCTCTGGTCTGGGAACCATCCCGCGTGTCGTGGATTCTAAGGAGCCAGCTGGCCACTCCCAGCCACAGGCCTCCAAACACAAACAACGGCGCTTTTGCCTGGAAAACAAAACTCGCCTGCCAACTTTTTGATGGCAGATTGCAGGAGCCACTTGGTACTATCAAACCAGCCCAACTTGGCACTGGTGCCACCATGGGTCTGGTAACCATCCTGCCTATCGTAGCTTTTCACGACCGAGCCGGTCACTCCCAGCCATAGGCCCCCAGACACAAACCACGGCCCGTTTCCTTGGCAAACAAAAGTAAGTTGCCCCACTTCTGGATGGAAGATTGCAGGACGCACTTGGTACTATCAAACCAGCCTACCTTGGCAATGGTGCAACCTTGGGTCTGGGAACCATCCTGCGTATCGTGGATTCTAAGGAGCCAGCCGGCCATTCCCGGCCATAGGCCCCCAAACACAAACAACGGCACTCTTCCCTGGAAAACAAAACTCGCCTGCCAACATTTTGATGGCAGATTGCAGGAGCCACTTGGTACTATCAAATCAGCCCGACTTGGCACTGGTGCCACCATGGGTCTGGTAACTGTCCTGCCTATCGTAGCTTTACAGGAGCCAGGCGGTCACTTCCAGCCATAGGCCCCCAGACACAAACCTCGGCCCGTTTACCTGGCAAACAAAAGTAAGCTACCCCGCTTCTGGATGGCAGATTGCAGGAGCCACTTTGCACCATCAAACTAGCCCGACTTGGCACTGGTGCCACCTTGGGTCTGTGAACCATCCTGCGTATTGTGGATTGACAGGAGCCAGCTGACCGCTCTCGGCCACCGACCCCAATCAAAAACAACGGCCCGATACACAGGCAAAAAAAACTCAGCTGCCCCACTTCTGGATGGGAGATTGCAGGAGGCGCTTGACGCTGTCAAACCAGCCCTACTTGGCACTGGTGCCACCTTGGGTCTAGGAACCATGCTGCGTATCATGGAATTTCAGGAGCCAGCCGGCCACTCCCAGCCACAGGCCCCCACACAAAAACAACGGCGCTTTTCCCTGGAAAACAGAACTCGCCTGCCAACTTTTTGATGGCAGATTGCAGGAGCCACTTGGTACTATCAAACCAGCCCAACTTGGCACTGGTGCCACCATGGGTCTGGTCACCATCCTGCCTATCGTAGCTTTTCACGACCGAGCCGGTCAATCCCAGCCATAGGCCCCCAGACACAAACCACGGCCCGTTTCCTTGGCAAACAAAAGTAAGCTGCCCCGCTTCTGGATGGCAGATTTCAGGAGCCACTTTGTGGTATCAAACAAGCCCAACTTAGCACTGGTGCCACCTGTGGTCTGGGAACCATCCTGCGTATCGTGGATTCCAAGGAGCCAGCCGGCCACTCCCAGCCACAGGCCCCCAAACAAAAACAACGGCACTCTTTCCTGGAAAACAAAACTGGCCTGCGAACTTTTTGATGGCAGATTGCAGGAGCCACTTTGCACCATCAAACTAGCCCGACTTGGCACTGGTGCCACCTCTGGTCTGGGAACCATCCTGCGTATCGTGGATTATAATTAGCCAGCCGGCCACTCCCAGCCACAGGTCCCCAAACACAAACAACGGCGCTTTTCCCTGGAAAACAAAACTGGCCTGCCAACTTTTTGATGGCAGATTGCAGGAGCCACTTGGTACTATCAAACCAGCCCAACTTGGCACTGGTGCCACCATGGGTCTGGTAACCATCCTGCCTATCGTAGCTTTTCAGGAGCCAGCCGGCCACTCCCAGCCACAGGCCCCCAAACAAAAACAACGGCGCTTTTCCCTGGAAAACAAAACTGGCCTGCCAACTTTTTGATGGCAGATTGCAGGAGCCACTTGGTACTATCAAACCAGCCCAACTTGGCACTGGTGCCACCATGGGTCTGGTCACCATCCTGCCTATCGTAGCTTTTCAGGAGCCAGCCGGTCAGTCCCAACCATAGGCCCCGAGACACAAACTTCGACCCGTTTCCCTGGCAAACAAAAGTAAGCTGCCCCGCTTCTGGATGGCAGATTGCAGGAGCCACTTGGTACTATCAAACCAGCCCAACTTGGCACTGCTGCCACCATGGGTCTGGTCACCATCCTGCCTATCGCAGCTTTTCAGGAGCCAGCCGGTCACTCCCTGCCATAGGCCCCCAGACACAAACTTCGGCCCGTTTCCCTGGCAAAAAAAAGTAAGCTACCCCGCTTCTGGATGGCAGATTGCAGGAGCCACTTTGCACCATCAAACTAGCCCGACTTGGCACTGGTGCCACCCTGGGTCTGTGAACCATCCTGCGTATTGTGGATTGACAGGAGCCAGCCGACCGCTCTCGGCCACCGACCCCAATCAAAAACAACGGCCCGATTCACAGGCAAAAAAAACTCAGCTGCCCCACTTCTGGATGGGAGATTGCAGGAGGCGCTTGACGCTGTCAAACCAGCCCTACTTGGCCCTGGTGCCACCTTGGGTCTGGGAACCATGCTGCGTATCATGGAATTTCAGGAGCCAGCCGGCCACTGCCAGCCACAGGACCCAAACATATACCACAGCCCTTTTCTCTGGCAAGCAAAACTCAGCTGCCCCGCTTTTGGATGGCAGATTGCAGGAGCCACTTGGTACTATCAAACCAGCCCAACTTGGCACTGGTGCCACCATGGGTCTGGTAACCATCCTGCCTATCGTAGCATTTCACTAGCCAGCCGGCCACTCCAAGCCACAGGCCCCCAAACAAAAACAACGGCGCTTTTCCCTGGAAAACAGAACTCGCCTGCCTACTTTTTGATGGCAGATTGCAGGAGCCCCTTGGTACTATCAAACCAGCCCAACTTGGCACTGGTGCCACCATGGGTCTGGTCACCATCCTGCCTATCGTAGCTTTTCACGACCGAGCCGGTCACTCCCAGCCATAGGCCCCCAGACACAAACCACGGCCCGTTTCCTTTGCAAAAAAAAGTAAGCTGCCCCGCTTCTGGATGGCATTTTGCAGGAGCCACTTTGTGGTATCAAACAAGCCCAACTTAGCACTGGTGCCACCTGTGGTCGGGGAATCATCCTGCGTATCGTGGATTCCAAGGAGCCATCCGGCCACTCCCAGCCACAGGCCCCCAAACAAAAACAACGGCACTCTTCCCTGGAAAACAAAACTGGCCTGCCAACTTTTTGATGGCAGATTGCAGGAGCCACTTTGCACCATCAAATTAGCCCGACTTGGCACTGGTGCCACCTCTGGTCTGGGAACCATCCCGCGTGTCGTGGATTCTAAGGAGCCAGCTGGCCACTCCCAGCCACAGGCCTCCAAACACAAACAACGGCGCTTTTGCCTGGAAAACAAAACTCGCCTGCCAACTTTTTGATGGCAGATTGCAGGAGCCACTTGGTACTATCAAACCAGCCCAACTTGGCACTGGTGCCACCATGGGTCTGGTAACCATCCTGCCTATCGTAGCTTTTCACGACCGAGCCGGTCACTCCCAGCCATAGGCCCTCAGACACAAACCACGGCCCGTTTCCTTGGCAAACAAAAGTAAGCTGCCCCGCTTCTGGATGGCAGATTGCAGGAGCCACTTTGTGGTATCAAACCCGCCCGACTTGGCACTGGTGCCACCACTGGTCTGGGAACCATCCTGCGTATCGTGGATTCTAATGAGCCAGCTGGCCACTCCCAGCCACAGGACCCCAAACACAAACAACGGCGCTTTTCCCTGGAAAACAAAACTGGCCTGCCAACTTTTTGATGGCAGATTGCAGGAGCCACTTGGTACTATCTAACCAGCCCAACTTGGCACTGGTGCCACCATGGGTCTGGTCACCATCCTGCCTATCGTAGCTTTTCAGGAGCCAGCCGGTCACTCCCAGCCATAGGCCCCGAGACACAAACCTCGGCCCGTTTCCCTGGCAAACAAAAGTAAGCTGCCCCGCTTCTGGATGGCAGATTGCAGGAGCCACTTGGTACTATCAAACCAGCCCGACTTGGCACTGGTGCCACCTCAGGTCTGGGAACCATCCTGCGTATCGTGGATTCTAAGGAGCCAGCCGGCCACTCCCAGCCACAGGCCCCCACACAAAAACAACGGCGCTTTTCCCTGGGAAACAGAACTCGCCTGCCAACTTTTTGATGGCAGATTGCAGGAGCCACTTGGTACTATCAAACCAGCCCAACTTGGCACTGGTGCCACCATGGGTCTGGTCACCATCCTGCCTATCGTAGCTTTTCAGGAGCCAGCCGGTCACTCCCAGCCATAGGCCCCCAGACACAAACCATGGCCCAGTTCCCTGGCAAAAAAAAGTAAGCTGCCACACTTCTGGATGGCAGATTGCAGGACGCACTTGGTAGTATCAAACCACCCTACCTTGGCAATGGTGCAACCTTGGGTCTGGGAACCATCCTGCGTATCGTGGATTCTAAGGAGCCAGCCGGCCACTCCCAGCCATAGGCCCCCAAACACAAACAACGGCGCTTTTCCCTGGAAAACAAAACTGGCCTGCCAACTTTTTGATGGCAGATTGCAGGAGCCACTTGGTACTATCAAACCAGCCCAACTTGGCACTGGTGCCACCATGGGTCTGGTCACCATCGTGCCTATCGTAGCTTTTCAGGAGCCAGCCGGTCACTCCCAGCCATAGGCCCCCAGACAAAAACCTCGGCCCGTTTCCCTGGCAAACAAAATTAAGCTGCCCCGCTTCTGGATGGCAGATTGCAGGAGCTATTTAGTACTATCAAACCAGCCCAACTTGGCACTGGTGCCACCTTGGCTCTGGGAACCATCCTGCCTATTGTGGATTTTCAGGGGTCAGCCGGCCACTCTCAGCCATATGCCCTCAAACACAAACCACGGCCCTTTTCTCTGGCAAACAAAACTCAACTGCCCCTCTTCTGGATGGCAAATTGCAGGACGCACTTGGTACTACAAAAACAGCACAACTTGGCATTGGTGCCACCTTGGGTCTGGTCACCATCCTGCGTATCGAGCAATTTAAGGAGCCAGCCGGCCACTCCCAGCCATATGCCCCCAAAAACAAACCACGGCCCTTTTCTCTGGCAAACAAAAATCCGCTGCCCCGCTTCTGGATGGCGGATTGCAGGAGCCGCTTGGTACTATCAAACCAGCCTGACTTGGCACTGGTGCCACCTTGGCTCTGGGAACCATCCTGCCTATTGTGGATTTTCAGGGGTCAGCCGGCCACTCTCAGCCATATGCCCTCAAACACAAACCACGGCCCTTTTCTCTGGCAAACAAAACTCAACTGCCCCTCTTCTGGATGGCAAATTGCAGGACGCACTTGGTACTACAAAAACAGCACAACTTGGCACTGGTGCCACCTTGGGTCTGGTCACCATCCTGCGTATCGAGGATTTTAAGGAGCCAGCCGGCCACTCCCAGCCATATGCCCCCAAAAAAAAACCACGGCCATTTTCTCTGGCAAACAAAACTCAGCTGCCCCGCTTCTGGATGGCAGATTGCAGGAGCCACTTTGCACCATCAAACCAGCCCGACTTGGCACTGGTGCCACCTCTGGTCTGGGAACCATCCTGCGTATCGTGGATTCTAAGGAGCCGGCCGGCCACTCCCAGCCACAGGCCCCCAAACACAAACAACGGCACTTTACCCTGGAAAACAAAACTCGCCTTCCAACTTTTTGATGGCAGATTGCAGGAGCCACTTTGCACCATCAAACTAGCCCGACTTGGCACTGGTGCCACCTCTGGTCTGGGAACCATCCTGCGTATCGTGGATTCTAATTAGCCAGCCGGCCACTCCCAGTCACAGGCCACCAAACACAAACAACGGCGCTTTTCCCTGGAAAACAAAACACGCCTGCCAACATTTTGATGGCAGATGGCAGGAGCCACTTGGTACTATCAAACCAGCCCGACTTGGCACTGGTGCCACCTCAGGTCTGGGAACCATCCTGCGTATCGTGGATTCTAAGGAGCCAGCCGGCCACTCCCAGCCACAGGCCCCCAAACACAAACAACGGCGCTTTTGCCTGGAAAACAAAACTCGCCTGCCAACTTTTTGATGGCAGATTGCAGGAGCCACTTGGTACTATCAAACCAGCCCGACTTGGCACTGGTGCCACCATGGGTGTGGTCACCATCCTGCCTATCGTAGCTTTTCAGGAGCCAGCCGGTCACTCCCAGCCATAGGCCCCCAGACACAAACCACGGCCCGTTTCCCTGGCAAACAAAAGTAAGCTGCCCCACTTCTGGATGGCAGATTGCAGGACGCACTTGGTACTATCAAACCAGCCTACCTTGGCAATGGTGCAACCTTGGGTCTGGGAACCATCCTGCGTATCGTGGATTCTGAGGAGCCAGCCGGCCACTCCCAGCCACAGGCCCCCAAACACAAACAACGGCACTCTTCCCTGGAAAACAAAACTCGCCTGCCAACTTTTTGATGGCAGATTGCAGGAGCCACTTTGCACCATCAAACTAGCCCGACTTGGCACTGGTGCCACCTCTGGTCTGGGAACAATCCTGCGTATCGTGGATTCTAATTAGCCAGCCGGCCACTCCCAGCCATAGGCCCCCAAACACAAACAACGGCCCGTTTCACTGGCAAACAAAATTAAGCTGCACAGCATGTGGATGGCAGATTGCAGGAGCTATTTAGTACTATCAAACCAGCCCGACTTGGCACTGGTGCCACCATGGGTCTGGTCGCCATCGTGCCTATCGTAGCTTTTCAGGAGCCAGCCTGTCACTCCCAGCCATAGGCCCCCAGACACAAACCTCGGCCCGTTTCACTGGCAAACAAAATTAAGCTGCACAGCATGTGGATGGCAGATTGCAGGAGCTATTTAGTACTATCAAACCAGCCCGACTTGGCCCTGGTGCCACCTTGGCTCTGGGAACCATCCTGCCTATTGTGGATTTTCAGGGGTCAGCCGGCCACTCTCAGCCATATGCCCTCAAACACAAACCACGGCCCTTTTCTCTGGCATACAAAACTCAACTGCCCCTCTTCTGGATGGCAAATTGCAGGACGCACTTGGTACTACAAAAACAGCACAACTTGGCACTGGTGCCACCTTGGGTCTGGTCACCATCCTGCGTATCGAGGATTTTAAGGAGCCAGCCGGCCACTCCCAGCCATATGCCCCCAAAAAAAAACCACGGCCATTTTCTCTGGCAAACAAAACTCAGCTGCCCCGCTTCTGGATGGCAGATTGCAGGAGCCACTTTGCACCATCAAACCAGCCCGACTTGGCACTGGTGCCACCTCTGGTCTGGGAACCATCCTGCGTATTGTGGATTGTCAGGAGCCAGCCGACCACTCTCGGCCACAGACCCCAATCAAAAACAACGGCCCGATTCACAGGCAAAAAAAACTCAGCTGCCCCACTTCTGGATGGGAGATTGCAGGAGGCGCTTGACTCTGTCAAACCAGCCCTACTTGGCACTGGTGCCACCTTGGGTCTGGGAACCATGCTGCGTATCATGGAATTTCAGGAGCCAGCCGGCCACTGCCAGCCACAGGACCCAAACACATACCACAGCCCTTTTCTCTGGCAAGCAAAACTCAGCTGCCCCGCTTTTAGATGGCAGATTGCAGGAGCCACTTGGTACTATCAAACCAGCCCAACTTGGCACTGGTGCCACCATGGGTCTGGTAACCATCTTGCCTATCGTAGCTTTTCACGACCGAGCCGGTCACTCCCAGCTATAGGCTCGCAGACACAAACCACGGCCCGTTTCCTTGGCAAAATAAAGTAAGCTGCCCCGCTTCTGGATGGCAGATTGCAGGAGCCACTTGGTATTATCAAACCAGCCCAACTTGGCACTGGTGCCACCATGGGTCTGGTAACCCTCCTGCCTATCGTAGCTTTTCAGGAGCCAGCCGGCCACTCCCAGCCACAGGCCCCCAAACAAAAACAACGGCGCTTTTCCCTGGAAAACAGAACTCGCCTGCCAACTTTTTGATGGCAGATTGCAGGAGCCACTTGGTACTATCAAACCAGCCCAACTTGGCACTGGTGCAACCATGGGTCTGGTCAACATCCTGCCTATCGTAGCTTTTCACGACCGAGCCGGTCACTCCCAGCCATAGGCCCCCAGACACAAACCACGGCCCGTTTCCTTGGCAAACAAAAGTAAGCTGCCCCACTTCTGGATGGAAGATTGCAGGACGCACCTGGTACTGTCAAACCAGCCTACCTTGGCAATGGTGCAACCTTGGGTCTGGGAACCATCCTGCGTATCGTGGATTCTAAGGAGCCAGCCGGCCATTCCCGGCCATAGGCCCCCAAACACAAACAACGGCAGTCTTCCCTGGAAAACAAAACTCGCCTGCCAACTTTTGATGGTAGATTGCAGGAGCCACTTGGTACTATCAAATCAGCCCGACTTGGCACTGGTGCCACCATGGGTCTGGTAACTGTCCTGCCTATCGTAGCTTTACAGGAGCCAGCCGGTCACTTCCAGCCATAGGCCTACAGACACAAACCTCGGCCCGTTTACCTGGCAAAAAAAAGTAAGCTACCCCGCTTCTGGATGGCAGATTGCAGGAGCCACTTTGCACCATCAAACTAGTCCGACTTGGCACTGGTGCCACCTTGGGTCTGTGAACCATCCTGCGTATTGTGGATTGACAGGAGCCAGCTGACCGCTCTCGGCCACCGACCCCAATCAAAAACAACGGCCCGATTCACAGGCAAAAAAAACTCAGCTGCCCCACTTCTGGATGGGAGATTGCAGGAGGCGCTTGACGCTGTCAAACCAGTCCTACTTGGCACTGGTGCCACCTTGGGTCTGGGAACCATGCTGCGTATCATGGAATTTCAGGAGCCTGCCGGCCAAGGCCATCCACAGGACCCAAACATATACCACAGCCCTTTTCTCTGGCAAGCAAAACTCAGCTGCCCCGCTTTTGGATGGCAGATTGCAGGAGCCACTTGGTACTATCAAACCAGCCCAACTTGGCACTGGTGCCACCTCTGGTCTGGGAACCATCCTGCCTATCGTAGCATTTCAGGAGCCAGCCGGCCACTCCCAGCCACAGGCCCCCACACAAAAACAACGGCGCTTTTCCCTGGGAAACAGAACTCGCCTGCCAACTTTTTGATGGCAGATTGCAGGAGCCACTTGGTACTATCAAACCAGCCCAACTTGGCACTGGTGCCACCATGGGTCTGGTCACCATCCTGCCTATCGTAGCTTTTCACGACCGAGCCGGTCAATCCCAGCCATAGGCCCCCAGACACAAACCACGGCCCGTTTCCTTGGCAGACAAAAGTAAGCTGCCCCGCTTCTGGATGGCATATTTCAGGAGCCACTTTGTGGTATCAAACAAGCCCAACTTAGCACTGGTGCCACCTGTGGTCTGGGAACCATCCTGCGTATCGTGGATTCCAAGGAGCCAGCCGGCCACTCCCAGCCACAGGCCCCCAAACACAAACAACGGCACTCTTCCCTGTAAAACAAAACTGGCCTGCCAACTTTTTGATGGCAGATTGCAGGAGCCACTTTGCACCATCAAACTAGCCCGACTTGGCACTGGTGCCACCTCTGGTCTGGGAACCATCCTGCGTATCGTGGATTATAATTAGCCAGCCGGCCACTCCCAGCCACAGGTCCCCAAACACAAACAACGGCGCTTTTCCCTGGAAAACAAAACTGGCCTGCCAACTTTTTGATGGCAGATGGCAGGAGCCACTTGGTACTATCAAACCAGCCCAACTTGGCACTGGTGCCACCATGGGTCTGGTAACCATCCTGCCTATCGTAGCTTTTCAGGAGCCAGCCGGCCACTCCCAGCCACAGGCCCCCAAACAAAAACAACGGCGCTTTTCCCTGGAAAACAGAACTCACCTGCCAACTTCTTGATGGCAGATTGCAGGAGCCACTTGGTACTATCAAACCAGCCCAACTTGGCACTGGTGCCACCATGGGTCTGGTCACCATCCTGCCTATCGTAGCTTTTCAGGAGCCAGCCGGTCAGTCCCACCCATAGGCCCCGAGACACAAACTTCGACCCGTTTCCCTGGCAAACAAAAGTAAGCTGCCCCGCTTCTGGATGGCAGATTGCAGGAGCCACTTGGTACTATCAAACCAGCCCAACTTGGCACTGCTGCCACCATGGGTCTGGTCACCATCCTGCCTATCGCAGCTTTTCAGGAGCCAGCCGGTCACTCCCTGCCATAGGCCCCCAGACACAAACTTCGGCCCGTTTCCCTGGCAAAAAAAAGTAAGCTACCCCGCTTCTGGATGGCAGATTGCAGGAGCCACTTTGCACCATCAAACTAGCCCGACTTGGCACTGGTGCCACCTTGGGTCTGTGAACCATCCTGCGTATTGAGGATTGACAGGAGCCAGCCGACCGCTCTCGGCCACCGAACCCAATCAAAAACAACGGCCCGATTCACAGGCAAAAAAAACTCAGCTGCCCCACTTCTGGATGGGAGATTGCAGGAGGCGCTTGACGCTGTCAAACCAGCCCTACTTGGCACTGGTGCCACCTTGGGTCTGGGAACCATTCTGCGTATCATGGAATTTCAGGAGCCAGCCGGCCACTGCCAGCCACAGGACCCAAACATATACCACAGCCCTTTTCTCTGGCAAGCAAAACTCAGCTGCCCCGCTTTTGGATGGCAGATTGCAGGAGCCACTTGGTACTATCAAACCAGCCCAACTTGGCACTGGTGCCACCTCTGGTCTGGGAACCATCCTGCCTATCGTAGCATTTCAGGAGCCAGCCGGCCACTCCCAGCCACAGGCCCCCAAAAAAAAACAACGGCGCTTTTCCCTGGAAAACAGAACTCGCCTGCCTACTTTTTGATGGCAGATTGCAGGAGCCACTTGGTACTATCAAACCAGCCCAACTTGGCACTGGTGCCACCATGGGTCTGGTCACCATCCTGCCTATCGTAGCTTTTCACGACCGAGCCGGTCACTCCCAGCCATAGGCCCCCAGACACAAACCACGGCCCGTTTCCTTGCAAACAAAAGTAAGCTGCCCCGCTTTTGGATGGCATATTGCAGGAGCCACTTTGTGGTATCAAACAAGCCCAACTTAGCACTGGTGCCACCTGTGGTCGGGGAATCTTCCTGCGTATCGTGGATTCCAAGGAGCCATCCGGCCACTCCCAGCCACAGGCCCCCAAACAAAAACAACGGCACTCTTCCCTGGAAAACAAAACTGGCCTGCCAACTTTTTGATGGCAGATTGCAGGAGCCACTTTGCACCATCAAACTAGCCCGACTTGGCACTGGTGCCACCTCTGGTCTGGGAACCATCCCGCGTGTCGTGGATTCTAAGGAGCCAGCTGGCCACTCCCAGCCACAGGCCCCCAAACACAAACAACGGCGCTTTTGCCTGGAAAACAAAACTCGCCTGCCAACTTTTTGATGGCAGATTGCAGGAGCCACTTGGTACTATCAAACAAGCCCAACTTGGCACTGGTGCCACCATGGGTCTGGTAACCATCCTGCCTATCGTAGCTTTTCACGACCGAGCCGGTCAGTCCCAGCCATAGGCCCTCAGACACAAACCACGGCCCGTTTCCTTGGCAAACAAAAGTAAGCTGCCCCGCTTCTGGATGGCAGATTGCAGGAGCCACTTTGTGGTATCAAACCAGCCCAACTTGGCACTGGTGCCACCACTGGTCTGGGAACCATCCTGCGTATCGTGGATTCTAATGAGCCAGCTGGCCACTCCCAGCCACAGGACCCCAAACACAGACAACGGCGCTTTTCCCTGGAAAACAAAACTGGCCTGCCAACTTTTTGATGGCAGATTGCAGGAGCCACTTGGTACTATCAAACCAGCCCAACTTGGCACTGGTGCCACCATGGGTCTGGTAACCATCCTGCCTATCGTAGCTTTTCAGGAGCCAGCCGGTCACTCCCAGCCATAGGCCCCCAGACACAAACCTCGGCCCGTTTCCTTGGCAAACAAAAGTAAGCTACCCCGCTTCTGGATGGCAGATTGCAGGAGCCACTTTGCACCATCAAACTGGCCCGACTTGTCACTGGTGCCACCTCTGGTCTGGGAACCATCCTGCGTATCGTGGATTCTAAGGAGCCAGCCGGCCACTCCCAGCCACAAGCCCCCAAACACAAACAACGGCGCTTTTCCCTGGAAAACAAAACTGGCCTGCCAACATTTTGATGGCAGATTGCAGGAGCCACTTGGTACTATCAAACCAGCCCAACTTGGCACTGGTGCCACCATGGGTCTGGTCACCATCCTGCCTATCGTAGCTTTTCAGGAGCCAGCCGGTCACTCCCAGCCATAGGCCCCCAGACAAAACCTCGGCCCGTTTCCCTGGCAAACAAAATTGAGCTGCCCCGCTTCTGGATGGCAGATTGCAGGAGTTATTTAGTACTATCAAACCAGCCCGACTTGGCACTGGTGCCACCTTGGCTCTGGGAACCATCCTGCCTATTGTGGATTTTCAGGGGTCAGCCGGCCACTCTCAGCCATATGCCCTCAAACACAAACCACGGCGCTTTTCTCTGGCAAACAAAACTCAACTGCCCCTCTTCTGGATGGCAAATTGCAGGACGCACTTGGTACTACAAAAACAGCACAACTTGGCACTGGTACCACCTTGGGTCTGGTCACCATCCTGCGTATCGAGGATTTTAAGGAGCCAGCCGGCCACTCCCAGCCATATGCCCCCAAAAAAAACCACGGCCCTTTTCTCTGGCAAACAAAAATCCGCTGCCCCGCTTCTGGATGGCAGATTGCAGGAGCCGCTTGGTACTATCAAACCAGCCCAACTTGGCACTGGTGCCACCATGGGTCTGGTCACCATCCTGCCTATCGTAGCTTTTCACGACCGAGCCGGTCACTCCCAGCCATAGGCCCCCAGACACAAACCACGGCCCGTTTCCTTTGCAAAAAAAAGTAAGCTGCCCCGCTTCTGGATGGCATATTGCAGGAGCCACTTTTTTGTATCAAACAAGCCCAACTTAGCACTGGTGCCACCTGTGGTCTGGGAACCATCCTGCGTATCGTGGATTCCAAGGAGCCATCCGGCCACTCCCAGCCACAGGCCCCCAAACAAAAACAACGGCACTCTTCCCTGGAAAACAAAACTGGCCTGCCAACTTTTTGATGGCAGATTGCAGGAGCCACTTTGCACCATCAAACTAGCCCGACTTGGCACTGGTGCCACCTCTGGTCTGGGAACCATCCTGCCAATCGTGGATTCTAATTAGCCAGCCGGCCACTCCCAGCCACAGGCCCCCAAACACAAACAACGGCACTTTTCCCTGGAAAACAAAACTGGCCTGCCAACATTTTGATGGCAGATTGCAGGAGCCACTTGGTACTATCAAACCAGCCCAACTTGGCACTGGTGCCACCATGGGTCTGGTCACCATCCTGCCTATCGTAGCTTTTCAGGAGCCAGCCGGTCACTCCCACCCATAGGCCCCGAGACACAAACCTCGGCCCGTTTCCCTGGCAAACAAAAGTAAGCTGCCCCACTTCTGGATGGCAGATTGCAGGAGCCACTTGGTACTATCAAACCAGCCCGACTTGGCTCTGGTGCCACCTCTGGTCTGGGAACCATCCCGCGTGTCGTGGATTCTAAGGAGCCAGCTGGCCACTCCCAGCCACAGGCCCCCAAACACAAACAACGGCGCTTTTGCCTGGAAAACAAAACTCGCCTGCCAACTTTTTGATGGCAGATTGCAGGAGCCACTTGGTACTATCAAACCAGCCCAACTTGGCACTGGTGCCACCTTGGGTCTGGTAACCATCCTGCGTATTGTGGATTGTCAGGAGCCAGCCGACCACTCTCGGCCACAGACCCCAATCAAAAACAACGGCCCGATTCACAGGCAAAAAAAACTCAGCTTCCCCACTTCTGGATGGGAGATTGCAGAAGGCGCTTGACTCTGTCAAACCAGCCCTACTTGGCACTGGTGCCACCTTGGGTCTGGGAACAATGCTGCGTATCATGGAATTTCAGGAGCCAGCCGGCCACTGCCAGTCACAGGACCCAAACACATACCACAGCCCTTTTCTCTGGCAAGCAAAACTCAGCTGCCCCGCTTTTAGATGGTAGATTGCAGGAGCCACTTGGTACTATCAAACCAGCCCAACTTGGCACTGGTGCCACCATGGGTCTGGTAACCATCCTGCCTATCGTAGCTTTTCAGGAGCCAGCCGGCCACTCCCAGCCACAGGCCCCCAAACAAAAACAACGGCGCTTTTCCCTGGAAAACAAAACTCGCCTGCCAACTTTTTGATGGCAGAATTCAGGAGCCACTTTGCACCATCAAACTAGCCCGACTTGGCACTGGTGCCACCTCTGGTCTGGGAACCATCCTGCGTATCGTGGATTCTAATTAGCCAGCCGGCCACTCCCAGCCATAGGGCCCCAAACAAAAACAACGGCGCTTTTCCCTGGAAAACAAAACTCGCCTGCCAACTTTTTGATGGCAGATTGCAGGAGCCGCTTGGTACTATCAAATCAGCCCAACGTGGCACTGGTGCCACCATGAGTCTGGTCACCATCCTGCCTATGGTAGCTATTCAGGAGCCAGCCGGTCAGTCCCACCCATAGGCCCCCAGAAAAAACCTCGGCCCGTTTCCCTTGCAAAAAAAAGGAATCTACCCCGCTTCTGTATGGCAGATTGCAGGAGCCACTTTGCACCATCAAACTAGCCCGACTTGGCACTGGTGCCACCTCTGGTCTGGGAACCATCCTGCGTATCGTGGATTCTAAGGAGCCAGCCGGCCACTCCCAGCCACAGGCCCCCAAACACAAACAACGGCGCTTTTCCCTGGAAAACAAAACTCGCCTGCCAACTTTTTGATGGCAGATTGCAGGAGCCGCTTGGTACTATCAAATCAGCCCAACTTGGCACTGGTGCCACCATGGGTCTGGTAACCATCGTGCCTATCGTAGCTTTTCAGGAGCCAGCCGGTCACTCCCAGCCATAGGCCCCCAGACACAAACCTCGGCCCGTTTCCCTGGCAAACAAAAGTAAGCTGCCCCGCTTCTGGATTGCAGATTGCAGGAGCCACTTGGTACTATCAAACTAGCCCGACTTGGAACTGGTGCCACCTTGGCTCTGGGCCCCATCCTGCGTATTGTGGATTTTCAGGGGTCCGCCGGCCACTCTCAGCCATATGCCCTCAAACACAAACCACGGCGCTTTTCTCTGGCAAACAAAACTCAACTGCCCCTTTTCTGGATGGCAAATTGCAGGACGCACTTGGTACTACAAAAACAGCCCAACTTGGCATTGGTGCCACCTTGGGTCTGGTCACCATCCTGCGTATCGAGGATTTTAAGGAGCCAGCCGGCCACTCCCAGCCATATGTCCCCAAAAACAAACCACGGCCCTTTTCTCTGGCAAACAAAAATCCGCTGCCCCGCTTCTGGATGGCGGATTGCAGGAGCCACTTGGTACTATCAAACCAGCCCGACTTGGCACTGGTGCCACCTTGGGTCTGTGAACCATCCTGCGTAATGTGGATTGTCAGGAGCCAGCCGACCACTCTCGGCCACAGACCCCAATCAAAAACAACGGCCCGATTCACAAGCAAAAAACACTCAGCTGCCCCACTTCTGGATGGGAGATTGCAGGAGGCGCTTGACTCTGTCAAACCAGCCCTACTTGGCACTGGTGCCACCTTGGGTCTGGGAACCATGCTGCGTATCATGGAATTTCAGGAGCCAGCCGGCCACTGCCAGCCACAGGACCCAAACATATACCACAGCCCTTTTCTCTGGCAAGCAAAACTCAGCTGCCCCGCTTTTAGATGGCAGATTGCAGGAGCCACTTGGTACTATCAAACCAGCCCAACTTGGCACTGGTGCCACCATGGGTCTGGTAACCATCCTGCCTATCGTAGCTTTTCACGACCCAGCCGGTCACTTCCAGCCATAGGCCCCCAGACTCAAACCACGGCCCGTTTCCTCGGCAAAAAAAAGTAAGCTGCCCCGCTTCTGGATGGCAGATTGCAGTAGCCACTTGGTACTATCAAACCAGCCCAACTTGGCACTGGTGCCCCCATGGGTCTGGTAGCCATCCTGCCTATCGTAGCTTTTCAGGAGCCAGCCGGCCACTCCCAGCCACAGGCCCCCAAACAAAAACAACGGCGCTTTTCCCTGGAAATCAAAACTCGCTTGCCAACATTTTGATGGCAGATTGCAGGAGCCGCTTGGTACTATCAAATCAGCCCAAATTGGCACTGCTGCCACCATGGGTCTGGTCACCATCCTGCCTATCGTAGCTTTTCAGGAGCCAGCCGGTCACTCCCAGCCATAGGCCCCCAGACACAAACCACGGCCCGTTTCCCTGGCAAACAAAAGTAAGCTGCCCCGCTTCTGGATGGCAGATTGCAGGAGCCACTTTGTGGTATCAAACCAGCCCAACTTAGCACTGGTGCCACCTCTGGTCTGGAACCATCCTGCGTATCGTGGATTCTAAGGAGCCAGCCGGCCACTCCCAGCCATAGGACCCCAAAAACAAACAACGGCGCTTTTCCCTGGTAAACAAAACTGGCCTGCCAACATTTTGATGGCAGATTGCAGGAACCACTTGGTACTATCAAACCAGCCCGACTAGGCACTGGTGCCACCATGGGTCTGGTAACCATCCTGCCTATCGTAGCTTTTCAGGAGCCAGCCGTTCACTCCCAGCCATAGGCCCCAGACACAAAGCACTGCCGGTTTCCCTGGCAAACAAAAGTATGCTACCCTGCTTCTGGATGGCAGATTTCAGGAGCCACTTTGTGGTATCAAACAAGCCCAACTTTGCACTGGTGCCACCTGTGGTCTCGGAACCATCCTGCGTATCGTGGATTCTAAGGAGCCAGCCGGCCACTCCCAGCCACAGGCCCCCAAACAAAAACAACGGCACTCTTCCCTGGAAAACAAAACTGGCCTGCCAACTTTTTGATGGCAGATTGCAGGAGCCACTTTGCACCATCAAACTAGCCCGACTTGGCACTGGTGCCACCTCTGGTCTGGGAACCATCCTGCGTATCGTGGATTCTAATTAGCCAGCCGGCCACTCCTAGCCACAGGCCCCCAAACACAAACAACGGCGCTTTTCCCTGGAAAACAAAACTCGCCTGCCAACTTTTTGATGGCAGATTGCAGGAGCCACTTGGTACTATCAAACCAGCCCAACTTGGCACTGGTGCCACCATGGGTCTGGTCACCATCCTGCCTATCGTAGCTTTTCAGGAGCCAGCCGGTCACTCCCACCCATAGGCCCCGAGAGACAAACCTCGGCGTGTTTCCCTGGCAAACAAAAGTAAGCTGCCCCGCTTCTGGATGGCAGATTGCAGGAGCCACTTGGTACTATCAAACAAGCCCGACTTGGCACTGGTGCCACCTTGGCTCTGGGAACCATCCTGCCTATTGTGGATTTTCAGGGGTCAGCCGGCCACTCTCAGCCATATGCCCTCAAACAAAAACCACGGCGCTTTTCTCTGGCAAACAAAACTCAACTGCCCCTCTTCTGGATGGCAAATTGCAGGACGCACTTGGTACTACAAAAACAGCACAACTTGGCACTGGTGCCACCATGGGTCTGGTCACCATCCTGCGTATCGAGGATTTTAAGGAGCCAGCCGGCCACTCCCAGCCATATGCCCCCAAAAACAAACCACGGCCCTTTTCTCTGGCAAACTAAACTCAGCTGCCCCGCTTCTGGATGGCAGATTGCAGGAGCCACTTGGTACTATCAAACCAGCCCAACTTGGCACTGGTGCCACCTTGGGTCTGTGAACCATCCTGCGTATTGTGGATTGTCAGGAGCCAGCCGACCACTGTCAGCCACAGGACCCAAACACATACCACAGCCCTTTTCTCTGGCAAGCAAAACTCAGCTGCCCCCCTTTTAGATGGCAGATTGCAGGAGCCACTTGGTACTATCAAACCAGCCCAACTTGGCACTGGTGCCACCATGGGTCTGGTAACCATCTTGCCTATAGTTGCTTTTCACGACCGAGCCGGTCACTCCCAGCCATAGGCTCGCAGACACAAACCACGGCCCGTTTCATTGGCAAAAAAAAGTAAGCTGCCCCGCTTCTGGATGGCAGATTGCAGGAGCCACTTGGTACTATCAAACCAGCCCAACTTGGCACTGGTGCCACCATGGGTCTGGTAACCATCCTGCCTATCGTAGCTTTTCAGGAGCCAGCCGGCCACTCCCAGCCACAGGCCCCCAAACACAAACAACGGCGCTTTTCCCTGGAAAACAAAACTCGCCTGCCAACTTTTTGATGGCAGATTGCAGGAGCCACTTGGTACTATCAAACCAGCCCAACTTGGCACTGGTGCCACCATGGGTCTGGTCACCATCCTGCCTATCTTAGCTTTTCACGACCGAGCCGGTCACTCCCAGCCATAGGCCCCCAGACACACACCACGGCCCGTTTCCTTGGCAAACAAAAGTAAGCTGCCCCGCTTCTGGATGGCAGATTGCAGGAACCACTTGGTACTATCAAACCAGCCCAACGTGGCAGTGGTTCCACCATGGGTCTGGTAACCATCCTGCCTATCGTAGCTTTTCAGGAGCCAGCCGTTCACTCCCAGCCATAGGCCCCAGACACAAAGAACTGCCGGTTTCCCTGGCAAACAAAAGTATGCTACCCTGCTTCAGGATGGCAGATTGCAGGAGCCACTTTGCACCATCAAACCAGCTCGACTTGGCACTGGTGCCACCTCTGGTCTGGGAACCATCCTGCGTATCGTGGATTCTAAGGAGCCAGCCGGCCACTCCCAGCCATAGGACCCCAAACACAAACAACGGCGCTTTTCCCTGGAAAACAAAACTGGCCTGCCAACATTTTGATGGCAGATTGCAGGAGCCACTTGGTACTATCAAACCAGCCCAACTTGGCACTGGTGCCACCATGGGTCTGGTCACCATCCTGCCTATCGTAGCTTTTCAGGAGCCAGCCGGTCACTCCCAGCCATAGGCCCCCAGACAAAACCTCGGCCCGTTTCCCTGGCAAACAAAATTGAGCTGCCCCGCTTCTGGATGGCAGATTGCAGGAGTTATTTAGTACTATCAAACCAGCCCGACTTGGCACTGGTGCCACCTTGGCTCTGGGAACCATCCTGCCTATTGTAGATTTTCAGGGGTCAGCCAGCCACTCTCAGCCATATGCCCTCAAACACAAACCACGGCCCTTTTCTCTGGCAAACAAAACTCAACTGCCCCTCTTCTGGATGGCAAATTGCAGGACGCACTTGGTACTACAAAAACAGCACAACTTGGCACTGGTACCACCTTGGGTCTGGTCACCATCCTGCGTATCGAGGATTTTAAGGAGCCAGCCGGCCACTCCCAGCCATATGCCCCCAAAAAAAAAAACGGCCCTTTTCTCTGGCAAACAAAAATCCGCTGCCCCGCTTCTGGATGGCAGATTGCAGGAGCCGCTTGGTACTATCAAACCAGCCCAACTTGGCACTGGTGCCACCATGGGTCTGGTCACCATCCTGCCTATCGTAGCTTTTCACGACCGAGCCGGTCACTCCCAGCCATAGGCCCCCAGACACAAACCACGGCCTGTTAGCTTTGCAAACAAAAGTAAGCTGCCCCGCTTCTGGATGGCATATTGCAGGAGCCACTTTGTGGTATCAAACAAGCCCAACTTAGCACTGGTGCCACCTGTGGTCTGGGAACCATCCTGCGTATCGTGGATTCCAAGGAGCCATCCGGCCACTCCCAGCCACAGGCCCCCAAACAAAAACAACGGCACTCTTCCCTGGAAAACAAAACTGGCCTGCCAACTTTTTGATGGCAGATTGCAGGAGCCACTTTGCACCATCAAACTAGCCCGACTTGGCACTGGTGCCACCTCTGGTCTGGGAACCATCCTGCCAATCGTGGATTCTAATTAGCCAGCCGGCCACTCCCAGCCACAGGCCCCCAAACACAAACAACGGCGCTTTTCCCTGGAAAACAAAACTCGCCTGCCAACTTTTTGATGGCAGATTGCAGGAGCCACTTGGTACTATCAAACCAGCCCAACTTGGCACTGGTGCCACCATGGGTCTGGTCACCATCCTGCCTATCGTAGCTTTTCAGGAGCCAGCCGGTCAGTCCCAGCCATAGGCCCCCAAACACAAACCTCGGCCCGTTTCCCTGGCAAACAAAAGTAAGCTGCCCCGCTTCTGGATGGCAGATTGCAGGAGCCACTTGGTACTATCAAACCAGCCTGACTTGGCTCTGATGCCACCTCTGGTCTGGGAACCATCCCGCGTGTCGTGGATTCTCAGGAGCCAGCTGGCCACTCCCAGCCACAGGCCCCAAACACAAACAACGGCACTTTTGCCTGGAAAACAAAACTCGCCTGCCAACTTTTTGATGGCAGATTGCAGGAGCCACTTGGTACTATCAAACCAGCCCAACTTGGCACTGGTGCCACCTCTGGTCTGGTAACCATCCTGCGTATTGTGGATTGTCAGGCGCCAGCCGACCACTCTCGGCCACAGACCCCAATCAAAAACAACGGCCCGATTCACAGGCAAAAAAAACTCAGCTGCCCCACTTCTGGATGGGAGATTGCAGAAGGCGCTTGACTCTGTCAAACCAGCCCTACTTGGCACTGGTGCCACCTTGGGTCTGGGAACCATGCTGCGTATCATGGAATTTCAGGAGCCAGCCGGCCACTGCCAGTCACAGGACCCAAACACATACCACAGCCCTTTTCTCTGGCAAGCAAAACTCAGCTGCCCCGCTTTTAGATGGTAGATTGCAGGAGCCACTTGGTACTATCAAACCAGCCCAACTTGGCACTGGTGCCACCATGGGTCTGGTAACCATCCTGCCTATCGTAGCTTTTCAGGAGCCAGCCGGCCACTCCCAGCCACAGGCCCCCAAACAAAAACAACGGCGCTTTTCCCTGGAAAACAAAACTCGCCTGCCAACTTTTTGATGGCAGATTGCAGGAGCCACTTTGCACCATCAAACTAGCCCGACTTGGCACTGGTGCCACCTCTGGTCTGGGAACCATCCTGCGTATCGTGGATTATAATTAGCCAGCCGGCCACTCCCAGCCATAGGCCCCCAAACATAAACAACGGCGCTTTTCCCTGGAAAACAAAACTCGCCTGCCAACTTTTTGATGGCAGATTGCAGGAGCCGCTTGGTACTATCAAATCAGCCCAACGTGGCACTGGTGCCACCATGAGTCTGGTCACCATCCTGCCTATGGTAGCTTTTCAGGAGCCAGCCGGTCACTCCCAGCCATAGGCCCCCAGAAAAAACCTCGGCCCGTTTCCCTTGCAAACAAAAGGAATCTACCCCGCTTCTGTATGGCAGATTTCAGGAGCCACTTTGCACCATCAAACTAGCCCGACTTGGCACTGGTGCCACCTCTGGTCTGGGAACCATCCTGCGTATCGTGGATTCTAAGGAGCCAGCCGGCCACTCCCAGCCACAGGCCCCCAAACACAAACAACGGCGCTTTTCCCTGGAAAACAAAACTCGCCTGCCAACTTTTTGATGGCAGATTGCAGGAGCCGCTTGGTACTATCAAATCAGCCCAACTTGGCACTGGTGCCACCATGGATCTGGTAACCATCGAGCCTATCGTAGCTTTTCAGGAGCCAGCCGGTCACTCCCAGCCATAGGCCCCCAGACACAAACCTCGGCCCGTTTCCCTGGCAAACAAAAGTAAGCTGCCCCGCTTCTGGATTGCAGATTGCAGGAGCCACTTGGTACTATCAAACTAGCCCGACTTGGAACTGGTGCCACCTCTGGTCTGGGAACCATCCTGCGTATCGTGGATTCTAAGGAGCCGGCCGGCCACTCCCAGCCACAGTCCACCAAACACAAACAACGGCACTTTCCCCTGGAAAACAAAACTCGCCTGCCAACATTTAGATGGCAGATTGCAGGAGCCACTTTGCACCATCAAACTAGCCCGACTTGGCACTGGTGCCACCTCTGGTCTGGGAACCATCCTGCGTATCGTGGATTCTAATTAGCCAGCCGGCCACTCCCAGCCATAGGCCCCCAAACACAAACAACGGCGCTTTTCCCTGGAAAACAAAACTGGCCTGCCAACTTTTTGATGGCAGATTGCAGGAGCCACTTGGTACTATCAAACCAGCCCAACTTGGCACTGGTGCCACCATGGGTCTGGTCACCATCGCGCCTATCGTAGCTTTTCAGGAGCCAGCCGGTCACTCCCAGCCATAGGCCCCCAGACACAAACCTCGGCCCGTTTCCCTGGCAAACAAAATTAAGCTGCCCCGCTTCTGGATGGCAGATTGCAGGAGCTATTTAGTACTATCAAACCAGCCCAACTTGGCACTGGTGCCACCTTGGCTCTGGGAACCATCCTGCCTATTGTGGATTTTCAGGGGTCAGCCGGCCACTCTCAGCCATATGCCCTCAAACACAAACCACGGCCCTTTTCTCTGGCAAACAAAACTCAACTGCCCCTTTTCTGGATGGCAAATTGCAGGACGCACTTGGTACTACAAAAACAGCCCAACTTGGCACTGGTGCCACCTTGGGTCTGGTCACCATCCTGCGTATCGAGGATTTTAAGGAGCCAGCCGGCCACTCCCAGCCATATGTCCCCAAAAACAAACCACGGCCCTTTTCTCTGGCAAACAAAAATCCGCTGCCCCGCTTCTGGATGGCGGATTGCAGGAGCCACTTGGTACTATCAAACCAGCCCGACTTGGCACTGGTGCCACCTTGGGTCTGTGAACCATCCTGCGTAATGTGGATTGTCAGGAGCCAGCCGACCACTCTCGGCCACAGACCCCAATCAAAAACAACGGCCCGATTCACAGGCAAAAAACACTCAGCTGCCCCACTTCTGGATGGGAGATTGCAGGAGGCGCTTGACCCTGTCAAACCAGCCCTACTTGGCACTGGTGCCACCTTGGGTCTGGGAACCATGCTGCCTATCGTAGCTTTTCACGACCCAGCCGGTCACATCCAGCCATAGGACCCAAACATATACCACAGCCCTTTTCTCTGGCAAGCAAAACTCCGCTGCCCCGCTTTTAGATGGCAGATTGCAGGAGCCACTTGGTACTATCAAACCAGCCCAACTTGGCACTGGTGCCACCATGGGTCTGGTAACCATCCTGCCTATCGTAGCTTTTCACGACCGAGCCGGGCACTCCCAGCCATAGGCTCGCAGACACAAACCACGGCCTGTTTCCTCGGCAAAAAAAAGTAAGCTGCCCCGCTTCTGGATGGCAGATTGCAGGAGCCACTTGGTACTATCAAACCAGCCCAACTTGGCACTGGTGCCACCATGGGTCTGGTAGCCATCCTGCCTATCGTAGCTTTTCAGGAGCCAGCCGGCCACTCCCAGCCACAGGCCCCCAAACAAAAACAACGGCGCTTTTCCCTGGAAAACAAAACTCGCCTGCCAACATTTTGATGGCAGATTGCAGGAACCACTTGGTACTATCAAACCACCCCAACTTGGCACTGGTGCCACCATGGGTCTAGTCACCATCGTGCCTATCGTAGCTTTTCAGGAGCCAGCCGGTCACTCCCAGCCATAGGCCCCAGACACAAAGCACTGCCGGTTTCCCTGGCAAACAAAAGTATGCTACCCTGCTTCTGGATGGCAGATTTCAGGAGCCACTTTGTGCTATCAAAGAAGCCCAACTTTGCACTGGTGCCACCTGTGGTCTCGGAACCATCCTGCGTGTCGTGGATTCTAAGGAGCCAGCCGGCCACTCCCAGCCACAGGCCCCCAAACAAAAACAACGGCACTCTTCCCTGGAAAACAAAACTGGCCTGCCAACTTTTTGATGGCAGATTGCAGGAGCCACTTTGCACCATCAAACTAGCCCGACTTGGCACTGGTGCCACCTCTGGTCTGGGAACCATCCTGCGTATCGTGGATTCTAATTAGCCAGCCGGCCACTCCCACCCACAGGCCCCCAAACACAAACAACGGCGCTTTTCCCTGGAAAACAAAACTCGCCTGCCAACTTTTTGATGGCAGATTGCAGGAGCCACTTGGTACTATCAAACCAGCCCAACTTGGCACTGGTGCCACCATGGGTCTGGTCACCATCCTGCCTATCGTAGCTTTTCAGGAGCTAGCCGGTCACTCCCACCCATAGGCCCCGAGACGCAAACCTCGGCCCGTTTCCCTGGCAAACAAAAGTAAGCTGCCCCGCTTCTGGATGGCAGATTGCAGGAGCCACTTGGTACTATCAAACAAGCCCGACTGGGCACTGGTGCCACCTTGGCTCTGGGAACCATCCTGCCTATTGTGGATTTTCAGGGGTCAGCCGGCCACTCTCAGCCATATGCCCTCAAACACAAACCACGGCCCTTTTCTCTGGCAAACAAAACTCAACTGCCCCTCTTCTGGATGGCAAATTGCAGGACGCACTTGGTACTACAAAAACAGCACAACTTGGCACTGGTGCCACCATGGGTCTGGTCACCATCCTGCGTATCGAGCATTTTAAGGAGCCAGCCGGCCACTCCCAGCCATATGCCCCCAAAAACAAACCACGGCCCTTTTCTCTGGCAAACAAAACTCAGCTGCCCCGCTTCTGGATGGCAGATTGCAGGAGCCACTTGGTACTATCAAACCAGCCCGACTTGGCACTGGTGCCACCTTGGGTCTGTGAACCATCCTGCGTATTGTGGATTGTCAGGAGCCAGCCGACCACTGTCAGCCACAGGACCCAAACACATACCACAGCCCTTTTCTCTGGCAAGCAAAACTCAGCTGCCCCCCTTTTAGATGGCAGATTGCAGGAGCCACTTGGTACTATCAAACCAGCCCAACTTGGCACTGGTGCCACCATGGGTCTGGTAACCATCTTGCCTATCGTAGCTTTTCACGACCGAGCCGGTCACTCCCAGCCATAGGCTCGCAGACACAAACCACGGCCCGTTTCCTTGGCAAAAAAAAGTAAGCTGCCCCGCTTCTGGATGGCAGATTGCAGCAGCCACTTGGTACTATCAAACCAGCCCAACTTGGCACTGGTTCCACCATGGGTCTGGTAACCATCCTGCCTATCGTAGCTTTTCAGGAGCCAGCCGTTCACTCCCAGCCATAGGCCCCAGACACAAAGCACTGCCGGTTTCCCTGGCAAACAAAATTATGCTACCCTGCTTCAGGATGGCAGATTGCAGGAGCCACTTTGCACCATCAAACCAGCCCGACTTGGCACTGGTGCCACCTCTGGTCTGGGAACCATCCTGCGTATCATGGAATCCAAGGAGCCAGCCGGCCACTGCCAGCCACAGGACCCAAACACATACCATAGCCCTTTTCTCTGGCAAGCAAAACTCAGCTGCCCCGCTTTTAGATGGCAGATTGCAGGAGCCACTTGGTACTATCAAACCAGCCCAACTTGGCACTGGTGCCACCATGGGTCTGGTAACCATCTTGCCTATCGTAGCTTTTCACGACCGAGCCGGGCACTCCCAGCCATAGGCTCGCAGACACAAACCACGGCCCGTTATCTTGGCAAAAAAAAGTAAGCTGCCCCGCTTCTGGATGGCAGATTGCAGGAGCCACTTGGTACTATCAAACCAGCCCAACTTGGCACTGGTGCCACCATGGGTCTGGTAACCATCCTGCCTATCGTAGATTTTCAGGAGCCAGCCGGCCACTCCCAGCCACAGGCCCCCAAACAAAAACAACGGCGCTTTTCCCTGGAAAACAGAACTCGCCTGCCAACTTTTTGATGGCAGATTGCAGGAGCCACTTGGTACTATCAAACCAGCCCAACTTGGCACTGGTGCCACCATGGGTCTGGTCACCATCCTGCCTATCGTAGCTTTTCACGACCGAGCCGGTCACTCCCAGCCATAGGCCCCCAGACACAAACCACGGCCCGTTTCCTTGGCAAACAAAAGTAAGCTGCCCCACTTCTGGATGGAAGATTGCAGGACGCACTTGGTACTATCAAACCAGCCTACCTTGGCAATGGTGCAACCTTGGGTCTGGGAACCATCCTGCGTATCGTGGATTCTAACGAGCCAGCCGGCCATTCCCGGCCATAGGCCCCCAAACACAAACAACGGCACTCTTCCCTGGAAAACAAAACTCGCCTGCCAACATTTTGATGGCAGATTGCAGGAGCCACTTGGTACTATCAAATCAGCCCGACTTGGCACTGGTGCCACCATGGGTCTGGTAACTGTCCTGCCTATCGTAGCTTTACAGGAGCCAGCCGGTCACTTCCAGCCATAGGCCCCCAGACACAAACCTCGGCCCGTTTACCTGGCAAACAAAAGTAAGCTACCCCGCTTCTGGATGGCAGATTGCAGGAGCCACTTTGCACCATCAAACTAGCCCAACTTGGCACTGGTGCCACCTTGGGTCTGTGAACCATCCTGCGTATTGTGGATTGACAGGAGCCAGCTGACCGCTCTCGGCCACCGACCCCAATCAAAAACAACGGCCCGATTCACAGGCAAAAAAAACTCAGCTGCCCCACTTCTGGATGGGAGATTGCAGGAGGCGCTTGACGCTGTCAAACCAGCCCTACTTGGCACTGGTGCCACCTTGGGTCTGTGAACCATCCTGCGTATTGTGGATTGTCAGGAGCCTGCCGGCCACTGCCAGCCACAGGACCCAAACATATACCACAGCCCTTTTCTCTGGCAAGCAAAACTCAGCTGCCCCGCTTTTGGATGGCAGATTGCAGGAGCCACTTGGTACTATCAAACCAGCCCAACTTGGCACTGGTGCCACCTCTGGTCTGGGAACCATCCTGCCTATCGTAGCATTTCAGGAGCCAGCCGGCCACTCCCAGCCACAGGCCCCCACACAAAAACAACGGCGCTTTTCCCTGGGAAACAGAACTCGCCTGCCAACTTTTTGATGGCAGATTGCAGGAGCCACTTGGTAGTATCAAACCAGCCCAACTTGGCACTGGTGCCACCATGGGTCTGGTCACCATCCTGCCTATCGTAGCTTTTCACGACCGAGCCGGTCAATCCCAGCCATAGGCCCCCAGACACAAACCACGGCCCGTTTCCTTGGCAAACAAAAGTAAGCTGCCCCGCTTCTGGATGGCATATTTCAGGAGCCACTTTGTGGTATCAAACAAGCCCAACTTAGCACTGGTGCCACCTGTGGTCTGGGAACCATCCTGCGTATCGTGGATTCCAAGGAGCCAGCTGGCCACTCCCAGCCACAGGCCCCCAAACAAAAACAACGGCACTCTTCCCTGGAAAACAAAACTGGCCTGCCAACTTTTTGATGGCAGATTGCAGGAGCCACTTTGCACCATCAAACTAGCCCGACTTGGCACTGGTGCCACCTCTGGTCTGGGAACCATCCTGCGTATCGTGGATTATAATTAGCCAGCCGGCCACTCCCAGCCACAGGTCCCCAAACACAAACAACGGCGCTTTTCCCTGGAAAACAAAACTGGCCTGCCAAATTTTTGATGGCAGATGGCAGGAGCCACTTGGTACTATCAAACCAGCCCAACTTGGCACTGGTGCCACCATGGGTCTGGTAACCATCCTGCCTATCGTAGCTTTTCAGGAGCCAGCCGGCCACTCCCAGCCACAGGCCCCCAAACAAAAACAACGGCGCTTTTCCCTGGAAAACAGAACTCACCTGCCAACTTTTTGATGGCAGATTGCAGGAGCCACTTGGTACTATCAAACCAGCCCAACTTGGCACTGGTGCCACCATGGGTCTGGTCACCATCCTGCCTATCGTAGCTTTTCAGGAGCCAGCCGGTCAGTCCCACCCATAGGCCCCGAGACACAAACTTCGACCCGTTTCCCTGGCAAACAAAAGTAAGCTGCCCCGCTTCTGGATGGCAGATTGCAGGAGCCACTTGGTACTATCAAACCAGCCCAACTTGGCACTGCTGCCACCATGGGTCTGGTCACCATCCTGCCTATCGCAGCTTTTCAGGAGCCAGCCGGTCACTCCCAGCCATAGGCCCCCAGACACAAACTTCGGCCCGTTTCCCTGGCAAAAAAAAGTAAGCTACCCCGCTTCTGGATGGCAGATTGCAGGAGCCACTTTGCACCATCAAACTAGCCCGACTTGGCACTGGTGCCACCTTGGGTCTGTGAACCATCCTGCGTATTGTGGATTGACAGGAGCCAGCTGACCGCTCTCGGCCACCGACCCCAATCAAAAAGAACGGCCCGATTCACAGGCAAAAAAAACTCAGCTGCCCCACTTCTGGATGGGAGATTGCAGGAGGCGCTTGACGCTGTCAAACCAGCCTTACTTGGCCCTGGTGCCACCTTGGGTCTGGGAACCATGCCGCGTATCATGGAATTTCAGGAGCCAGCCGGCCACTGCCAGCCACAGGACCCAAACATATACCACAGCCCTTTTCTCTGGCAAGCAAAACTCAGCTGCCCCGCTTTTGGATGGCAGATTGCAGGAGCCACTTGGTACTATCAAACCAGCCCAACTTGGCACTGGTGCCACCATGGGTCTGGTAACCATCCTGCCTATCGTAGCATTTCAGGAGCCAGCCGGCCACTCCCAGCCACAGGCCCCCAAACAAAAACAACGGCGCTTTTCCCTGGAAAACAGAACTCGCCTGCCTCCTTTTTGATGGCAGATTGCAGGAGCCACTTGGTACTATCAAACCAGCCCAACTTGGCACTGGTGCCACCATGGGTCTGGTCACCATCCTGCCTATCGTAGCTTTTCACGACCGAGCCGGTCACTCCCAGCCATAGGCCCCCAGACACAAACCACGGCCCGTTTCCTTTGCAAACAAAAGTAAGCTGCCCCGCTTCTGGATGGCATATTGCAGGAGCCACTTTGTGGTATCAAACAAGCCCAACTTAGCACTGGTGCCACCTGTGGTCGGGGAATCATCCTGCGTATCGTGGATTCTAAGGAGCCATCCGGCCACTCCCAGCCACAGGCCCCCAAACAAAAACAACGGCACTCTTCCCTGGAAAACAAAACTGGCCTGCCAACTTTTTGATGGCAGATTGCAGGAGCCACTTTGCACCATCAAACTAGCCCGACTTGGCACTGGTGCCACCTCTGGTCTGGGAACCATCCCGCGTGTCGTGGATTCTAAGGAGCCAGCTGGCCACTCCCAGCCACAGGCCCCCAAACAAAAACAACGGCGCATTTGCCTGGAAAACAAAACTCGCCTGCCAACTTTTTGATGGCAGATTGCAGGAGCCACTTGGTACTATCAAACCAGCCCAACTTGGCACTGGTGCCACCATGGGTCTGGTAACCATCCTGCCTATCGTAGCTTTTCACGACCGAGCCGGTCACTCCTAGCCATAGGCCCCCAGACACAAACCACGGCCCGTTTCCTTGGCAAACAAAAGTAAGCTGCCCCGCTTCTGGATGGCAGATTGCAGGAGCCACTTTGTGGTATCAAACCAGCCCAACTTGGCACTGGTGCCACCACTGGTCTGGGAACCATCCTGCGTATCGTGGATTCTAAGGAGCCAGCTGGCCACTCCCAGCCACAGGACCCCAAACACAAACAACGGCGCTTTTCCCTGGAAAACAAAACTGGCCTGCCAACTTTTTGATGGCAGATTGCAGGAGCCACTTGGTACTATCAAACCAGCCCAACTTGGCACTGGTGCCACCATGGGTCTGGTCACCATCCTGCCTATCGTAGCTTTTCAGGAGCCAGCCGGTCAGTCCCACCCATAGGCCCCGAGACACAAACCTCGGCCCGTTTCCCTGGCAAACAAAAGTAAGCTGCCCCGCTTCTGGATGGCAGATTGCAGGAGCCACTTGGTACTATCAAACCAGCCCGACTTGGCTCTGGTGCCACCTCTGGTCTGGGAACCATCCCGCGTGTCGTGGATTCTAAGGAGCCAGCTGGCCACTCCCAGCCACAGGCCCCCAAACACAAACAACGGCGCTTTTGCCTGGAAAACAAAACTCGCCTGCCAACTTTTTCATGGCAGATTGCAGGAGCCACTTGGTACTATCAAACCAGCCCAACTTGGCACTGGTGCCACCATGGGTCTGGTAACCATCCTGCGTATTGTGGATTGTCAGGAGCCAGCCGACCACTCTCGGCCACAGACCCCAATCAAAAACAACGGCCCGATTCACAGGCAAAAAAAACTCAGCTGCCCCACTTCTGGATGGGAGATTGCAGAAGGCGCTTGACTCTGTCAAACCAGCCCTACTTGGCACTGGTGCCACCTTGGGTCTGGGAACCATGCTGCGTATCATGGAATTTCAGGAGCCAGCCGGCCACTGCCAGTCACAGTACCCAAACACATACCACAGCCCTTTTCTCTGGCAAGCAAAACTCAGCTGCCCCGCTTTTAGATGGTAGATTGCAGGAGCCACTTGGTACTATCAAACCAGCCCAACTTGGCACTGGTGCCACCATGGGTCTGGTAACCATCCTGCCTATCGTAGCTTTTCAGGAGCCAGCCGGCCACTCCCAGCCACAGGCCCCCAAACAAAAACAACGACGCTTTTCCCTGGAAAACAAAACTCACCTGCCAACCTTTGATGGCAGATTGCAGGAGCCACTTTGCACCATCAAACTAGCCCGACTTGGCACTGGTGCCACCTCTGGTCTGGGAACCATCCTGCGTATCGTGGATTCTAATTAGCCAGCCGGCCACTCCCAGCCATAGGCCCCCAAACAAAAACAACGGCGCTTTTCCCTGGAAAACAAAACTCGCCTGCCAACTTTTTGATGGCAGATTGCAGGAGCCGCTTGGTACTATCAAATCAGCCCAACGTGGCACTGGTGCCACCATGAGTCTGGTCACCATCCTGCCTATGGTAGCTATTCAGGAGCCAGCCGGTCAGTCCCACCCATAGGCCCACAGAAAAAACCTCGGCCCGTTTCCCTTGCAAAAAAAAGGAATCTACCCCGCTTCTGTATGGCAGATTGCAGGAGCCACTTTGCACCATCAAACTAGCCCGACTTGGCACTGGTGCCACCTCTGGTCTGGGAACCATCCTGCGTATCGTGGATTCTAAGGAGCCAGCCGGCCACTCCCAGCCACAGGCCCCCAAACACAAACAACGGCGCTTTTCCCTGGAAAACAAAACTCGCCTGCCAACTTTTTGATGGCAGATTGCAGGAGCCGCTTGGTACTATCAAATCAGCCCAACTTGGCACTGGTGCCACCATGGATCTGGTAACCATCGTGCCTATCGTAGCTTTTCAGGAGCCAGCCGGTCACTCCCAGCCATAGGCCCCCAGACACAAACCTCGGCCCTTTTCCCTGGCAAACAAAAGTAAGCTGCCCCGCTTCTGGATTGCAGATTGCAGGAGCCACTTGGTACTATCAAACAAGCCCGACTTGGAACTGGTGCCACCTCTGGTCTGGGAACCATCCTGCGTATCGTGGATTCTAAGGAGCCGGCCGGCCACTCCCAGCCACAGTCCACCAAACACAAACAACGGCACTTTCCCCTGGAAAACAAAACTCGCCTGCCAACTTTTTGATGGCAGATTGCAGGAGCCACTTTGCACCATCAAACTAGCCCGACTTGGCACTGGTGCCACCTCTGGTCTGGGAACCATCCTGCGTATCGTGGATTCTAATTAGCCAGCCGGCCACTCCCAGCCATAGGCCCCCAAACACAAACAACGGCGCTTTTCCCTGGAAAACAAAACTGGCCTGCCAACTTTTTGATGGCAGATTGCAGGAGCCACTTGGTACTATCAAACCAGCCCAACTTGGCACTGGTGCCACCATGGGTCTGGTCACCATCGTGCCTATCGTAGCTTTTCAGGAGCCAGCCGGTCACTCCCAGCCATAGGCCCCCAGACAAAAACCTCGGCCCGATTCCCTGGTAAACAAAATTAAGCTGCCCCGCTTCTGGATGGCAGATTGCAGGAGCTAATTGATACTATCAAACCAGCCCAACTTGGCACTGGTGCCACCTTGGCTCTGGGAACCATCCTGCCTATTGTGGATTTTCAGGGGTCAGCCGGCCACTCTCAGCCATATGCCCTCAAACACAAACCACGGCGCTTTTCTCTGGCAAACAAAACTCAACTGCCCCTTTTCTGGATGGCAAATTGCAGGACGCACTTGGTACTACAAAAACAGCCCAACTTGGCATTGGTGCCACCTTGGGTCTGGTCACCATCCTGCGTATCGAGGATTTTAAGGAGCCAGCCGGCCACTCCCAGCCATATGTCCCCAAAAACAAACCACGGCCCTTTTCTCTGGCAAACAAAAATCCGCTGCCCCGCTTCTGGATGGCGGATTGCAGGAGCCACTTGGTACTATCAAACCAGCCCGACTTGGCACTGGTGCCACCTTGGGTCTGTGAACCATCCTGCGTAATGTGGATTGTCAGGAGCCAGCCGACCACTCTCGGCCACAGACCCCAATCAAAAACAACGGCCCGATTCACAGGCAAAAAACACTCAGCTGCCCCACTTCTGGATGGGAGATTGCAGGAGGCGCTTGACTCTGTCAAACCAGCCCTACTTGGCACTGGTGCCACCTTGGGTCTGGGAACCATGCTGCGTATCATGGAATTTCAGGAGCCAGCCGGCCACTGCCAGCCACAGGACCCAAACATATACCACAGCCCTTTTCTCTGGCAAGCAAAACTCCGCTGCCCCGCTTTTAGATGGCAGATTGCAGGAGCCACTTGGTACTATCAAACCAGCCCAACTTGGCACTGGTGCCACCATGGGTCTGGTAACCATCCTGCCTATCGTAGCTTTTCACGACCCAGCCGGTCACTTCCAGCCATAGGCCCCCAGACACAAACCACGGCCCGTTTCCTCGGCAAAAAAAAGTAAGCTGCCCCGCTTCTGGATGGCAGATTGCAGGAGCCACTTGGTACTATCAAACCAGCCCAACTTGGCACTGGTGCCACCATGGGTCTGGTAGCCATCCTGCGTATCGTAGCTTTTCAGGAGCCAGCCGGCCACTCCCAGCCACAGGCCCCCAAACAAAAACAACGGCGCTTTTCCCTGGAAAACAAAACTCGCCTGCCAACTATTTGATGGCAGATTGCAGGAGCCGCTTGGTACTATCAAATCAGCCCAAATTGGCACTGCTGCCACCATGGGTCTGGTCACCATCCTGCCTATCGTAGCTTTTCAGGAGCCAGCCGGTCACTCCCAGCCATAGGCCCCCAGACACAAACCACGGCCCGTTTCCTTGGCAAACAAAAGTAAGCTGCCCCGCTTCTGGATGGCAGATTGCAGGAGCCACTTTTTGGTATCAAACCAGCCCAACTTAGCACTGGTGCCACCTCTGGTCTGGAACCATCCTGCGTATCGTGGATTCTAAGGAGCCAGCCGGCCACTCCCAGCCACAGGACCCCAAAAACAAACAACGGCGCTTTTCCCTGGAAAACAAAACTGGCCTGCCAACATTTTGATGGCAGATTGCAGGAACCACTTGGTACTATCAAACCAGCCCAACTAGGCACTGGTGCCACCATGGGTCTGGTAACCATCCTGCCTATCGTAGCTTTTCAGGAGCCAGCCGTTCACTCCCAGCCATAGGCCCCAGACACAAAGCACTGCCGGTTTCCCCGGCAAAAAAAAGTATGCTACCCTGCTTCTGGATGGCAGATTTCAGGAGCCACTTTGTGGTATCAAACAAGCCCAACTTTGCACTGGTGCCACCTGTGGTCTTGGAACCATCCTGCGTATCGTGGATTCTAAGGAGCCAGCCGGCCACTCCCAGCCACAGGCCCCCAAACAAAAACAACGGCACTCTTCCCTGGAAAACAAAACTGGCCTGCCAACTTTTTGATGGCAGATTGCAGGAGCCACTTTGCACCATCAAACTAGCCCGACTTGGCACTGGTGCCACCTCTGGTCTGGGAACCATCCTGCGTATCGTGGATTCTAATTAGCCAGCCGGCCACTCCCAGCCACAGGCCCCCAAACACAAACAACGGCGCTTTTCCCTGGAAAACAAAACTTGCCTGCCAACATTTTGATGGCAGATTGCAGGAGCCACTTGGTAATATCAAACCAGCCCAACTTGGCACTGGTGCCACCATGGGTCTGGTCACCATCCTGCCTATCGTAGCTTTTCAGGAGCCAGCCGGTCACTCCCACCCATAGGCCCCGAGACACAAACCTCGGCCCGTTTCCCTGGCAAACAAAAGTAAGCTGCCCCGCTTCTGGATGGCAGATTGCAGGAGCCACTTGGTACTATCAAACAAGCCCGACTTGGCACTGGTGCCACCTTGGCTCTGGGAACCATCCTGCCTATTGTGGATTTTCAGGGGTCAGCCGGCCACTCTCAGCCATATGCCCTCAAACACAAACCACGGCGCTTTTCTCTGGCAAACAAAACTCAACTGCCCCTCTTCTGGATGGCAAATTGCAGGACGCACTTGGTACTACAAAAACAGCACAACTTGGCACTGGTGCCACCATGGGTCTGGTCACCATCCTGCGTATCGAGCATTTTCAGGAGCCAGCCGGCCACTCCCAGCCATATGCCCCCAAAAACAAACCACGGCCCTTTTCTCTGGCAAACAAAACTCAGCTGCCCCGCTTCTGGATGGCAGATTGCAGGAGCCACTTGGTACTATCAAACCAGCCCGACTTGGCACTGGTGCCACCTTGGGTCTGTGAACCATCCTGCGTATTGTGGATTGTCAGGAGCCAGCCGACCACTGTCAGCCACAGGACCCAAACACATACCACAGCCCTTTTCTCTGGCAAGCAAAACTCAGCTGCCCCGCTTTTAGATGGCAGATTGCAGGAGCCACTTGGTACTATCAAACCAGCCCAACTTGGCAGTGGTGCCACCATGGGTCTGGTAACCATCTTGCCTATCGTAGCTTTTCACGACCGAGCCGGTCACTCCCAGCCATAGGCTCGCAGACACAAACCACGGCCCGTTTCCTTGGCAAAAAAAAGTAAGCTGCCCCGCTTCTGGATGGCAGATTGCAGGAGCCACTTGGTACTATCAAACCAGCCCAACTTGGCACCGGTGCCACCATGGGTCTGGTAACCATCCTGCGTATCGTAGCTTTTCAGGAGCCAGCCGGCCACTCCCAGCCACAGGCCCCCAAACACAGACAACGGCGCTTTTCCCTGGAAAACAAAACTCGCCTGCCAACATTTTGATGGCAGATTGCAGGAGCCACTTGGTACTATCAAACCAGCCCAACTTGGCACTGGTGCCACCATGGGTCTGGTCACCATCCTGCCTATCGTAGCTTTTCACGACCGAGCCGGTCACTCCCAGCCATAGGCCCCCAGACACACACCACGGCCCGTTTCCTTGGCAAACAAAAGTAAGCTGCCCCGCTTCTGGATGGCAGATTGCAGGAGCCACTTGGTACTATCAAACCAGCCCAACTTGGCACTGGTTCCACCATGGGTCTGGTAACCATCCTGCCTATCGTAGCTTTTCAGGAGCCAGCCGTTCACTCCCAGCCATAGGCCCCAGACACAAAGCACTGCCGGTTTCCCTGGCAAACAAAAGTATCCTACCCTGCTTCAGGATGGCAGATTGCAGGAGCCACTTTGCACCATCAAACCAGCCCGACTTGGCACTGGTGCCACCTCTGGTCTGGGAACCATCCTGCGTATCGTGGATTATAAGGAGCCAGCTGGCCACTCCCAGCCACAGGCCCCCAAACACAAACAACGGCGCTTTTCCCTGGAAAACAAAACTCGCCTGCCAACTTTTTAATGGCAGATTGCAGGAGCCACTTTGCACCATCAAACTAGCCCGACTTGGCACAGGTGCCACCTCTGGTCTGGGAACGATCCTGCGTATCGTGGATTCTAATTAGCCAGCCGGCCACTCCCAGCCACAGGCCCCAAAACACAAACAACGGCACTTTTCCCTGGAAAACAAAACTCGCCTGCCAACTTTTTGATGGCAGATTGCAGGAGCCACTTGGTACTATCAAACCAGCCCAACTTGGCACTGGTGCCACCATGGGTCTGGTAACCATCCTGCCTATCGTAGCTTTTCAGGAGCCAGCCAGTCACTCCCAGCCATAGGCCCCCAGACACAAACCTCGGCCCGTTTCCCTGGCAAACAAAAGTAAGCTGCCCCGCTTCTGGATGGCAGATTGCAGGAGCCACTTGGTACTATCAAACTGGCCCGACTTGGAACTGGTGCCACCTCTGGTCTGGGAACCATCCTGCGTATCGTGGATTCTAAGGAGCCAACCGGCCACTCCCAGCCACAGGCCACCAAACAAAATCAACGGCACTTTTCCCTGGAAAACAAAACTCGCCTGCCAACATTTTCATGGCAGATTGCAGGAGCCACTTTGCACCATCAAACTAGCCCGACTTGGCACTGGTGCCACCTCTGGTCTGGGAACCATCCTGCGTATCGTGGATTCTAATAAGCCAGCCGGCCACTCCCAGGCATAGGCCCCAAAACACAAACAACGGCGCTTTCCCCTGGAAAACAAAACTGGCCTGCCAACTTTTTGATGGCAGATTGCAGGAGCCGCTTGGTACAATCAAATCAGCCCAACGTGGCACTGGTGCCACCATGAGTCTGGTAACCATCCTGCCTATCGTAGCTTTTCAGGAGCCAGCCAGTCACTCCCAGCCATAGGCCCCCAGACAAAAACCTCGGCCCGTTTCCCTGGCAAACAAAAGTAAGCTGCCCCGTTTCTGGATGGCAGATTGCAGGAGCCACTTGGTACTATCAAACAAGCCCGACTTGGAACTGGTGCCACCTCTGGTCTGGGAACCATCCTGCGTATCGTGGATTCTAAGGAGCCAGCCGGCCACTCCCAGCCACAGGCCACCAAACAAAATCAACGGCACTTTTCCCTGGAAAACAAAACTCGCCTGCCAACTTTTTGATGGCAGATTTCAGGAGCCGCTTGGTACTATCAAATCAGCCCAACTTGGCACTGGTGCCACCATGGGTCTGGTAATCATCCTGCCTATCGTAGCTTTTCAGGAGCCAGCCGGTCACTCCCAGCCATAGGCCCCCAGACACAAACCTCGGCCCGTTTCCCTGGCAAACAAAAGTAAGCTGCCCCGCTTCTGGATGGCTGATTGCAGGAGCCACTTGGTACTATGAAACCAGCCCGACTTGGAACTGGTGCCACCTCTGGTCTGGGAACCATCCTGCGTATCGTGGATTCTAAGGAGCCAGCCGGCCACTCCCAGCCACAGGACCCCAAAAACAAACAACGGCGCTTTTCCCTGGAAAACAAAACTGGCCTGCCAACATTTTGATGGCAGATTGCAGGAACCACTTGGTACTATCAAACCAGCCCAACTAGGCACTGGTGCCACCATGGGTCTGGTAACCATCCTGCCTATCGTAGCTTTTCAGGAGCCAGCCGTTCACTCCCACCCATAGGCCCCAGACACAAAGCACTGCCGGTTTCCCCGGCAAAAAAAAGTATGCTACCCTGCTTCTGGATGGCAGATTTCGGGAGCCACTTTGTGGTATCAAACAAGCCCAACTTTGCACTGGTGCCACCTGTGGTCTTGGAACCATCCTGCGTATCGTGGATTCTAAGGAGCCAGCCGGCCACTCCCAGCCACAGGCCCCCAAACAAAAACAACGGCACTCTTCCCTGGAAAACAAAACTGGCCTGCCAACTTTTTGATGGCAGATTGCAGGAGCCACTTTGCACCATCAAACTAGCCCGACTTGGCACTGGTGCCACCTCTGGTCTGGGAACCATCCTGCGTATCGTGGATTCTAATTAGCCAGCCGGCCACTCCCAGCCACAGGCCCCCAAACACAAACAACGGCGCTTTACCCTGGAAAACAAAACTCGCCTGCCAACTTTTTGATGGCAGATTGCAGGAGCCACTTGGTAATATCAAACCAGCCCAACTTGGCACTGGTGCCACCATGGGTCTGGTCACCATCCTGCCTATCGTAGCTTTTCAGGAGCCAGCCGGTCACTCCCACCCATAGGCCCCGAGACACAAACCTCGGCCCGTTTCCCTGGCAAACAAAAGTAAGCTGCCCCGCTTCTGGATGGCAGATTGCAGGAGCCACTTGGTACTATGAAACAAGCCCGACTTGGCACTGGTGGCACCTTGGCTCTGGGAACCATCCTGCCTATTGTGGATTTTCAGGGGTCAGCCGGCCACTCTCAGCCATATGCCCTCAAACACAAACCATGGCGCTTTTCTCTGGCAAACAAAACTCAACTGCCCCTCTTCTGGATGGCAAATTGCAGGACGCACTTGGTACTACAAAAACAGCACAACTTGGCACTGGTGCCACCATGGGTCTGGTCACCATCCTGCGTATCGAGCATTTTAAGGAGCCAGCCGGCCACTCCCAGCCATATGCCCCCAAAAACAAACCACGGCCCTTTTCTCTGGCAAACAAAACTCAGCTGCCCCGCTTCTGGATGGCAGATTGCAGGAGCCACTTGGTACTATCAAACCAGCCCGACTTGGCACTGGTGCCACCTTGGGTCTGTGAACCATCCTGCGTATTGTGGATTGTCAGGAGCCAGCCGACCACTGTCAGCCACAGGACCCAAACACATACCACAGCCCTTTTCTCTGGCAAGCAAAACTCAGCTGCCCCCCTTTTAGATGGCAGATTGCAGGAGCCACTTGGTACTATCAAACCAGCCCAACTTGGCAGTGGTGCCACCATGGGTCTGGTAACCATCTTGCCTATCGTAGCTTTTCACGACCGAGCCGGTCACTCCCAGCCATAGGCTCGCAGACACAAACCACGGCCCGTTTCCTTGGCAAAAAAAAGTAAGCTGCCCCGCTTCTGGATGGCAGATTGCAGGAGCCACTTGGTACTATCAAACCAGCCCAACTTGGCACTGGTGCCACCATGGGTCTGGTAACCATCCTGCCTATCGTAGCTTTTCAGGAGCCAGCCGGCCACTCCCAGCCACAGGCCCCCAAACACAGACAACGGCGCTTTTCCCTGGAAAACAAAACTCGCCTGCCAACATTTTGATGGCAGATTGCAGGAGCCACTTGGTACTATCAAACCAGCCCAACTTGGCACTGGTGCCACCATGGGTCTGGTCACCATCCTGCCTATCGTAGCTTTTCACGACCGAGCCGGTCACTCCCAGCCATAGGCCCCCAGACACACACCACGGCCCGTTTCCTTGGCAAACAAAAGTAAGCTGCCCCGCTTCTGGATGGCAGATTGCAGGAACCACTTGGTACTATCAAACCAGCCCAACTTGGCACTGGTTCCACCATGGGTCTGGTAACCATCCTGCCTATCGTAGCTTTTCAGGAGCCAGCCGTTCACTCCCAGCCATAGGCCCCAGACAAAAAGCACTGCCGGTTTCCCTGGCAAACAAAAGTATCCTACCCTGCTTCAGGATGGCAGATTGCAGGAGCCACTTTGCACCATCAAACCAGCCCGACTTGGCACTGGTGCCACCTCTGGTCTGGGAACCATCCTGCGTATCGTGGATTATAAGGAGCCAGCTGGCCACTCCCAGCCACAGGCCCCCAAACACAAACAACGGCGCTGTTCCCTGGAAAACAAAACTCGCCTGCCAACTTTTTAATGGCAGATTGCAGGAGCCACTTTGCACCATCAAACTAGCCCGACTTGGCACTGGTGCCACCTCTGGTCTGGTAACCATCCTGCCTATCGTAGCTTTTCATGAGCCAGCCGGTCACTCCCAGCCATAGGCCCCCAGACAAAAACCTCGGCCCGTTTCCCTGGCAAACAAAAGTAAGCTGCCCCGTTTCTGGATGGCAGATTGCAGGAGCCACTTTGTACTATCAAACTGGCCCGACTTGGAACTGGTGCCACCTCTGGTCTGGGAACCATCCTGCGTATCCTGGATTCTAAGGAGCCAGCCGGCCACTCCCAGCCACAGTCCACCAAACACAAACAACGGCACTTTTCCCTGGAAAACAAAACTCGCCTGCCAACATTTTCATGGCAGATTGCAGGAGCCACTTTGCACCATCAAACTAGCCCTACTTGGCACTGGTGCCACCTCTGGTCTGCGAACCATCCTGCGTATCGTGGATTCTAATTAGACAGCCGGCCACTCCCAGCCATAGGCCCCCAAACAAAAACAACGGCGCTTTTCCGTGGAAAACAAAACTCGCCTGCCAACTTTTTGATGGCAGATTGCAGGAGCCGCTTGGTACTATCAAATCAGCCCAACGTGGCACTGGTGCCACCATGAGTCTGGTAACCATCCTGCCTATCGTAGCTTTTCAGGAGCCAGCCAGTCACTCCCAGCCATAGGCCCCCAGACACAAACCTCGGCCCGTTTCCCTGGCAAACAAAAGTAAGCTGCCCCGCTTCTGGATGGCAGATTGCAGGAGCCACTTGGTACTATCAAACAAGCCCGACTTGGAACTGGTGCGACCTCTGGTCTGGGAACCATCCTGCGTATCGTGGATTCTAAGGAGCCAGCCGGCCACTCCCAGCCACAGGCCACCAAACAAAATCAACGGCACTTTTCCCTGGAAAACAAAACTCTCCTGCCAACTTTTTGATGGCAGATTGCAGGAGCCACTTTTCACCATCAAACTAGCCCGACTTGGCACTGGTGCCACCTCTGGTCTGGGAACCATCCTGCCTATCGTAGCTTTTCAGGAGGCAGCCGGTCACTCCCAGCCATAGGGCCCCAGACACAAACCTCGGCCCGTTTCCCAGGCAAACAAACGTAAGCTGTCCCGCTTCTGGATGGCAGATTGCAGGAGCCACTTGGTACTATCAAACCAGCCCGACTTGGCACTGGTGCCACCTTGGGTCTGTGAACCATCCTGCGTATTGTGGATTGTCAGGAGCCTGCCGACCACTCTCGGCCACAGACCCCAATCAAAATAACGGCCCGATTCACAGGCAAAAAAAACTCAGCTGCCCCACTTCTGGATGGGAGATTGCAGGAGGCGCTTGACTCTGTCAAACCAGCCCTACTTGGCACTGGTGCCACCTTGGGTCTGGGAACCATGCTGCGTATCATGGAATTTCAGGAGCCAGCCGGCCACTGCCAGCCACAGGACCCAAACACATACCACAGCCCTTTTCTCTGGCAAGCAAAACTCAGCTGTCCCGCTTTTGGATGGCAGATTGCAGGAGCCACGTGGTACTATCAAAAAAGCCCAACTTGGCACTGGTGCCACCATGGGTCTGGTAACCATCCTGCCTATCGTAGCTTTTCAGGAGCCAGCCGGCCACTCCCAGCCACAGGCCCCCAAACAAAAACAACGGCGCTTTTCCCTGGAAAACAGACCTCGCCTGCCAACTTTTTGATGGCAGATTGCATAAGCCACTTTGCACCATCAAACTAGCCCGACTTGGCATTGGTGCCACCATGGTCTGGGAACCATCCTGCGTATCGTGGATTCTAATTAGCCAGCCGGCCACTCCCAGCCATAGGCCCCCAAACACAAACAACGGCGCTTTCCCCTGGAAAACAAAACTCGCCTGCCAAATTTTGATGGCAGATTGCAGGAGCCGCTTGGTACTATCAAATCAGCCCAACGTGGCACTGGTGCCACCATGAGTCTGGTAACCATCCTGCCTATCGTAGCTTTTCAGGAGCCAGCCGGTCACTCCCAGCCATAGGCCCCCAGACACAAACCTCGGCCCGTTTCCCTGGCAAACAAAAGTAAGCTACCCCGCTTCTGGATGGCAGATTGCAGGAGCCACTTGGTACTATCAAACTGGCCCGACTTGGAACTGGTGCCACCTCTGGTCTGGGAACCATCCTGCGTATCGTGGATTCTAAGGAGCCAGCCGGCCACTCCCAGCCACAGGCCACCAAAAAAAATCAACGGCACTTTTCCCTGGAAAACAAAACTGGCCTGCCAACTTTTTGATGGCAGATTGCAGGAGCCGCTTGATACTATCAAATCAGCCCAACTTGGCACTCCTGCCACCATGAGTCTGGTCACCATCCTGCCTATCGTAGCTTTTCAGGAGCCAGCCGGTCACTCTCAGCCTTAGGCCCCCAGACACAAACCTCGGCCCGTTTCCCTGGCAAACAAAAGTAAGCTGCCCCGCTTCTGGATGGCAGATTGCAGGAGCCACTTGGTACTATCAAACCAGCCCGACTTGGAACTGGTGCCACCTCTGGTCTGGGAACCATCCTGCGTATCGTGGATTCTAAGGAGCCAGCCGGCCACTCCCAGCCACAGTCCACCAAACACAAACAACGGCACTTTTCCCTGGAAAACAAAACTCGCCTGCAAACTTTTTCATGGCAGATTGCAGGAGCCACTTTGCACCATTAAACTAGCCCGACTTGGCACTGGTGCCACCTCTGGTCTGGGAACCATCCTGCGTATCGTGGATTCTAATTAGCCAGCAGGCCACTCCCAGCCATAGGCCCCCAAACAAAAACAACGGCGCTTTTCCCTGGAAAACAAAACTCGCCTGCCAACTTTTTGATGGCAGATTGCAGGAGCCGCTTGGTACTATCAAATCAGCCCAACGTGGCACTGGTGCCACCATGAGTCTGGTAACCATCCTGCCTATCGTAGCTTTTCAGGAGCCAGCCAGTCACTCCCAGCCATAGGCCCCCAGACACAAACCTCGGCCCGTTTCCCTGGCAAACAAAAGTAAGCTGCCCCGCTTCTGGATGGCAGATTGCAGGACGCACTTGGTACTATCAAACTGGCCCGACTTGGAACTGGTGCCACCTCTGGTCTGGGAACCATCCTGCGTATCGTGGATTCTAAGGAGCCAGCCGGCCACTCCCAGCCACAGGCCACCAAACAAAATCAACGGCACTTTTCCCTGGAAAACAAAACTCGCCTGCCAACTTTTTGATGGCAGATTGCAGGAGCCACTTTTCACCATCAAACTAGCCCGACTTGGCACTGGTGCCACCTCTGGTCTGGGAAACATCCTGCCTATCGTAGCTTTTCAGGAGCCAGCCGGTCACTCCCAGCCATAGGCCCCCAGACACAAACCTCGGCCCGTTTCACTGGCAAACAAAATTAAGTTGCCCCGCTTCTGGATGGCAGATTGCAGGAGCTATTTAGTACTATCAAACCAGCCCGACTTGGCACTGGTGCCACCTTGGCTCTGGGAACCATCCTGCCTATTGTGGATTTTCAGGGGTCAGCCGGCCACTCTCAGCCATATGCCCTCAAACACAAACCATGGCCCTTTTCTCTGGCAAACAAAACTCAACTGCCCCTCTTCTGGATGGCAAATTGCAGGACGCACTTGGTACTACAAAAACAGCACAACTTGGCACTGGTGCCACCTTGGGTCTGGTCACCATCCTGCGTATCGAGGATTTTAAGGAGCCAGCCGGCCACTCCCAGCCATATGCCCCCAAAAAAAAACCACGGCCCGTTTCTCTGGCAAACAAAACTCAGCTGCCCCGCTTCTGGATGGCAGATTGCAGGAGCCACTTGGTACTATCAAACCAGCCCGACTTGGCACTGGTGCCACCTTGGGTCTGTGAACCATCCTGCGTATTGTGGATTGACAGGAGCCAGCCGACCACTCTCCGCCACAGACCCCAATCAAAAAGAACGGCCCGATTCACAGGCCAAAAAAACTCAGCTGCTCCACTTCTGGATGGGAGATTGCAGGAGGCGCTTGACGCTGTCAAAACAGCCCTACTTGGCACTGGTGCCACCTTGGGTCTGGGAACCATGCTGCGTATCATGGAATTTCAGGAGCCAGCCGGCCACTGCCAGCCACAGGACCCAAACACATACCACAGCCCTTTTCTCTGGCAAGCAAAACTCAGCTACCCCGCTTTTGGATGGCAGATTGCAGGGTCCACTTGGTACTATCAAACCAGCCCAACTTGGCACTGGTGCCACCATGGGTCTGGTAACCGTCCTGCCTATCGTAGCTTTTCACGACCGAGCCGGTCACTCCCAGCCATAGGCCCCCAGACACAAACCACGGCCTGTTTCCTTGGAAAACAAAAGTAAGCTGCCCCGCTTCTGGATGGCAGATTGCAGGAGCCACTTTGTGGTATCAAACCAGCCCAACTTAGAACTGGTGCCACCACTGGTCTCGGAACCATCCTGTGTATCGTGGATTCTAAGCAGCCAGCCGACCACTCCCAGCCACAGGCCCCCAAACACAAACAACGGCGCTTTTCCCTGGAAAACAAAACTGGCCTGCCCACATTTTGATGGCAGATTGCAGGGACCACTTGGTACTATCAAACCAGCCCAACTTGGCACTGGTGCCACCATGGGTCTGGTCACCATCCTGCCTATCGTAGCTTTTCAGGAGCCAGCGGGTCACTCCCAGCCATAGGCTCCAGACACAAAGCTCGGCCCGTTTCCCGGGCAAACAAAAGTATGCTACCCCGCTTCAGGATGGCAGATTGCAGGAGCCACTTGGTACTATCAAACCAGCGCGACTTGGCACTGGTGCCACCTCTGGTCTGGGAACCATCCTGCGTATCGTGGATTCTAAGGAGCCAGCCGGCCACTCCCAGCCACAGGCCCCCAAACACAAACAACGGCACTTTTCCCTGGAAAACAAAACTCGCCTGCCAACATTTGATGGCAGATTGCAGGAGCCACTTGGTACTATCAAACCAGCCCAACTTGGCACTGGTGCCACCATGGGTCTGGTCACCATCCTGCCTATCGTAGCTTTTCAGGAGCCAGCCGGTCACTCCCAGCCATAGGCCCTCAGACACAAACCACGGCCCGTTTCCCTGGCAAACATAAGTAAGCTGCCCCGCATCTGGATGGCTGATTGCAGGAGCCACTTGGTACTATCAAACCAGCCCGACTTGGAACTGGTGCCACCTCTGGTCTGGGAACCATCCTGCGTATCGTGGATTCTAAGGAGCCAGCCGGCCACTCCCAGCCACAGTCCACCAAACACAAACAACGGCGCTTTTCCCTGGAAAACAAAACTCGCCTGCAAACTTTTTCATGGCAGATTGCAGGAGCCACTTTGCACCATCAAACCAGCCCAACTTGGCACTGGTGCCACCTCTGGTCTGGGAACGATCCTTCGTATCGTGGATTCTAAGGAGCCAGCTGGCCACTCCCAGCCACAGGCCCCCAAACAAAAACCTCAGCCCGTTTCCCTGGCAAACAAAATTAAGCTACCCCGCTTCTGGATGGCAGATTGCAGGAACCACTTTGCACCATCAAACTCGCCCGACTAGGCACTGGTGCCACCTCTGGTCTGGGAACCATCCTGCGTATCGTGGATTCTAATTAGCCAGCCGGCCACTCCCAGCCACAGGCCCCCAAACACAAACAACGGCGCTTTTCCCTGTAAAACAAAACTGGCTTGCCAACTTTTTGGTGGCAGATTGCAGGAGCCACTTGGTACTATCAAATCAGCCCAACTTGGCACTGGTGCCACCATGGGTCTGGTCACCATCCTGCCTATCGTAGCTTTTCATGAGCCAGCCGGTCACTCCCAGCCATAGGCCCCCAGACACAAACCTCGGCCCGTTTCCCTGGCAAACAAAATTAAGTTGCCCCGCTTCTGGATGGCAGATTGCAGGAGCTATTTAGTACTATCAAACCAGCCCGACTTGGCACTGGTGCCACCTTGGCTCTGGGAACCATCCTGCCTATTTTGGATTTTCAGGGGTCAGCCGGCCACTCTCAGCCATATGCCCTCAAACACAAACCACGGCCCTTTCCTCTGGCAAACAAAACTCAACTGCCCCTCTTCTGGATGGCAAATTGCAGGACGCACTTGGTACTACAAAAACAGCACAACTTGGCACTGGTGCCACCTTGGGTCTGGTCAACATCCTGCGTATCGAGGATTTTAAGGAGCTAGCCGGCCACTCCCAGCCATATGCCCCCAAAAAAAAACCACGGCCCGTTTCTCTGGCAAACAAAACTCAGCTGCCCCGCTTCTGGATGGCAGATTGCAGGAGCCACTTGGTACTATCAAACCAGCCCGACTTGGCACTGGTGCCACCTTGGGTCTGTGAACCATCCTGCGTATTGTGGATTGTCAGGAGCCAGCCGACCAGTCTTTGCCACAGACCCCAATCAAAAACAACGGCCCGATTCACAGGCAAAAAAAACTCAGCTGCCCCACTTCTGGATGGGAGATTGCAGGAGGCGCTTGATGCTGTCAAACCAGCCCTACTTGTCACTGGTGCCACCTTGGGTCTGGGAACCATGCTGCGTATCATGGAATTTCAGGAGCCAGCCGGCCACTGCCAGCCACAGGACCCAAACACATACCACAGCCCTTTTCTCTGGCAAGCAAAACTCAGCTACCCCGCTTTTAGATGGCAGATTGCAGCAGCCACTTGGTACTATCAAACCAGCCCAACTTGGCACTGGTGCCACCATGGGTCTGGTCACCATCCTGCCTATCGTAGCTTTTCACGACCGAGCCGGTCACTCCCAGCCATAGGCCCCCAGACACAAACCACGGCCCGTTTCCTTGACAAAAGGAAGTAAGCTGCCCCACTTCTGGATGGGAGATTGCAGGAACCACTTGGTAATCTCAAACCAGCCCAACTTGGCACTGGTGCCAGCTTGGTTCTGGGAACCATCCTGCGTATCCTGGGTTCTAAGGAGCCAGCCGGCCACTCCCAGCCACAGGCCCCCAAACACAAACAACGGCGCTTTTCCCTGGAAAACAAAACTCGCCTGCCAACTTTTGATGGCAGATTGCAGGAGCCACTTCGTACTATCAAACCAACCCAACTTGGCACTGGTTCCACCATGGGTCTGGTCACCATCCTGCTTATCGTAGCTTTTCAGGACCTAGCCGGTCACTCCCAGCCATAGGCCCCCAGACACAAACCTCGGCCCTTTTCCCTGGCAAACAAAAGTAAGCTGCGCCGCTTCTGGATGGCAGATTGCAGGAACCACTTGGTACTATCAAACCAGCCCAACTTGGCACTGGTGCCACCTTGGGTCTGGTAACCATGCTGCGTATCGTGGATTCCAAGGAGCCAGCCGGCCACTCCCAGCCACAGGCCCCCAAATACAATGGTGCTTTTCCCGGGAAAACAAAACTCGCCTGCCAACTTTTTGATGGCAGATTGTGTGAGCCACTTGGTACTATCAAACCAGCCCAACTTGGCACTGGTGCCACCATGGGTCTGGTAACCATCCTGCCTATCGTAGCTTTTCAGGAGCCAGCCGGTCACTCCCAGCCATAGGCCCCCAGACACAAACCTCGGCCCGTTTCCCTGGCAAACAAAATTAAGCTGCCCCGCTTCTGGATGGCTGATTGCAGGAGCCACTTGGTACTATCAAACCAGCCCGACTTGGAACTGGTGCCACCTCTGGTCTGGGAACCATCCTGCGTATCGTGGATTCTAAGGAGCCAGCCAGCCACTCCCAGCCACAGTCCACCAAACACAAACAACGGCACTTTTCCCTGGAAAACAAAACTCGCCTGCAAATTTTTCATGGCAGATTGCAGGAGCCACTTGGTACTATCAAACCAGCCCAACTTGGCAGTGGTGCCACCATGGGTCTGGTCACCATCCTGCCTATCTTAGCTTTTCAGGAGCCAGCCGTTCACTCCCAGCCATAGGCTCCCAGACACAAACCACGGCCCGTTTCCTTGGCAAACAAAAGTAAGCTGCCCCGCTTCTGGATGGCAGATTGCAGGAGCCACTTTGTGGTATCAAACCAGCCCAACTTAGAACTGGTGCCACCTCTGGTCTCGGAACCATCCTGCGTATCTTGGACTCTAATTAGCCAGCCGGCCACTCCCAGCCACAGGCCCCCAAACACAATGGCGTTTTTCCCTGGAAAACAAAACTCGCCTACCAACTTTTTGATGGCAGATTGTGTGAGCCACTTGCTACTATCAAACCAGCCCTACTTGGCACTCGTGCCACCATGGGTCTGGTCACCATCCTGCCTATCGTAGCTTTTCAGGAGCCAGCCGGTCACTCCCTGCCATAGGCCTCCAGACACAAACCTCAGCCCGTTTCCCTGGCAAATAAAAGTAAGCTACCCCGCTTCTGGATGGCAGATTGCAGGAGCCACTTTGCACCATCAAACTAGCCCGACTTGGCACTGGTGCCACCTCTGGTCTGGGAACCATCCTGCGTATCGTGGATTCTAAGGAGCCAGCCGGCCACTCCCAGCCACAGGCCCCCAAACACAAACAATGGCGCTTTTCCCTGGAAAACAAAACTCGCCTGCCAACTTTTTGATGGCAGATTGCAGGAGCCGCTTGGTACTATCAAATCAGCCCAACTTGGCACTGGTGCCACCTTGTGTCTGGTAACCATCCTGCCTATCGTAGCTTTTCAGGAGCCAGCCGGTCACTCCCAGCCATAGGCCCCCAGACACAAACCTCGGCCCGTTTCCCTGGCAAACACAAGTAAGCTGCCCCGCTTCTGGATGGCAGATTGCAGGTGCCATTTGGTACTATCAAACCAGCCCGACTTGGAACTGGTGCCACCTCTGGTCTGGGAACCATCCTGCGTACCGTGGATTCTAAGGAGCCGGCCGGCCACTCCCAGCCACAGTCCACCAAACACAAACAACGGCACTTTTCCCTGGAAAACAAAACTCGCCTGCCAACTTTTTCATGGCAGATTGCAGGAGCCACTTTTCACCATCAAACTAGCCCGACTTGGCACTGGTGCCACCTCTGATCTGGTCACCATCCTGCCTATCGTAGCTTTTCAGGAGACAGCCGGTCACTCCCAGCCATAGGCCCCCAGACAAAAACCTGGGCTAGTTTCCCTGGCAAACAAAATTAAGCTGTCCCGCTTCTGGATGGCAGATTGCAGGAGCTATTTAGTACTATCAAACCAGCCCGACTTGGCACTGGTGCCACCTTGGCTCTGGGAACCATCCTGCCTATTGTGGATTTTCAGGGGTCAGCCGGCCACTCTCAGCCATATGCCCTCAAACACAAACCACGGCCCTTTTCTCTGGCAAACAAAACTCAACTGCCCCTCTTCTGGATGGCAAATTGCAGGACGCACTTGGTACTACAAAAACAGCACAACTTGGCACTGGTGCCACCTTGGGTCTGGACGCCATCCTGCGTATCGAGCATTTTCAGGAGCCAGCAGGCCACTCCCAGCCATATGCCCCGAAAAACAAACCACGGCCCTTTTCTCTGGCAAACAAAACTCAGCTGCCCCGCTTCTGGATGGCAGATTGCAGGAGCCACTTGGTACTATCAAACCAGCCCGACTTGGCACTGGTGCCACCTTGGGTCTGTGAACCATCCTGCGTATTGTGGATTGACAGGAGCCAGCCGACCACTCTCCGCCACAGACCCCAATCAAAAACAACGGCCCGATTCACAGGCAAAAAAAACTCAGCTGCCCCACTTCTGGATGGGAGATTGCAGGAGGCGCTTGACTCTGTCAAACCAGCCCTACTTGGCACTGGTGCCACCTTGGGTCTGGGAACCATGCTGCGTATCATGGAATTTCAGGAGCCAGCCGGCCACTGCCAGCCACAGGACCCAAACACATACCACAGCCCTTTTCTCTGGCAAGCAAAACTCAGCTACCCCGCTTTTAGATGGCAGATTGCAGGGGCCACTTGGTACTATCAAACCAGCCCAACTTGGCACTGGTGCCACCATGGGTCTGGTAACCATCCTGCCTATCATAGCTTTTCACGACCGAGCCAGTCACTCCCAGCCATAGGCCCCCAGACACAAACCACGGCCCGTTTCCTTGACAAAAGAAAGTAAGCTGCCCCGCTTCTGGATGGCAGATTGCAGGAGCCACTTGGTACTATCAAACCAGCCCAACTTGGCACTGGTGCCAGCTTGGGTCTGGTAACCATCCTGCGTATCCTGGTTTCTAAGGAGCCAGCCGGCCACTCCCAGCCACAGGCCCCCAAACACAATCAACGGCGCTTTTCCCTGGAAAACAAAACTCGCCTGCCAACTTTTTGATGGCAGATTGCAGGAGCCACTTGGTACTATCAAACCAGCCCTACTTGGCACTGGTGCCACCATGGGTCTGGTCACCATCCTGCCTATCGTAACTTTTCACGACCGAGCCGGTCACTCCCAGCCATAGGCCCCCAGACACAAACCTCGGCCGGTGTCCCTGGCAAACAAAAGTAAGCTGCCCCGCTTCTGGATGGCTGATTGCAGGAGCCACTTGGTACTATCAAACCAGCCCGACTTGGCACTGGTGCCACCTCTGGTCTGGGAACCATCCTGCATAACGTGGATTCTAAGGAGCCAGCCGGCCACTCCCAGCCACAGGCCACCAAAAAAAATCAACGGCACTTTTCCCTGGAAAACAAAACTCGCCTGCCAACTATTTGATGGCAGATTGCAGGAGCCGCTTGGTACTATCAAATCAGCCCAACTCGGCACTGGTGCCACCTTGGGTCTGGTAACCATCCTGCCTATCGTAGCTTTTCAAGCGCCAGCCGGTCACTCCCAGCCATAGGCCCCCAGACACAAACCTCAGCCCGTTTCCCTGGCAAACAAAAGTAAGCTACCCCGCTTCTGGATGGCAGATTGCAGGAGCCACTTGGTACTATCAAACCAGCCCGACTTGGAACTGGTGCCACCTCTGGTCTGGGAACCATCCTGCATAACGTGGATTCTAAGGAGCCAGCCGGCCACTCCCAGCCACAGGCCCCCAAACACAATCAACGGCGCTTTTCCCTGGAAAACAAAACTCGCCTGCCAACGTTTCATGGCGGATTGCAGGAGCCACTTTTCACCATCAAACTAGCCCGACTTGGCACTGGTGCCACCTTGGGTCTGGTCACCATCCTGCGTATCGAGCATTTTCAGGAGCCAGCACGTCACTCCCAGCCATATGCCCCAAAAATAAACCACGGCCCTTTTCTCTGGCAAACAAAACTCAGCTGCCCCGCTTCTGGATGGCAGATTGCAGGAGCCACTTGGTACTATCAAACCAGCCCGACTTGGCACTGGTGCCACCTTGGGTCTGTGAACCATCCTGCGTATTGTGGATTGTCAGGAGCCAGCCGACCACTCTCGGCCACAGACCCCAATCAAAAACAACGGCCCGATTCACAGGCAAAAAAAACTCAGCTGCCCCACTTCTGGATGGGAGATTGCAGGAGGCGCTTGACTCTGTCAAACCAGCCCTACTTGGCACTGGTGCCACCTTGGGTCTGGGAACCATGCTGCGTATCATGGAATTTCAGGAGCCAGCCGGCCACTGCCAGCCACAGGACCCAAACACATACCACAGCCCTTTTCTCTGCCAAGCAAAACTCAGCTACCCCGCTTTTAGATGGCAGATTGCAGCAGCCACTTGGTACTATCAAACCAGCCCAACTTGGCACTGGTGCCACCATGGGTCTGGTCACCATCCTGCCTATCGTAGCTTTTCATGACCTAACCGGTCACTCCAAGCCATAGGCCCCGAGACACAAACCTCGGCCCTATTCCCTGGCAAACAAAAGTAAGCTGCCCCGCTTCTGGATGGCAGATTGCAGGTACCACTTGGTAGTATCAAACCAGCCCAACTTGGCACTGGTGCCACCTTGGGTCTGGGAACCATGCTGCGTATCGCGGATTCCAAGGAGCCAGCCGGCCACTCCCAGCCACAGGCCCCCAAACACATTGGCGCTTTTCCCTGGAAAACAAAACTCGCCTGCCAACTTTTTGATGGCAGATTGTGTGAGCCACTTGGTACTATCAAACCAGCCCAACTTGGCACTGGTGCCACCATGGGTCTGGTCACCATCCTGCCTATCGTAGCTTTTCAGGAGCCAGCCGGTCACTCCCAGCCATAGGCCCCCAGAAAAAAACCTCGGCCCGTTTCCCTGGCAAACAAAAGTAAGCTGCCCCGCTTCTAGATGGCAGATTGCAGGAGCCACTTTGCACCATCAAACTCGCCCGACTTGGCACTGGTGCCACCTCTGGTCTGGGAACCATCCTGCGTATCGTGGATTCTAATTAGCCAGCCGGCCACTCCCAGCCACAGGCCCCCAAACACAAACAACGGCGCTTTTCCCTGGAAAACAAAACTCGCCTGCCAACTATTTGATGGCAGATTGCAGGAGCCGCTTGGTACTATCAAATCAGTCCAACTTGGCACTGGTGCCACCTTGGGTCTGGTAACCATCCTGCCTATCGTAGCTTTTCAAGAGCCAGCCAGTCACTCCCAGCCATAGGCCCCCAGACACAAACCTCGGCCCGTTTCCCTGGCAAACAAAAGTAAGCCACCCCGCTTCTGGATGGCAGATTGCAGGAGCCACTTGCTACTATCAAACCAGCCCGACTTGGAACTGGTGCCACCTCTGGTCTGGGAACCATCCTGCGTATCGTGGATTCTAAGGAGCCAGCCGGCCACTCCCAGCCACAGGCCACCAAACACAAACAACGGCGCTTTTCCCTGGAAAACAAAACTGGCCTGCCAACTTTTTAATGGCAGATTGCAGGAGCCACTTTGCACCATCAAACTAGCCCGACTTGGCACTGGTGCCACCTCTGGTCTGGGAACCATCCTGCGTATCGTGGATTCTAATTAGCCAGCCGGCCACTCCCATCCACAGGCCCCCAAACAAAAACAACGGCGCGTTTCCCTGGAAAACAAAACTCGCCTGCCAACTTTTTGATGGTAATTGCAGGAGCCACTTGGTACTATCAAACCAGCCCAACTTGGCACTGGTGCCACCATGGGTCTGGTCACCATCCTGCCTATCGTAGCTTTTCAGGAGCCAGCCGGTGACTCCCAGCCATAGGCCCCCAGACACAAACCTCGGCTCGTTTCCCTGGCAAACAAAATTAAGCTGCCCCGCTTCTGGATGGCAAATTGCAGGAGCTATTTAGTATTATCCAACCAGCCCGACTTGGCACTGGTGCCACCGTGACTCTGGGAACCATCCTGCCTATTTTGGATTTTCAGGGGTCAGCCGGCTACTCTCAGCCATATGCCCTCAGACACAAACCACGGCCCTTTTCTCTGGCAAACAAAACTCAACTGCCCCTCTTCTGGATGGCAAATTGCAGGACGCACTTGGTACGTCAAAAACAGCCCAACTTGCCACTGGTGCCACCTTGGTTATGGTCACCATCCTGCGTATCGGGCATTTTCAGGGCTCAGCCGGCCACTCCCAGCCATAGGCCCCCAAAAATAAACCACGGCCCTTTCTTCTGGCAAACAAAACTCAGCTGCCCCGCTTCTGGATGGCAGATTGCAGGAGCCACTTGGTACTATCAAACCAGCCCGACTTGGCACTGGTGCCACCTTGGGTCTGTGAACCATCCTGCGTATTGTGGATTGTCAGGAGCCAGCCGACCACTCTCGGCCACAGACCCCAATCAAAAACAACGGCCCGATTCACAGGCAAAAAAAACTCAGCTGCCCCACTTCTGGATGGGAGATTGCAGGAGGCGCTTGACTCTGTCAAACCAGCCCTACTTGGCACTGGTGCCACCTTGGGTCTGGGAACCATGCTGCGTATCATGGAATTTCAGGAGCCAGCCGGCCACTGCCAGCCACAGGACCCAAACACATACCACAGCCCTTTTCTCTGGCAAGCAAAACTCAGCTACCCCGCTTTTAGATGGCAGATTGCAGGAGCCACTTGGTACTATCAAACCAGCCCAACTTGGCACTGGTGCCACCATGGGTCTGGTAACCATCCTGCCTATCGTAGCTTTTCACGACCGAGCCGGTCACTCCCAGCCATAGGCCCCCAGACAAAAACCACGGCCCGTTTCCTTGACAAAAGAAAGTAAGCTGCCCCGCTTCTGGATGGGAGATTGTAGGAACCACTTGGTAATCTCAAACTAGCCCAACTTGGCACTGGTGCCAGCTTGGGCCTGGGAACCATCCTGCGTATCCTGGGTTCTAAGGAGCCAGCCGGCCACTCCCAGCCACAGGCCCCCAAACAAAATCAACGGCGCTTTTCCCTGGAAAACAAAACTCGCCTGCCAACATTTTGATGGCAGATTGCAGGAGCCACTTGGTACTATCAAACCAGCCCAACTTGGCACTGGTGCCACCATGGGTCTGGTCACCATCCTGCCTATCGTAGCTTTTCAGGAGCCAGCCGGTCACTCCCAGCCATAGGCCCCCAGACACAAACCTCGGCCCTTTTCCCTGGCAAACAAAAGTAAGCTGCCCCGCTTCTGGATGGCAGATTGCAGGAACCACTTGGTACTATCAAACCAGCCCAACTTGGCACTTGTGCCACCTTGGGTCTGGGAAACATGCTGCGTATCGTGGATTCCAAGGAGCCAGCCGGCCACTCCCAGCCAGAGGCCCCCAAACACAATGGCCCTTTTCCCGGGAAAACAAAACTCGCCTGCCAACTTTTTGATGGCAGATTGTGTGAGCCACTTGGTACTATCAAACCAGCCCAACTTGGCACTGGTGCCACCATGGGTCTGGTCACCATCCTGCCTATCGTAGCTTTTCAGGAGCCAGCCGGTCACTCCCAGCCATAGGCCCCGACACACAAACCTCGGCCCCTTTCCCGGGCAAACAAAAGTAAGCTGCCCCGCTTCTGGATGGCAGATTGCAGGAGCCACTTGGTACTATCAAACCAGCCCGACTTGGTATTGGTGCCACCTCTGGTCTGGGAACCATCCTGCGTATTGTGGATTCTAAGGAGCCAGCCGGCCACTCCCAGCCACAGGCCCCCAAACACAAACAACGGCGCTTTTCCCTGGAAAACAAAACTCGCCTGCCAACTTTTTGATGGCAGATTGCAGGAGCCACTTGGTACTATCAAATCAGCACAACTTGGCACTGGTGCCACCATGGGTCTGGTAACCGTCCTGCCTATCGTAGCTTTTCAGGAGCCAGCCAGTCACACACAGCCATAGGCCCCCATACAAAATCCTCAGCCCGTTTCCCTTGCAAACAAAAGTAAGCTGCCCCGCTTCTGGATGGCAGATTGCAGGAGGCACATTGCACCATCAAACTAGCCCGACAGGACACTGGTGCCACCTCTGGTCTGGGAACCATCCTGCGTATCGTGGATTATAATTAGCCAGCCGGCCACTCCCAGCCACAGGCCCCCAAACACAAACAACGGCGCTTTTCCCGGGAAAACAAAACTGGCCTGCCAACTTTTTGATGGCAGATTGCAGGAGCCACTTGGTACTATCAAACCAGCCCAACTTGGCACTGGTGCCACCTTTGGTCTGGTCACCATCCTGCCTATTGTGGATTTTCAGGGGTCAGCCGGCCACTCTCAGCCATATGCCCTCAAACACAAACCACGGCCCTTTTCTCTGGCAAACAAAACTCAACTGCCCCTCTTCTGGATGGCAAATTGCAGGACGCACTTGGTACTACAAAAACAGCACAACTTGGCACTGGTGCCACCTTGGGTCTGGTCACCATCCTGCGTATCGAGCATTTTCAGGAGCCAGCACGTCACTCCCAGCCATATGCCCCCAAAAACAAACCACGGCCCTTTTCTCTGGCAAACAAAACTCAGCTGCCCCGCTTCTGGATGGCAGATTGCAGGAGCCACTTGGTACTATCAAACCAGCCCGACTTGGCACTGGTGCCACCTTGGGTCTGTGAACCATCCTGCGTATTGTGGATTGTCAGGAGCCAGCCGACCACTCTCGGCCACAGACCCCAATCAAAAACAACGGCCCGATTCACAAGCAAAAAAAACTCAGCTGCCCCACTTCTGGATGGGAGATTGCAGGAGGCGCTTGACTCTGTCAAACCAGCCCTACTTGGCACTGGTGCCACCTTGGGTCTGGGAACCATGCTGCGTATCATGGAATTTCAGGAGCCAGCCGGCCACTGCCAGCCACAGGACCCAAACACATACCACAGCCCTTTTCTCTGACAAGCAAAACTCAGCTACCCCGCTTTTAGATGGCAGATTGCAGCAGCCACTTGGTACTATCAAACCAGCCCAACTTGGCACTGGTGCCACCATGGGTCTGGTAACCATCCTGCCTATAGTATCTTTTCACGACCGAGCGAGTCAGTCCCAGCCATAGGGCCCCAGACACAAACCACGGCCCGTTTCCTTGACAAAAGTAAGTAAGCTGCCCCGCTTCTGGATGGCAGATTGCAGGAACCACTTGGTACTATCAAACCAGCCCAACTTGGCACTGGTGCCAGCTTGGGTCTGGGAACCATCCTGCGTTTCCTGGTTTCTAAGGAGCCAGCCGGCCACTCCCAGCCACAGGCCCCCAAACACAAACAACGGCGATTTCCCTGGAAAACAAAACTCGCCTGCCAACATTTTCATGGCAGATTGCAGGAGCCACTTGGTACTATCAAACCAGCCCAACTTGGCACTGGTGCCACCATGGGTCTGGTCACCATCCTGCCTATCGTAGCTTTTCAGGAGCCAGCCGGTCACACCCAGCCATAGGCCCCCAGACACAAACTTCGGCCCGTTTCCCTGGCAAACAAAAGTAAGCTACCCCGCTTCTGGATGGCAGATTGCAGGAACCACTTGGTACTATCAAACCACCCCAACTTGGCACTGGTGCCACCACTGGTCTGGGAACCATCCTGCCTAGCGTGGATTCTAAGGAGACAGCCGGCCACTGCCAGCCACAGGACCCCAAACACAAACAACGGCGCTTTTCCCTGGAAAAAAAAACTCGCCTGCCAACATTTTGATGGCAGATTGCAGGAGCCACTTGGTACTATCAAACCAGCCCAACTTGGCACTGGTGCCACCATGGGTCTGGTAATCATCCTGCCTATCGTAGCTTTTCACGACCGAGCCGGTCACTCCCAGCCATAGGCCCGCAGACGCAAAGCATGGCCCGTTTCCTTGGCAAAAAAAAGTAAGCTGCCCCGCTTCTGGATGGCAGATTGCAGGAGCCACTTGGTACTATCAAACCAGCCAAACTTGGCACTGGTTCCACCATGGGTCTGGTAACCATCCTGCCTATCGTAGCTTTTCAGGAGCCAGCCGGTCACTCCCAGCCATACGCCCCAGACACAAAGCTCTGCCCGTTTCCCTGGCAAACAAAAGTATGCTACCCCGCTTGAGGATGGCAGATTGCAGGAGCCACTTTGCACCATCAAACTAGCCCGACTTGGCACTGGTGCCACCTCTGGTCTGGGAACCATCCTGCGTATCGTGGATTCTAAGGAGCCAGCTGGCCACTCCCAGCCACAGGCCCCCACACAAAAACCTCAGCCCGTTTCCCTGGCAAACAAAAGTAAGCTACCCCGCTTCTGGATGGCAGATTGCAGGAGCCACTTTGCACCATCAAACTAGCCCGACTTGGCACTGGTGCCACCTCTGGTCTGGGAACCATCCTGCGTATCGTGGATTCTAATTAGCCAGCCGGCCACTCCCAGCCAGAGGCCCCCAAACACAAACAACAGCGCTTTTCCCTGGAAAACAAAACTCGCCTGCCAACTTTTTGATGGTAATTGCAGGAGCCACTTGGTACTATCAAACCAGCCCGACTTGGCACTGGTGCCACCATGGGTCTGGTCACCATCGTGCCTGTCGTAGCTTTTCAGGAGCCAGCCGGTCACTCCCAGCCATAGGCCCCCAGACAAAAACCTCGTCCCGTTTCCCTGGCAAACAAAAGTAAGCTGCCCCGCTTCTGGATGGCAGATTAGAGGACCTATTTAGTACTATCAAACCAGCCCGACTTGGCAATGGAGCCACCTTGGCTCTGGGAACCATCCTGCCTATTGTGGATTTTCAGGGGTCAGCCGGCCAGTCTAAGCCATATGCCCTCAAACACAAACCACGGCCCTTTTCTCTGGCAAACAAAACTCAACTGCCCCTCTTCTGGATGGCAAATTGCAGGACGCACTTGGTACTACAAAAACAGCACAACTTGGCACTGGTGCCACCTCTGGTCTGGGAACCATCCTGCGTATCGAGGATTTTAAGGAGCCAGCCGGCCACTCCCAGCCATATGCCCCCAAAAACAAACCACGGCCCTTTACACTGGCAAACAAAAATCCGCTGCCCCGCTTCTGGATGGCAGATTGCAGGAGCCACTTGGTACTATCAAACCAGCCCGACTTGGCACTGGTGCCACCTTGGGTCTGTGAACCATCCTGCGTATTGTGGATTGTCAGGAGCCAGCCGACCACTCTCGGCCACAGACCCCAATCAAAAACAACGGCCCGATTCACAGGCAAAAAAACTCAGCTGCCCCACTTCTGGATGGGAGATCGCAGGAGGCGCTTGACTCTGTCAAACAAGCCCTACTTGGCACTGGTGCAACCTTGGGTCTGGGAACCATGCTGCGTATCATGGAATTTCAGGAGCCAGCCGGCCACTGCCAGCCACAGGACCCAAACACATACCACAGCCCTTTTCTATGCCAAGCAAAACTCAGTTACCCCGCTTTTAGATGGCAGATTGCAGCAGCCACTTGGTACTATCAAACCAGCCCAACTTGGCACTGGTGCCACCATGGGTCTGGTAACCATCCTGCCTATCGTAGCTTTTCACGACCGAGCCGGTCACTCCCAGCCATAGGCCCCCAGACACAAACCACGGCCCGTTTCCTTGACAAAAGAAAGTAAGCTGCCCCGCTTCTGGATGGCAGATTGCAGGAACCACTTGGTACTATCAAACCAGCCCAACTTGGCACTGGTGCCACCTCTGGTCTGGGAACCATCCTGCGTATCGTGGATTCTAATTAGCCAGCCGGCCACTCCCAGCCACAGGCCCCCAAACAAAAACAACGGCGCGTTTCCCTGGAAAACAAAACTCGCCTGCCAACTTTTTGATGGTAATTGCAGGAGCCACTTGGTACTATCAAACCAGCCCAACTTGGCACTGGTGCCACCATGGGTCTGCTCACCATCCTGCCTATCGTAGCTTTTCAGGAGCCAGCCGGTCACTCCCAGCCATAGACCCCCAGACACAAACCTCGGCTCGTTTCCCTGGCAAACAAAATTAAGCTGCCCCGCTTCTGGATGGCAGATTGTAGGAGCTATTTAGTACTATCAAACCAGCCCGACTTGGCACTGGTGCCACCGTGGCTCTGGGATCCATCCTGCCTATTGTGGATTTTCAGGGGTCAGCGGGCTACTCTCAGCCATATGCCCTCAGACACAAACCACGGCCCTTTTCTCTGGCAAACAAAACTCAACTGCCCCTCTTCTGGATGGCAAATTGCAGGACGCACTTGGTACTACAAAAACAGCCCAACTTGGCACTGGTGCCACCTTGGTTCTGGTCACCATCCTGCGTATCGGGCATTTTCAGGGCTCAGCCGGCCACTCCCAGCCATAGGCCCCCTAAAACAAACCACGGCCCTTTCTTCTGGCAAACAAAACTCAGCTGCCCCGCTTCTGGATGGCAGATTGCAGGAGCCACTTGGTACTATCAAACCAGCCCGACTTGGCACTGGTGCCACCTTGGGTCTGTGAACCATCCTGCGTATTGTGGATTGTCAGGAGCCAGCCGACCACTCTCGGCCACAGACCCCAATCAAAAACAACGGCCCGATTCACAGGCAAAAAAACTCAGCTGCCCCACTTCTGGATGGGAGATTGCAGGAGGCGCTTGATGCTGACAAACCAGCCCGACTTGGCACTGGTGCCACTTTGGGTCTGGGAACGATGCTGCGTATCATGGAATTTCAGGAGCCAGCCAGCCACTGCCAGCCACAGGACCCAAACACACACCACAGCCCTTTTCTATGGCAAGCAAAACTCAGCTGCCCCGCTTTTGGATGGCAGATTGCAGGAGCCACTTGGTACTATCAAACCAGCCCAACTTGGCAATGGTGCCACCATGGGTCTGGTCACCATCCTGCCTATCGTAGCTTTTCAGGAGCCAGCCGGTCACTCCCAGCCGTAGGCCCCCAGACACAAACCTCGGCTCGTTTCCCTGGCAAACAAAAGTAAGCTGCCCCGCTTCTGGATGGCAGATTGCAGGAGCTATTTAGTACTATCAAACCACCCCAACTTGGCACTGGTGCCACCACTGGTCTGGGAACCATCCTGCCTAGCGTGGATTCTAAGGAGACAGCCGGCCACTGCCAGCCACAGGACCCCAAACACAAACAACGGCGCTTTTCCCTGGAAAACAAAACTCGCCTGCCAACATTTTGATGGCAGATTGCAGGAGCCACTTGGTACTATCAAACCAGCCCAACTTGGCACTGGTGCCACCATGGGTCTGGTAATCATCCTGCCTATCGTAGCTTTTCACGACCGAGCCGGTCACTCCCAGCCGTAGGCCCCCAGACGCAAACCATGGCCCGTTTCCTTGGCAAAAAAAAGTAAGCTGCCCCGCTTCTGCATGGCAGATTGCAGGAGCCACTTGGTACTATCAAACCAGCCCAACTTGGCACTGGTGCCACCATGGGTCTGGTCACCATCCTGCCTTTCGTAGCTTTTCAGGAGCCAGCCGGTCACACCCAGCCATAGGCCCCCAGACACAAACCTCGGCCCATTTCCCTGGCAAACAAAAGTAAGCTGCCCCGCTTCTGGATGGCAGATTGCAGGAACCACTTGGTACTATCAAACAAGCCCGACTTGGAACTGGTGCCACCTCTGGTCTGGGAACCATCCTGCGTATCGTGGATTCTAAGGAGCCAGCCGGCCACTCCCAGCCACAGGCCACCAAACAAAATCAACGGCACTTTTCCCTGGAAAACAAAACTCGCCTGCCAACTATTTGATGGCAGATTGCAGGAGCCGCTTGGTACTATCAAATCAGCCCAACTTGGCACTGGTGCCACCTTGGGTCTGGTCACCATCCTGCCTATCGTAGCTTTTCAGGAGCCAGCCGGTCACTCCCAGCCATAGGCCCCCAGACACAAACCTCGGCCCGTTTCCCGGGCAAACAAAAGTAAGCTGCCCCGCTTCTGGATGGCAGATTGAAGGAGCCACTTGGTACTATCAAACCAGCCCGACTTGGAACTGGTGCCAGCTCTGGTCTGGGAACCATCCTGCGTATCGTGGATTCTAAGGAGCCAGCCGGCCACTCCCAGCCACAGGCCCCCAAACACAAACAACGGCGCTTTTCCCTGGAAAACAAAACTCGCCTGCCAACTTTTTGATGGCAGATTGCAGGAGCCGCTTGGTACTATCAAATCAGCCCAACTTGGCACTGGTGCCACCTTGGGTCTGGTAACCATCCTGCCTATCGTAGCTTTTCAAGAGCCAGCCAGTCACTCCCAGCCATAGGCCCCCAGACACAAACCACGGCCCGTTTCCCTGGCAAACAAAAGTAAGCTACCCCGCTTCTGGATGGCAGATTGCAGGACCCACTTGCTACTATCAAACCAGCCCAACTTGGAAGTGGTGCCACCTCTGGTCTGGGAACCATCCTGCGTATCGTGGATTCTAAGGAGCCAGCCGGCCACTCCCAGCCACAGGCCACCAAACACAAACAACGGCGCTTTTCCTTGGAAAACAAAACTCGCCTGCCAACTTTTTCATGGCAGATTGCAGGAGCCACTTTGCACCATCAAACTAGCCCGACTTGGCACTGGTGCCACCTCTGGTCTGGGAACCATCCTGCGTATCCTGGATTCTAATTAGCCAGCCGGCCACTCCCAGCCACAGGCCCCCAAACAAAAACAACGGCGCGTTTCCCTGGAAAACAAAACTCGCCTGCCAACTTTTTGATGGTAATTGCAGGAGCCACTTGGTACTATCAAACCAGCCCAACTTGGCACTGGTGCCACCATGGGTCTGGTCACCATCCTGCCTATCGTAGCTTTTCAGGAGCCAGCCGGTCACTCCCAGCCATAGGCCCCCAGACACAAACCTCGGCTCGTTTCCCTGGCAAACAAAATTAAGCTGCCCCGCTTCTGGATGGCAGATTGCAGGAGCTATTTAGTACTATCAAACCAGCCCGACTTGGCACTGGTGCCACCGTGGCTCTGGGATCCATCCTGCCTATTGTGGATTTTCAGGGGTCAGCGGGCTACTCTCAGCCATATGCCCTCAGACACAAACCACGGCCCTTTTCTCTGGCAAACAAAACTCAACTGCCCCTCTTCTGGATGGCAAATTGCAGGACGCACTTGGTACGTCAAAAACAGCCCAACTTGGCACTGGTGCCACCTTGGTTCTGGTCACCATCCTGCGTATCGGGCATTTTCAGGGCTCAGCCGGCCACTCCCAGCCATAGGCCCCCAAAAACAAACCACGGCCCTTTCTTCTGGCAAACAAAACTCAGCTGCCCCGCTTCTGGATGGCAGATTGCAGGAGCCACTTGGTACTATCAAACCAGCCCGACTTGGCACTGGTGCCACCTTGGGTCTGTGAACCATCCTGCGTATTGTGGATTGTCAGGAGCCAGCCGACCAGTCTCGGCCACAGACCCCAATCAAAAACAACGGCCCGATTCACAGGCAAAAAAAACTCAGCTGCCCCACTTCTGGATGGGAGATTGCAGGAGGCGCTTGATGCTGTCAAACCAGCCCGACTTGGCACTGGTGCCACTTTGGGTCTGGGAACGATGCTGCGTATCATGGAATTTCAGGAGCCAGCCGGCCACTGCCAGCCACAGGACCCAAACACACACCACAGCCCTTTAGTATGGCAAGCAAAACTCAGCTGCCCCGCTTTTGGATGGCAGATTGCAGGAGCCACTTGGTACTATCAAACCAGCCCAACTTGGCAATGGTGCCACCATGGGTCTGGTCACCATCCTGCCTATCGTAGCTTTTCAGGAGCCAGCCGGTCACTCCCAGCCATAGGCCCACAGACGCAATCCTCGGCCCGTTTCCCTGGCAAACAAAAGTAAGCTACCCCGCTTCTGGATGGCAGATTGCAGGAACCACTTGGTACTATCAAACCACCCCAACTTGGCACTGGTGCCACCACTGGTCTGGGAACCATCCTGCCTAGCGTGGATTCTAAGGAGACAGCCGGCCACTGCCAGCCACAGGACCCCAAACACAAACAACGGCGCTTTTCCCTGGAAAACAAAACTCGCCTGCCAACATTTTGATGGCAGATTGCAGGAGCCACTTGGTACTATCAAACCAGCCCAACTTGGCACTGGTGCCACCATGGGTCTGGTAATCATCCTGCCTATCGTAGCTTTTCACGACCGAGCCGGTCACTCCCAGCCGTAGGCCCCCAGACGCAAACCATGGCCCGTTTCCTTGGCAAAAAAAAGTAAGCTGCCCCGCTTCTGGATGGCAGATTGCAGGAGCCACTTGGTACTATCAAACCAGCCAAACTTGGCACTGGTGCCACCTTGGGTCTGGTCACCATCCTGCCTATCGTAGCTTTTCAGGAGCCAGCCGGTCACACCCAGCCATAGGCCCCCAGACACAAACCTCGGCCCATTTCCCTGGCAAACAAAAGTAAGCTGCCCCGCTTCTGGATGGCAGATTGCAGGAACCACTTGGTACTATCAAACAAGCCCGACTTGGAACTGGTGCCACCTCTGGTCTGGGAACCATCCTGCCTAGCGTGGATTCTAAGGAGCCAGCCGGCCACTCCCAGCCACAGGCCACCAAACAAAATCAACGGCACTTTTCCCTGGAAAACAAAACTCGCCTGCCAACTTTTTGATGGCAGATTGCAGGAGCCGCTTGGTACTATCAAATCAGCCCAACTTGGCACTGGTGCCACCTTGGGTCTGGTCACCATTCTGCCTATCGTAGCTTTTCAGGAGCCAGCCGGTCACTCCCAGCCATAGGCCCCGAGACACAAACCTCGGCCCGTTTCCCGGGCAAACAAAAGTAAGCTGCCCCGCTTCTGGATGGCAGATTGCAGGAGTCACTTGGTACTATCAAACCAGCCCGACTTGGAACTGGTGCCAGCTCTGGTCTGGGAACCATCCTGCGTATCGTGGATTCTAAGGAGCCAGCCGGCCACTCCCAGCCACAGGCCCCCAAACACAAACAACGGCGCTTTTCCCTGGAAAACAAAACTCGCCTGCCAACTTTTTGATGGCAGATTGCAGGAGCCGCTTGGTACTATCAAATCAGCCCAACTTGGCACTGGTGCCACCTTGGGTCTGGTAACCATCCTGCCTATCGTAGCTTTTCAAGAGCCAGCCAGTCACTCCCAGCCATAGGCCCCCAGACACAAACCACGGCCCGTTTCCCTGGCAAACAAAAGTAAGCTACCCCGCTTCTGGATGGCAGATTGCAGGACCCACTTGCTACTATCAAACCAGCCCAACTTGGAAGTGGTGCCACCTCTGGTCTGGGAACCATCCTGCGTATCGTGGATTCTAAGGAGCCAGCCGGCCACTCCCAGCCACAGGCCACCAAACACAAACAACGGCGCTTTTCCTTGGAAAACAAAACTCGCCTGCCAACTTTTTCATGGCAGATTGCAGGAGCCACTTTGCACCATCAAACTAGCCCGACTTGGCACTGGTGCCACCTCTGGTCTGGGAACCATCCTGCGTATCCTGGATTCTAATTAGCCAGCCGGCCACTCCCAGCCACAGGCCCCCAAACAAAAACAACGGCGCGTTTCCCTGGAAAACAAAACTCGCCTGCCAACTTTTTGATGGTAATTGCAGGAGCCACTTGGTACTATCAAACCAGCCCAACTTGGCACTGGTGCCACCATGGGTCTGGTCACCATCCTGCCTATCGTAGCTTTTCAGGAGCCAGCCGGTCACTCCCAGCCATAGGCCCCCAGACACAAACCTCGGCTCGTTTCCCTGGCAAACAAAATTAAGCTGCCCCGCTTCTGGATGGCAGATTGCAGGAGCTATTTAGTACTATCAAACCAGCCCGACTTGGCACTGGTGCCACCGTGGCTCTGGGATCCATCCTGCCTATTGTGGATTTTCAGGGGTCAGCGGGCTACTCTCAGCCATATGCCCTCAGACACAAACCACGGCCCTTTTCTCTGGCAAACAAAACTCAACTGCCCCTCTTCTGGATGGCAAATTGCAGGACGCACTTGGTACGTCAAAAACAGCCCAACTTGGCACTGGTGCCACCTTGGTTCTGGTCACCATCCTGCGTATCGGGCATTTTCAGGGCTCAGCCGGCCACTCCCAGCCATAGGCCCCCAAAAACAAACCACGGCCCTTTCTTCTGGCAAACAAAACTCAGCTGCCCCGCTTCTGGATGGCAGATTGCAGGAGCCACTTGGTACTATCAAACCAGCCCGACTTGGCACTGGTGCCACCTTGGGTCTGTGAACCATCCTGCGTATTGTGGATTGTCAGGAGCCAGCCGACCACTCTCGGCCACAGACCCCAATCAAAAACAACGGCCCGATTCACAGGCAAAAAAAACTCAGCTGCCCCACTTCTGGATGGGAGATTGCAGGAGGCGCTTGATGCTGTCAAACCAGCCCGACTTGGCACTGGTGCCACTTTGGGTCTGGGAACGATGCTGCGTATCATGGAATTTCAGGAGCCAGCCGGCCACTGCCAGCCACAGGACCCAAACACACACCACAGCCCTTTAGTATGGCAAGCAAAACTCAGCTGCCCCGCTTTTGGATGGCAGATTGCAGGAGCCACTTGGTACTATCAAACCAGCCCAACTTGGCAATGGTGCCACCATGGGTCTGGTCACCATCCTGCCTATCGTAGCTTTTCAGGAGCCAGCCGGTCACTCCCAGCCATAGGCCCACAGACGCAATCCTCGGCCCGTTTCCCTGGCAAACAAAAGTAAGCTACCCCGCTTCTGGATGGCAGATTGCAGGAACCACTTGGTACTATCAAACCACCCCAACTTGGCACTGGTGCCACCACTGGTCTGGGAACCATCCTGCCTAGCGTGGATTCTAAGGAGACAGCCGGCCACTGCCAGCCACAGGACCCCAAACACAAACAACGGCGCTTTTCCCTGGAAAACAAAACTCGCCTGCCAACATTTTGATGGCAGATTGCAGGAGCCACTTGGTACTATCAAACCAGCCCAACTTGGCACTGGTGCCACCATGGATCTGGTAATCATCCTGCCTATCGTAGCTTTTCACGACCGAGCCGGTCACTCCCAGCCGTAGGCCCCCAGACGAAAACCATGGCCCGTTTCCTTGGCAAAAAAAAGTAAGCTGCCCCGCTTCTGGATGGCAGATTGCAGGAGCCACTTGGTACTATCAAACCAGCCAAACTTGGCACTGGTGCCACCTTGGGTCTGGTCACCATCCTGCCTATCGTAGCTTTTCAGGAGCCAGCCGGTCACACCCAGCCATAGGCCCCCAGACACAAACCTCGGCCCATTTCCCTGGCAAACAAAAGTAAGCTGCCCCGCTTCTGGATGGCAGATTGCAGGAGGCACTTTGTACTATCAAACAAGCCCGACTTGGAACTGGTGCCACCTCTGGTCTGGGAACCATCCTGCCTAGCGTGGATTCTAATTAGCCAGCCGGCCACTCCCAGCCACAGGCCACCAAACAAAATCAACGGCACTTTTCCCTGGAAAACAAAACTCGCCTGCCAACTTTTTGATGGCAGATTGCAGGAGCCGCTTGGTACTATCAAATCAGCCCAACTTGGCACTGGTGCCACCTTGGGTCTGGTCACCATTCTGCCTATCGTAGCTTTTCAGGAGCCAGCCGGTCACTCCCAGCCATAGGCCCCGAGACACAAACCTCGGCCCGTTTCCCGGGCAAACAAACGTAAGCTGCCCCGCTTCTGGATGGCAGATTGCAGGAGCCACTTGGTACTATCAAACCAGCCCGACTTGGAACTGGTGCCAGCTCTGGTCTGGGAACCATCCTGCGTATCGTGGATTCTAAGGAGCCAGCCGGCCACTCCCAGCCACAGGCCCCCAAACACAAACAACGGCGCTTTTCCCTGGAAAACAAAACTCGCCTGCCAACTTTTTGATGGCAGATTGCAGGAGCCGCTTGGTACTATCAAATCAGCCCAACTTGGCACTGGTGCCACCTTGGGTCTGGTAACCATCCTGCCTATCGTAGCTTTTCAAGAGCCAGCCAGTCACTCCCAGCCATAGGCCCCCAGACACAAACCACGGCCCGTTTCCCTGGCAAACAAAAGTAAGCTACCCCGCTTCTGGATGGCAGATTGCAGGAACCACTTGCTACTATCAAACAAGCCCGACTTGGAAGTGGTGCCACCTCTGGTCTGGGAACCATCCTGCGTATCGTGGATTCTAAGGAGCCAGCCGGCCACTCCCAGCCACAGGCCACCAAACACAAACAACGGCGCTTTTCCTTGGAAAACAAAACTCGCCTGCCAACTTTTTCATGGCAGATTGCAGGAGCCACTTTGCACCATCAAACTAGCCCGACTTGGCACTGGTGCCACCTCTGGTCTGGGAACCATCCTGCGTATCCTGGATTCTAATTAGCCAGCCGGCCACTCCCAGCCACAGGCCCCCAAACAAAAACAACGGCGCGTTTCCCTGGAAAACAAAACTCGCCTGCCAACTTTTTGATGGTAATTGCAGGAGCCACTTGGTACTATCAAACCAGCCCGACTTGGCACTGGTGCCACCATGGGTCTGGTCACCATCCTGCCTATCGTAGCTTTTCAGGAGCCAGCCGGTCACTCCCAGCCATAGGCCCCCAGACACAAACCTCGGCTCGTTTCCCTGGCAAACCAAATTAAGCTGCCCCGCTTCTGGATGGCAGATTGCAGGAGCTATTTAGTACTATCAAACCAGCCCGACTTGGCACTGGTGCCACCGTGGCTCTGGGATCCATCCTGCCTATTGTGGATTTTCAGGGGTCAGCGGGCTACTCTCAGCCATATGCCCTCAGACACAAACCACGGCCCTTTTCTCTGGCAAACAAAACTCAACTGCCCCTCTTCTGGATGGCAAATTGCAGGACGCACTTGGTACGTCAAAAACAGCCCAACTTGGCACTGGTGCCACCTTGGTTCTGGTCACCATCCTGCGTATCGGGCATTTTCAGGGCTCAGCCGGCCACTCGCAGCCATAGGCCCCCAAAAACAAACCACGGCCCTTTCTTCTGGCAAACAAAACTCAGCTGCCCCGCTTCTGCATGGCAGATTGCAGGAGCCACTTGGTACTATCAAACCAGCCCGACTTGGCACTGGTGCCACCTTGGGTCTGTGAACCATCCTGCGTATTGTGGATTGTCAGGAGCCAGCCGACCACTCTCGGCCACAGACCCCAATCAAAAACAACGGCCCGATTCACAGGCAAAAAAAACTCAGCTGCCCCACTTCTGGATGGGAGATTGCAGGAGGCGCTTGATGCTGTCAAACCAGCCCGACTTGGCACTGGTGCCACTTTGGGTCTGGGAACGATGCTGCGTATCATGGAATTTCAGGAGCCAGCCGGCCACTGCCAGCCACTGGACCCAAACACACACCACAGCCCTTTAGTATGGCAAGCAAAACTCAGCTGCCCCGCTTTTGGATGGCAGATTGCAGGAGCCACTTGGTACTATCAAACCAGCCCAACTTGGCAATGGTGCCACCATGGGTCTGGTCACCATCCTGCCTATCGTAGCTTTTCAGGAGCCAGCCGGTCACTCCCAGCCATAGGCCCACAGACGCAATCCTCGGCCCGTTTCCCTGGCAAACAAAAGTAAGCTACCCCGCTTCTGGATGGCAGATTGCAGGACGCACTTGGTACTATCAAACCAGCCCGACTTGGAACTGGTGCCAGCTCTGGTCTGGGAACCATCCTGCGTATCGTGGATTCTAAGGAGCCAGCCGGCCACTCCCAGCCACAGTCCACCAAACACAAACAACGGCGCTTTTCCCTGGAAAACAAAACTCGCCTGCCAACTTTTTGATGGCAGATTGCAGGAGCCGCTTGGTACTATCAAATCAGCCCAACTTGGCACTGGTGCCACCTTGGGTCTGGTAACCATCCTGCCTATCGTAGCTTTTCAAGAGCCAGCCAGTCACTCCCAGCCATAGGCCCCCAGACACAAACCACGGCCCGTTTCCCTGGCAAACAAAAGTAAGCTACCCCGCTTCTGGATGGCAGATTGCAGGAACCACTTGCTACTATCAAACAAGCCCGACTTGGAAGTGGTGCCACCTCTGGTCTGGGAACCATCCTGCGTATCGTGGATTCTAAGGAGCCAGCCGGCCACTCCCAGCCACAGGCCACCAAACACAAACAACGGCGCTTTTCCTTGGAAAACAAAACTCGCCTGCCAACTTTTTCATGGCAGATTGCAGGAGCCACTTTGCACCATCAAACCAGCCCGACTTGGCACTGGTGCCACCTCTGGTCTGGGAACCATCCTGCGTATCCTGGATTCTAATTAGCCAGCCGGCCACTCCCAGCCACAGGCCCCCAAACAAAAACAACGGCGCGTTTCCCTGGAAAACAAAACTCGCCTGCCAACTTTTTGATGGTAATTGCAGGAGCCACTTGGTACTATCAAACCAGCCCAACTTGGCACTGGTGCCACCATGGGTCTGGTCACCATCCTGCCTATCGTAGCTTTTCAGGAGCCAGCCGGTCACTCCCAGCCATAGGCCCCCAGACACAAACCTCGGCTCGTTTCCCTGGCAAACAAAATTAAGCTGCCCCGCTTCTGGATGGCAGATTGCAGGAGCTATTTAGTACTATCAAACCAGCCCGACTTGGCACTGGTGCCACCGTGGCTCTGGGATCCATCCTGCCTATTGTGGATTTTCAGGGGTCAGCGGGCTACTCTCAGCCATATGCCCTCAGACACAAACCACGGCCCTTTTCTCTGGCAAACAAAACTCAACTGCCCCTCTTCTGGATGGCAAATTGCAGGACGCACTTGGTACGTCAAAAACAGCCCAACTTGGCACTGGTGCCACCTTGGTTCTGGTCACCATCCTGCGTATCGGTCATTTTCAGGGGTCAGCCGGCCACTCCCAGCCATAGGCCCTCAAACACAAACCACGGCCCTTTTCTCTGGCAAACAAAACTCAACTGCCCCTCTTCTGGATGGCAAATTGCAGGACGCACTTGGTACTACAAAAACAGCCCAACTTGGCACTGGTGCCACCTTGGTTCTGGTCACCATCCTGCGTATCGGGCATTTTCAGGGCTCAGCCGGCCACTCCCAGCCATAGGCCCCCAAAAACAAACCACGGCCCTTTCTTCTGGCAAACAAAACTCAGCTGCCCCGCTTCTGGATGGCAGATTGCAGGAGCCACTTGGTACTATCAAACCAGCCCGACTTGGCACTGGTGCCACCTTGGGTCTGTGAACCATCCTGCGTATTGTGGATTGTCAGGAGCCAGCCGACCACTCTCGGCCACAGACCCCAATCAAAAACAACGGCCCGATTCACAGGCAAAAAAAACTCAGCTGCCCCACTTCTGGATGGGAGATTGCAGGAGGCGCTTGATGCTGTCAAACCAGCCTGACTTGGCACTGGTGCCACTTTGGGTATGGGAACAATGCTGCGTATCATGGAATTTCAGGAGCCAGCCGGCCACTGCCAGCCACAGGACCCAAACACACACCACAGCCCTTTTCTATGGCAAGCAAAACTCAGCTGCCCCGCTTTTGGATGGCAGATTGCAGGAGCCACTTGGTACTATCAAACCAGCCCAACTTGGCAATGGTGCCACCATGGGTCTGGTAACCATCCTGCCTATCGTAGCTTTTCAGGAGCCAGCCGGTCACTCCCAGCCATAGGCCCACAGACGCAATCCTCGGCCCGTTTCCCTGGCAAACAAAAGTAAGCTACCCCGCTTCTGGATGGCAGATTGCAGGAACCACTTGGTACTATCAAACCACCCCAACTTGGCACTGGTGCCACCACTGGTCTGGGAACCATCCTGCCTAGCGTGGATTCTAAGGAGACAGCCGGCCACTGCCAGCCACAGGACCCCAAACACAAACAACGGCGCTTTTCCCTGGAAAACAAAACTCGCCTGCCAACATTTTGATGGCAGATTGCAGGAGCCACTTGGTACTATCAAACCAGCCCAACTTGGCACTGGTGCCACCATGGGTCTGGTCACCATCCTGCCTATCGTAGCTTTTCAGGAGCCAGCCGGTCACACCCAGCCATAGGCCCCCAGACACAAACCTCGGCCCATTTCCCTGGCAAACAAAAGTAAGCTGCCCCGCTTCTGGATGGCAGATTGCAGGAGGCACTTTGTACTATCAAACAAGCCCGACTTGGAACTGGTGCCACCTCTGGTCTGGGAACCATCCTGCGTATCGTGGATTCTAAGGAGCCAGCCGGCCACTCCCAGCCACAGGCCACCAAACAAAATCAACGGCACTTTTCCCTGGAAAACAAAACTCGCCTGCCAACTATTTGATGGCAGATTGCAGGAGCCGCTTGGTATTATCAAATCAGCCCAACTTGGCACTGGTGCCACCTTGGGTCTGGTAACCATCCTGCCTATCGTAGCTTTTCAAGAGCCAGCCAGTCACTCCCAGCCATAGGCCCCCAGACACAAACCTCAGCCCGTTTCCCTGGCAAACAAAAGTAAGCTACCCCGCTTCTGGATGGCAGATTGCAGGACCCACTTGCTACTATCAAACCAGCCCGACTTGGAAGTGGTGCCACCTCTGGTCTGGGAACCATCCTGCGTATCGTGGATTCTAAGGAGCCAGCCGGCCACTCCCAGCCACAGGCCACCAAACACAAACAACGGCGCTTTTCCTTGGAAAACAAAACTCGCCTGCCAACTTTTTCATGGCAGATTGCAGGAGCCACTTTGCACCATCAAACTAGCCCGACTTCGCACTGGTGCCTCCTCTGGTCTGGGAACCATCCTGCGTATCCTGGATTCTAATTAGCCAGCCGGCCACTCCCAGCCACAGGCCCCCAAACAAAAACAACGGCGCGTTTCCCTGGAAAACAAAACTCGCCTGCCAACTTTTTGATGGTAATTGCAGGAGCCACTTGGTACTATCAAACCAGCCCAACTTGGCACTGGTGCCACCATGGGTCTGGTCACCATCCTGCCTATCGTAGCTTTTCAGGAGCCAGCCGGTCACTCCCAGCCATAGGCCCCCAGACACAAACCTCGGCTCGTTTCCCTGGCAAACAAAATTAAGCTGCCCCGCTTCTGGATGGCAGATTGCAGGAGCTATTTAGTACTATCAAACCAGCCTGACTTGGCACTGGTGCCACCGTGGCTCTGGGATCCATCCTGCCTATTGTGGTTTTCAGGGGTCAGCGGGCTACTCTCAGCCATATGCCCTCAGACACAAACCACGGCCCTTTTCTCTGGCAAACAAAACTCAACTGCCCCTCTTCTGGATGGCAAATTGCAGGACGCACTTGGTACTACAAAAACAGCCCAACTTGGCACTGGTGCCACCTTGGTTCTGGTCACCATCCTGCGTATCGGGCATTTTCAGGGCTCAGTCGGCCACTCCCAGCCATAGGATCCCAAAAACAAACCACGGCCCTTTCTTCTGGCAAACAAAACTCAGCTGCCCCTCTTCTGGATGGCAGATTGCAGGAGGCACTTGGTACTATCAAATCAGCCCAACCTGGCACTGGTGCCAGCTTGGGTCTGGTCACCATCCTGCTTATCGTAGCTTTTCACGACCGAGCCGGTCACTCCCAGCCATAGCCCCCAGACACAAACCACGGCCCGTTTCCTTGGCAAACAAAAGTAAGCTGCCCCGCTTCTGGATGGCAGATTGCAGGAGGCACTTTGTGGTATCAAACCAGCCCAACTTAGAACTGGTGCCACCACTGGTCTCGGAACCATCCTGCGTATCGTGGATTTTAAGGAGCCAGCCGGCCACTCCCACCCACAGGACCCCAAACAAAAACAGCGGCGCTTTTCCCTGGCAAACAAAACTCGCCTGCCAACATTTTGATGGCAGATTGCAGGAACCACTTGGTACTATCAAACCAGCCCAACTTGGCACTGGTTCCACCATGGGTCTGGTAACCATCCTGCCTATCGTAGCTTTTTAGGAGCCAGCCGGTCACTCCCAGCCATACGCCCCAGACACAAAGCTCTGCCCTTTTCCCTGGCAAACAAAAGTATGCTACCCCGCTTCAGGATGGCAGATTGCAGGAGCCACTTTGCACCATCAAACCAGCCCGACTTGGCACTGGTGCCACCTCTGGTCTGGGAACCATCCTGCGTATCGTGGATTCTAAGGAGCCAGCTGGCCACTCTCAGGCACAGGCCCCCAAACAAAAACCTCAGCCCGTTTCCCTGGCCAACAAAAGTAAGCTACCCCGCTTCTGGATGGCAGATTGCAGGAGCCAGTTTGCACCATCAAACTAGCCCGACTTGGCAGTGGTGCCACCTCTGGTCTGGGAAGCATCCTGCCTATCGTGGATTCTAAGTAGCCAGCCGGCCACTCCCAGCCACAGGCCCCCAAACACAAACAACGGCGCTTTTCCCTGGAAAACAAAACTCGCCTGCCAACATTTTGATGGCAGATTGCAGGAGCCACTTGGTACTATCAAACCAGCCCGACTTGGCACTGGTGCCACCATGCGTCTGGTCACCATCCTGCCTATCGTAGCTTTTCAGGAGCCAGCCGGTCACTCCCAGCCATAGGCCCCCAGAGAAAAACCTCGGCCCGTTTCCCTGGCAAACAAAATTAAGCTGCCCCGCTTCTGGATGGCAGATTGCAGGAGCTATTTAGTACTATCAAACCAGCCTGACTTGGCACTGGAGCCACCTTGCCTCTGGGAACCATCCTGCCTATTGTGGATTTTCATGGGTCAGCCGGCCAGTCTCAGCCATATGCCCTCAAACACAAACCACGTCGCTTTTCTCAAGCAAACAAAACTCAACTGCCCCTCTTCTGGATGGCAAATTGCAGGACGCACTTGGTACTACAAAAACAGCACAACTTGTCACTGGTGCCACCTTGGGTCTGGTCACCATCCTGCGTATCGAGGATTTTAAGGAGCCAGCCGGCCACTCCCAGCCATATGCCCCCAAAAACAAACCACGGCCCTTTACACTGGCAAACAAAAATCCGCTGCCCCGCTTCTGGATGGCAGATTGCAGGAGCCACTTGGTACTATCAAACCAGCCCGACTTGGCACTGGTGCCACCTTGGGTCTGTGAACCATCCTGCGTATTGTGGATTGTCAGGAGCCAGCCGACCACTCTCGGCCACAGACCCCAATCAAAAACAACGGCCCGATTCACAGGCAAAAAAAACTCATCTGCCCCACTTCTGGATGGGAGATTGCAGGAGGCGCTTGACTCTGTCAAACCAGCCCTACTTGGCACTGGTGCCACCTTGGGTCTGGGAACCATGCTGCGTATCATGGAATTTCAGGAGCCAGCCGGCCACTGCCAGCCACAGGACCCAAACACATACCACGGCCCTTTTCTCTGGCAAGCAAAACTCAGCTACCCCGCTTTTAGATGGCAGATTGCAGCAGCCACTTGGTACTATCAAACCAGCCCGACTTGGCACTGGTGTCACCATGGCTCTGGTAACCATCCTGCCTATCTTAGCTTTTCACGACCGAGCCGGTCAGTCCCAGCCGTAGGCCCCCAGACACAAACCACGGCCCGTTTCCTTGACAAAAGAAAGTAAGCTGCCCCGCTTCTGGATGGCAGATGGCAGGAACCACTTGGTACTATCAAACCAGCCCATCTTGGCACTGGTGCCAGCTTGGGTCTGGGAACCATCCTGCGTATCGTGGATTCTAAGGAGCCAGCCGGCCACTCCCATCCACATGCCCCCAAACACAAACAACGGCGCTTTTCCCTGGAAAACAAAACTGGCCTGCCAACTTTTTGATGGCAGATTGCAGGAGCCACTTGGTACTATCAAACCAGCCCAACTTGGCACTGGTGCCACCATGGGTCTGGACACCATCGTGCCTATCGCAGCTTTTCAGGAGCATGCCGGTCACTCCCAGCCATAGGCCCCCAGACACAAACCTCGGCCCGTTTCCCTGGCAAACAAAAGTAAGCTACCCCGCTTCTGGATGGCAGATTGCAGGACGCACTTGGTACTATCAAACCAGCCCGACTTGGCACTGGTGCCACCTTGGGCCTGGGAACCACCCTGCGTATCGTGGATTCTAAGGAGCCAGCCGGCCACTCCCAGCCACATGCCCCCAAACACAAACAACGGCGCTTTTCCCTGGAAAACAAAACTCGCCTGACAACATTTTGATGGCAGATTGCAGGAGCCACTTGGTACTATCAAACCAGCCCTACTTGGCACTGGTGCCACCATGGGTCTGGTCACCATCCTGCCTATCGTAGCTTTTCAGGACCTAGCCGGTCACTCCCAGCCATAGGCCCCCAGACACAAACCTCGGCCCTTTTCCCTGGCAAACAAAAGTAAGCTGCCCCGCTTCTGGATGGCAGATTGCAGGAACCACTTGGTAGTATCAAACCAGCCCGACTTGGCACTGGTGCCACCTTGGGTCTGGGAACCATGCTGCGTATCGTGGATTCCAAGGAGCCAGCCGGCCCCTCCGAGCCACAGGCCCCAAAACACAATGGCGCTTTTCCCTGGAAAACAAAACTCGCCTGCCAACTTTTTGATGGCAGATTGTGTGAGCCACTTGGTACTATCAAACCAGCCCAACTTGGCACTGGTGCCACCATGGGTCTGGTAAACATCCTGCCTATGGTAGCTTTTCAGGAGCCAGCCGGTCACTCCCATCCATAGGCCCCCACACACAAACCTCGGCCCGTTTCCCTGGCAAACAAAATTAAGCTGCCCCGCTTCTGGATGGCAGATTGCAGGAGCCACTTTGCACCATCAAACTAGCCCGACTTGGCGCTGGTGCCACGTCTGGTCTGGGAACCATCCTGCGTATCGTGGATTCTAAGGAGCCATCCGGCCACTCCCAGCCACAGGCCACCAAAAACAAACAACGGCGCTTTTCCCTGGAAAACAAAACTCGCCTGCCAACTTTTTCATGGCAGATTGCAGGAGCCACTTTGCACCATCAAACTAGCCCGACTTGGCACTGGTGCCACCTCTGGTCTGGGAACCATCCTGCGTATCGTGGATTCTAAGGAGCCAGCTGGCCACTCCCAGCCACAGGCCCCCAAACAAAAACCTCAGCCCGTTTCCCTGGCAAAGAAAAGTAAGCTACCCCGCTTCTGGATGGCAGATTGCAGGAGCCACTTTGCACCATCAAACTAGCCCGACTTGGCACTGGTGCCACCTCTGGTCTGGGAACCATCCTGCGTATCGTGGATTCTAATTAGCCAGCCGGCCACTCCCAGCCAGAGGCCCCCAAAAACAAACAACAGCGCTTTTCCCTGGAAAACAAAACTCGCCTGCCAACTTTTTGATGGCAGATTGCAGGAGCCACTTGGTACTATCAAACCAGCCCGACTTGGCACTGGTGCCACCATGGGTCTGGTCACCATCCTGCCTATCGTAGCTTTTCAGGCGCCAGCCGGTCACTCCCCGCCATAGACCCCCAGACACAAACCTCGGCTCGTTTCCCTGGCAAACAAAATTAAGCTGCCCCGCTTCTAGATAGAAGATTGCAGGACGCACTTGGTACTATGAAACCAGCCCATCTTGGCACTGGTGCCACCACTGGTCTGGGAACCATCCTGCCTTGCGTGGATTCTAAGGAGACAGCCGGCCACTGCCAGCCACAGGCCCCCAAACACAAACAACGGCGCTTTTCCCTGGAAAACAAAACTCGCCTGACAACATTTTGATGGCAGATTGCAGGAGCAACTTGGTACTATCAAACCAGCCCAACTTGGCACTGGTGCCACCATGGGTCTGGTAACCATCCTGCCTATCGTAGCTTTTCACGACCGAGCCGGTCACTCCCAGCCATAGGCACCCAGACACAAACCACGGCCCGTTTCCTTGGCAAAAAAAAGTAAGCTGCCCCTCTTCTGGATGGCAGATTGCAGGAGCCACTTGGTACTATCAAACCAGGCCAACCTGGCACTGGTGCCAGCTTGGGTCTGGTCACCATCCTGCCTCTCGTAGCTTTTCACGACCGAGCCGGTCACTCCCAGCCATAGCCCCCAGACACAAACCACGGCCCGTTTCCTTGGCAAACAAAAGTAAGCTGCCCCGCTTCTGGATGGCAGATTGCAGGAGGCACTTTGTGGTATCAAACCAGCCCAACTTAGAACTTGTGCCACCACTGGTCTCGTAACCATCCTCGGTATCGTGGATTTTAAGGAGCCAGCCGGCCACTCCCAGCCACAGGACCCCAAACAAAAACAAGGGCGCTTTTCCCTGGCAAACAAAACTCGCCTGCCAACATTTTGATGGCAGATTGCAGGAACCACTTGGTACTATCAAACCAGCCCAACTTGGCACTGGTTCCACCATGGGTCTGGTAACCATCCTGCCTATCGTAGCTTTTCAGGAGCCAGCCGGTCACTCCCAGCCATACGCCCCAGACACAAAGCTCTGCCCTTTTCCCTGGCAAACAAAAGTATGCTACCCCGCTTCAGGATGGCAGATTGCAGGAGCCACTTTGCACCATCAAACTAGCCCGACTTGGCACTGGTGCCACCTCTGGTCTGGGAACCATCCTGCGTATTGTGGATTCTAAGGAGCCAGCTGGCCACTCCCAGGCACAGGCCCCCAAACAAAAACCTCAGCCCGTTTCCCTGGCCAACAAAAGTAAGCTACCCCGCTTCTGGATGGCAGATTGCAGGAGCCAGTTTGCACCATCAAACTAGCCCGACTTGGCAGTGGTGCCACCTCTGGTCTGGGAAGCATCCTGCCTATCGTGGATTCTAAGTAGCCAGCCGGCCACTCCCAGCCACAGGCCCGCAAACACAAACAACGGCGCTTTTCCCTGGAAAACAAAACTCGCCTGCCAACATTTTGTTGGCAGATTTCAGGAGCCACTTGGTACTATCAAACCAGCCCGACTTGGCACTGGTGCCACCATGCGTCTGGTCACCATCCTGCCTATCGTAGCTTTTCAGGAGCCAGCCGGTCACTCCCAGCCATAGGCCCCCAGACAAAAACCTCGGCCCGTTTCCCTGGCAAACAAAATTAAGCTGCCCCGCTCCTGGATGGCAGATTGCAGGAGCTATTTAGTACTATCAAACCAGCCTGACTTGGCACTGGAGCCACCTTGCCTCTGGGAACCATCCTGCCTATTGTGGATTTTCATGGGTCAGCCGGCCAGTCTCAGCCATATGCCCTCAAACACAAACCACGTCGCTTTTCTCTAGCAAACAAAACTCAACTGCCCCTCTTCTGGATGGCAAATTGCAGGACGCACTTGGTACTACAAAAACAGCACAACTTGTCACTGGTGCCACCTTGGGTCTGGTCACCATCCTGCGTATCGAGGATTTTAAGGAGCCAGCCGGCCACTCCCAGCCATATGCCCCCAAAAACAAACCACGGCCCTTTACACTGGCAAACAAAAATCCGCTGCCCCGCTTCTGGATGGCAGATTGCAGGAGCCACTTGGTACTATCAAACCAGCCCGACTTGGCACTGGTGCCACCTTGGGTCTGTGAACCATCCTGCGTATTGTGGATTGTCAGGAGCCAGCCGACCACTCTCGGCCACAGACCCCAATCAAAAACAACGGCCCGATTCACAGGCAAAAAAAACTCATCTGCCCCACTTCTGGATGGGAGATTGCAGGAGGCGCTTGACTCTGTCAAACCAGCCCTACTTGGCACTGGTGCCACCTTGGGTCTGGGAACCATGCTGCGTATCATGGAATTTCAGGAGCCAGCCGGCCACTGCCAGCCACAGGACCCAAACACATACCACGGCCCTTTTCTCTGGCAAGCAAAACTCAGCTACCCCGCTTTTAGATGGCAGATTGCAGCAGCCACTTGGTACTATCAAACCAGCCCGACTTGGCACTGGTGTCACCATGGCTCTGGTAACCATCCTGCCTATCGTAGCTTTTCACGACCGAGCCGGTCAGTCCCAGCCGTAGGCCCCCAGACACAAACCACGGCCCGTTTCCTTGACAAAAGAAAGTAAGCTGCCCCGCTTCTGGATGGCAGATTGCAGGAACCACTTGGTACTATCAAACCAGCCCATCTTGGCACTGGTGCCAGCTTGGGTCTGGGAACCATCCTGCGTATCGTGGATTCTAAGGAGCCAGCCGGCCACTCCCAGCCACATGCCCCCAAACACAAACAACGGCGCTTTTCCCTGGAAAACAAAACTGGCCTGCCAACTTTTTGATGGCAGATTGCAGGAGCCACTTGGTACTATCAAACCAGCCCAACTTGGCACTGGTGCCACCATGGGTCTGGACACCATCGTGCCTATCGCAGCTTTTCAGGAGCCAGCCGGTCACTCCCAGCCATAGGCCCCCAGACACAAACCTCGGCCCTTTTCCCTGGCAAACAAAAGTAAGCTACCCCGCTTCTGGATGGCAGATTGCAGGACGCACTTGGTACTATCAAACCAGCCCAACTTGGCACTGGTGCCACCTTGGGCCTGGGAACCACCCTGCGTATCGTGGATTCTAAGGAGCCAGCCGGCCACTCCCAGCCACATGCCCCCAAACACAAACAACGGCGCTTTTCCCTGGAAAACAAAACTCGCCTGACAACATTTTGATGGCAGATTGCAGGAGCCACTTGGTACTATCAAACCAGCCCTACTTGGCACTGGTGCCACCATGGGTCTGGTCACCATCCTGCCTATCGTAGCTTTTCAGGACCTAGTCGGTCACTCCCAGCAATAGGCCCCCAGACACAAACCTCGGCCCTTTTCCCTGGCAAACAAAAGTAAGCTGCCCCGCTTCTGGATGGCAGATTGCAGGAACCACTTGTTAGTATCAAACCAGCCCGACTTGGCACTGGTGCCACCTCTGGTCTGGGAACCATGCTGCGTATCGTGGATTCCAAGGAGCCAGCCAGCCCCTCCGAGCCACAGGCCCCCAAACACAATGGCGCTTTTCCCTGGAAAACAAAACTCGCCTGCCAACTTTTTGATGGCAGATTGTGTGAGCCACTTGGTACTATAAAACCAGCCCAACTTGGCACTGGTGCCACCATGGGTCTGGTAAACATCCTGCCTATGGTAGCTTTTCAGGAGCCAGCCGGTCAGTCCCAGCCATAGGCCCCCACACACAAACCTCGGCCCGATTCCCTGGCAAACAAAATTCAGCTGCCCCGCTTCTGGATGGCAGATTGCAGGAGCCACTTTGCACCATCAAACTAGCCCGACTTGGCACTGGTGCCACGTCTGGTCTGGGAACCATCCTGCGTATCGTGGATTCTAAGGAGCCATCCGGCCACTCCCAGCCACAGGCCACCAAAAACAAACAACGCCGCTTTTCCCTGGAAAACAAAACTCGCCTGCCAACTTTTTCATGGCAGATTGCAGGAGCCACTTTGCACCATCAAACTAGCCCGACTTGGCACTGGTGCCACCTCTGGTCTGGGAACCATCCTGCGTATCGTGGATTCTAAGGAGCCAGCTGGCCACTCCCAGCCACAGGCCCCCAAACAAAAACCTCAGCCCGTTTCCCTGGCAAAGAAAAGTAAGCTACCCCGCTTCTGGATGGCAGATTGCAGGAGCCACTTTGCACCATCAAACTAGCCCGACTTGGCACTGGTGCCACCTCTGGTCTGGGAACCATCCTGCGTATCGTGGATTCTAATTAGCCAGCCGGCCACTCCCAGCCAGAGGCCCCCAAACAAAAACAACAGCGCTTTTCCCTGGAAAACAAAACTCGCCTGCCAACTTTTTGATGGCAGATTGCAGGAGCCACTTGGTACTATCAAACCAGCCCGACTTGGCACTGGTGCCACCATGGGTCTGGTCACCATCGTGCCTATCGTAGCTTTTCAGGCGCCAGCTGGTCACTCCCCGCCATAGACCCCCAGACACAAACCTCGGCTCGTTTCCCTGGTAAACAAAATTAAGCTACCCCGCTTCTGGATGGCAGATTGCAGGAGCTATTTAGTACTATTAAACCAGCCCGACTTGGCACTGGTGCCACCGTAGCTCTGGGAACCAACCTGCCTTTTGTGATTTTCAGGGGTCAGCCGGCCACTCTCAGCCATATGCCCTCAGACAGAAACCACGGCCCTTTTCTCTGGTAAACAAAACTCAACTGCCCCTCTTCTGGATGGCAAATTGCAGGACGCACTTTGTACTACAAAAACAGCACAACTTTGCACTGGTGCCACCTTGGTTCTGGTCACCATCCTGCGTATCGGGCATTTTCAGGGCTCAGCCGGCCACTCCCGGCCATATGCCCCCAAAAACAAACCACGGCCCTTTCTTCTGGCAAACAAAACTCAGCTGCCCCGCTTCAGGATGGCAGATTGCAGGAGCCACTTGGTACTATCAAACCAGCCCGACTTGGCACTGGTGCCACCTTGGGTCTGTGAACCATCCTGCGTATTGTGGATTGTCAGGAGCCAGCCGACCACTCTCGGCCACAGACCCCAATCAAAAACAACGGCCCGATTCACAGGCAAAAAAAACTCAGCTGCCCCACTTCTGGATGGGAGATTGCAGGAGGCGCTTGATGCTGTCAAACCAGCCCGACTTGGCACTGGTGCCACTTTGGGTATGGGAACAATGCTGCGTATCATGGAATTTCAGGAGCCAGCCGGCCACTGCCAGCCAAAGGACCCAAACACACACCACAGACCTTTTCTCTGGCAAGCAAAACTCAGCTGCCCCGCTTTTGGATGGCAGATTGCAGGAGCCACTTGGTACTATCAAACCAGCCCGACTTGGCACTGGTGCCACCATGGGTCTGGTCACCATCGTGCCTATTGTAGCTTTTCAGGAGCCAGCCGGTCACTCCCAGCCATAGGCCCCCAGACACAAACAACGGCGCTTTTCCCTGGAAAACAAAAGTAAGCTACCCTGCTTCTGGATGGCAGATTGCAGGAACCACTTGTTACTATCAAACCAGCCCGACTTGGCACTGGTGCCACCTTGGGCCTGTGAACCATCCTGCGTATCGTGGATTCTAAGGAGCCAGCCGGCCACTCCAAGCCACAGGCCCCCAAACGAAAACAACGGCGCTTTTCCCTGGAAAACAAAACTCGCCTGCCAATATTTTGATGGTAGATTGCAGGAGCCACTTGGTACTATCAAACCAGCCCAACTTGGCACTGGTGTCACCATGGGTCTGGTCACCATCCTGCCTATCGTAGCTTTTCAGGACCTAGCCGGTCACTCCCAGCCATAGGCCCCCAGACACAAACCTCGGCCCTTTTCCCTGGCAAACAAAAGTAAGCTGCCCCGCTTCTGGATGGCAGATTGCAGGAACCACTTGGTAGTATCAAACCAGCCCAACTTGGCACTGGTGCCACCTCTGGTCTGGGAACCATCCTGCGTATCGTGGATTCTAAGGAGCCAGCCGGCCACTCCCAACCACAGGCCCCCAAACACAAACAACGGCGCTTTTCCCTGGAAAACAAAACTCGCCTGCCAACTTTTTCATGGCAGATTGCAGGAGCCACTTTGCACCATCAAACTAGCCCGACTTGGCACTGGTGCCACCTCTGGTCTGGGAACCATCCTGCGTATCGTGGATTCTAATTAGCCAGCGGGCCACTCCCAGCCACAGGCCCCCAAACAAAAACAACGGCGCTTTTCCCTGGAAAACAAAACTCGCCTGCCAACTTTTTGATGGTAATTGCAGGAGCCACTTGGTACTATCAAACCAGCCCAACTTGGCACTGGTGCCACCATGGGTCTCTTCACCATCCTGCCTATCGTAGCTTTTCAGGACCCAGCCGTTCACTCCCAGCCATATGCCCCCAGACACAAACCTCGGCCCGTTTCCCTGGTAAACAAAATTAAGCTGCCCCGCTTCTGGATGGCAGATTGCAGCAGCTATTTAGTACTATCAAACCAGCCCGACTTGGCACTGGTGCCACCGTGGTTCTGGGAACCATCCTGCCTATTGTGGATTTTCATGGGTCAGCCGGCCACTCTCAGCCATATGCCCTGAGACACAAACCACGGCGCTTTTCTCTGGCAAACAAAACTCAACTGCCCCTCTTCTGGATGGCAAATTGCAGGACGCACTTGGTACTACAAAAACAGCACAACTTTGCACTGGTGCCACCTTGGTTCTGGTCACCATCCTCCGTATCGGGCATTTTCAGGGCTCAGCCGGCCACTCCCAGCCTTATGCCCCCAAAAACAAACCACGGCCCTTTTCTCTGGCAAACAAAACTCAGCTGCCCCGCTTCTGGATGGCAGATTGCAGGAGCCACTTGGTACTATCAAACCAGCCCGACTTGGCACTGGTGCCACCTTGGGTCTGTGAACCATCCTGCGTATTGTGGATTGTCAGGAGCCAGCCGACCACTCTCGGCCACAGACCCCAATCAAAAACAACAGCCCGTTTCAATGGCAAAAAAAACTCAGCTGCCCCACTTCTGGATGGGAGATTGCAGGAGGCGCTTGATGCCGTCAAACCAGCCCGACTTGGCACTGGTGCCACTTTGGGTATGGGAACGATGCTGCGTATCATGGAATTTCAGGAGCCAGCCGGCCACTGCCAGCCACAGGACCCAAACACACACCACAGCCCTTTTCTCTGGCAAGCAAAACTCAGCTGCCCCGCTTTTGGATGGCAGATTGCAGGAGCCACTTGGTACTATCAAACCAGCCCAACTTGGCACTGGTGCCACCTTGGGTCTGGTCACCATCCTGCCTATCGTAGCTTTTCAGGAGCCAGCCGGTCACTCCCAGCCTTAGGCCCCCAGACACAATCCTCGGCCCATTTCCCTGGCAAACAAAAGTAAGCTGCCCCGCTTCTGGATGGCAGATTGCAGGACGCACTTGGTACTATGAAACCAGCCCATCTTGGCACTGGTGCCACCACTGGTCTGGGAACCATCCTGCGTATCGTGGATTCTAATTAGCCAGCGGGCCACTCCCAGCCACAGGCCCCCAAACAAAAACAACGGCGCTTTTCCCTGGAAAACAAAACTCGCCTGCCAACTTTTTGATGGTAATTGCAGGAGCCACTTGGTACTATCAAACCAGCCCAACTTGGCACTGGTGCCACCATGGGTCTCTTCACCATCCTGCCTATCGTAGCTTTTCAGGACCCAGCCGTTCACTCCCAGCCATAGGCCCCCAGACACAAACCTCGGCCCGTTTCCCTGGCAAACAAAATTAAGCTGCCCCGCTTCTGGATGGCAGATTGCAGGAGCTATTTAGTACTATCAAACCAGCCCGACTTGGCACTGGTGCCACCTCTGGTCTGGGAACCATCCTGCGTATCGTGGATTTTCAGGGGCCAGCCGTTCACTTCCCAGCCATAGGCCCCCAGACACAAACCTCGGCCCGTTTCCCTGCAAACAAGACTAAGCTGCCCCGCTTCTGGATGGCAGATTGCAGGAGCCACTTGGTACTATCAAACCAGCCTGACTGACTCCTGAAAATCGACCATAGGCATGACGGCTTCCTGACCAAAGGCGGCACCAGTGCCAAGTCGGTGGCAGGCTGGCTCCTTAAAAAGATCTATACGCAGGATGGTTCCCAGACCCAAGGTGGCACCAGTGCCAAGTCGGGCTGATTTGTAGTACCAAGTGCGCCCTGCAATTTGCCATCCAGAAGAGGGGCAGTTGAGTTTTGTTTACCAGAGTAAAGGGCCGTGGTTTGTGTTTGGGGGCCTATAGCTGAGAGTGGCCGGCTGGCCCCTGAAAATCCACGATACACAGCATCGTTCCGGAGCCAAGGTGGCACCAGTGCTAAGTTGGGCTGGTTTGATAGTACCAAGTGGCTCCCGCAATCTGCCATCCAGAAGCGGGGCAGCTTACTTTGGTTTGCCAGGAAACGTGCCAAGGTTTGTGTCTCGGGTCCTATGGGCAGCAGTGCTCGGCTGGTTCCTGAATATGTATGATAGGCAGGATGGTTCCCAGAGCCAAGGTGGCACCAGTGCCAAGTCTGGCTGGTTTGATACTAACAAGTGGCTCCTGCAATCTGCCATCCAGAAGAGGGGCAGTTGAGTTTTGTTTGCCAGTGGAACGGGCCGAGGTTTGTGTCTTAGGGCCTATGACTGGGAGTGTCCGGCTGGCTCCTGAAAAGCTACGATAGGCAGGATAGTGACCAGACCCATGGTGGCACCAGTGCCAAGTTGGGCTGATTTGATAGTACCAAGTGGCTCCTGCAATCTGCCATCAAGAAGTTGGCAGGCGAGTTTTGTTTTCCAGGGAAAAGCGCCGCTGTTTGTGTTTGGGGTCCTGTGGCTGGGAGTGGCTGGCTGGCTCCTTAGAATCCACGATACGCAGGATGGTTCCCAGACCAGAGGTGGCACCAGTGCCAAGTCGGTCCTGGTTGATGGTTGCAAAGAGGCTCCTGCAATATGCCATCCAGAAGTGGGGCAACTAAGTTTGGTTTGCCAGAAAATTGGGCCGTGGTTTTTGATGGGGTCTGTGGGTGGAAGTAGCCGGCTGGCCCCTGAAAATCCACGATAGACAGGATGGTCCCCACATCCAAGTTGGCACCAGAGCCAAGTCGAGCTGGTTTGATGGTGCTAAGTGGCTCCTGCAATCTGCTTTCCAGAAGAGGGGCAGCTGATTTTTGTTTGCCAGAGACAAAGTCCGTGGTTTGTTTCTGGGGGCATATGGCTGGGAGTGGCTGGCTGGCTCCTTAAAATCCTCGATACGCAGTATGGTTCCCAGACCCAAGGTGGCACCACTGCCAAGTCGGGCTGTTTTTGTAGTACCAAGTGCGTCCTGCAATTTCCATCCAGAAGAGGGGCACCTGAGTTTTTTTTGCCAGAGAAAAGGGCTGTGGTTTGTGTTTGGGGGCCTGTGGCTTGCAGTGGCCTGCTGGCTCCTGAAAATCAACATTAGGCAGGATAGTTCCCAGAGCCAAGGTGGCACCAGTGCCAAGTCGGGCTGGTTTGATAGTACCAAGTGGCTCCTGCAATCTGCCATCCAGAAGCGGGGCAGCTTACTTTTTTTTGCCAGGGAAACGGGCCGAGGATTTTGTCTGGGGGCCTATGTCTGGGAGTGACCGGCTGGCTCCTGAAAAGCTACAATAGGCAGGATGGTGACCAGACCCATGGTGGCACCAGTGCCAAGTTGGGCTGGTTTGATAGTACCAAGTGGCTCCTGCAATCTGCCATCAAAAAGTTGGCGGGCGAGTTTTGTTTTCCCGGGAAAAGCGCCGTTGTTTTTGTTTGGGGGCCTGTCGCTGGGAGTGGATCTCTGGCGTCTGAGAATCTATGTTACGCAACATGGTTCCCAGACCTGAGGTGGCACCAGTGCCAAGTCGGGCTGGTTTGATGGTGCAAAGTGGCTCCTGCAATCTGCCATCCAGAAGCGGGGTAGCTTCCTTTTTTTTGCCAGGGAAACGGGCCGAGGTTTGTGTCTGGGGGCCTATGGCTGGGAGTGACCGGCTGGCTCCTGAAAAGCTACGATAGGCAGGATGGTGACCAGACCCATGGTGGCACCAGTGCCAAGTTGGGCTGGTTTGATAGTACCAAGGGGCTCCTGCAATCTGCCATCAAAATTTGGCAGGCGAGTTTTGTTTCCAGGGAAAAGCACCGTTGTTTGTGTTTGGTGGCCTGTGGCTGGGAGTGGCTGGCTGGCTAATTAGAATCCACGATACGCAGGATGGTTCCCAGACCCAAGGTGGCACCAGTGTCAAGTCGGGCTGGTTTGGTAGTACCAAGTGGTTCCTGCAATCTGCCATCCAGAAGCGGAGCAGTTTACTTTTGTTTTCCAGGGAAAAGCGCCGTTGTTTGTGTTTGGGGGCCTGTGGCTGGCAGTGGCCAGCTGGCTCCTGGAAATCCACGATACGCTGGATGGTTCCCAGACCAGAGGTGGCACCAGTGCCAAGTCAGGCTGATTTGATAGTACCAAGTGCGTCCTGCAATCTGACATCCAGAAGCGGGGCAGCTGAGTTTTTTTTGCCATTGAAACGGGCTGTTGTTTTTGATTGGGGTCTGTGGCCGAGAGTGGTCGGCTGGGTCCTGACAATCCACAATACGCAGGATGGTTCCCAGACCCAAGGTGGCACCAGTGCCAAGTCGGGCTGGTTTGATAGTACGAATTGGCTCCTGCAATCTTCCACCCAGAAGGTGGGCAGCTGAGTTTTGTTTCCAAGAGTACAGGGCCGTGGTTTGTGTTTGGGGGCCTATGACTGAGAGTGGCCGGCTGGCCCCTGAAAATCCGCGATAGGCAGGATGGTTCCCAGATCCAAGGTGGCACCAGTGCCAAGTCGGGCTGGTTTGATAGTACCAAGTGGCTCCTGCAATCTGCCATCCAGACGCGGGGCAGCGGATTTTTGTTTGCAAGAGAAAAGGTCCGTGGTTTGTGTATGGGGGTATATGGCTGGGAGTGGCCGGCTGGCTCCTCAAAAAGCTCGATACGCAGGATGGTTCCCAGACCCAAGGTGGCATCAGTGCCAAGTCGGCCTGGTCTGGTAGTACCAAGTGCGTCCTGCAATTTGTCATCCAGAAGAGGGGCAGTTCAGTTTTGTTTGCCAGAGAAAAGGGCCATGGTTTTTGTTTGGGGGCATATGGCTGAGAGTGGCCGGCTGGCCCCTGAAAATCCACGATAGGCAGGATGGTTCCCAGAGCCAAGGTGGCACCAGCGCCAAGTCGGGCTGGTTTGATGGTGCAAAGTGGCTCCTGCAATCTGCCATCCAGAAGCGGGGTAGCTTACTTTTGTTTGCCAGGGAAACGGGCCGAGATTTGTGTCTGGGGGCCTATGGCTGGGAGTGACCGGCTGGCTCCTGAAAAGCTACCATAGGCAGGATATTTTCCAGACCCATGGTGGCTACAGTGCCAAGTTGGGCTGATTAGATAGCACCAAGTGGCTCCTGCAATCTGCCATCAAAAAGTTGGCAGGCGAGTTTTGTTTTCCAGGGAAAAGCGCCGTTGTTTGTGTTTGGGGGCCTGTGGCTGGGAGTGGCCGGCTGGCTCCTTAGAATCCACGATACGCAGGATGGTTCCCAGACCAGAGGTGGCACCAGTCCCAAATCGGTCTAGTTTGATGGTGCAAAGTTGCTCCTGCAATCTGCCATCCAGAAGCGGGGCAGCTTACTTTTGTTTGCCAGGGAAACGAGCCGAGGTTTGTGTGTGGGGGCCTATGGCTGGGAGTGACCGGCTGGCTCCTGAAAAGCTACGATAGGCAGGATGGTGACCAGACCCATGGTGGCACCAGTGCCAAGTTGGGTGGTTTGATAGTACCAAGTGGCTCCTGCAATCTGCCATCAAAAAGTTGGCAGGCGAGTTTTGTTTTCCAGGGAAAAGCGCCGTTGTTTTTGTTTGGGGGCCTGTGGCTGGGAGTGGCCGGCTGGCTAATTAGAATCCACGATACGCAGGATGGTTCCCACATCCAAGGTGGCACCATTGCCATGGTAGGCTGGTTTGATAGTACCAAGTGCGTCCTGCAATCTGCCATCCAGAAGCGGGGCAGCTTACTTTTGTTTACCAGCGAAACGGGCCGAGGTTTGTGTCTGGGGGCCTATGGCTGGGAGTGACCGGCTGGCTCCTGAAAAGCTACGATAGGCAGGATGGTGACCAGACCCATGGAGGCACCAGTGCCAAGTTGGGCTGGTTTGATAATAAAAAGTGGTTCCTACAATCTGCCATCCAGAAGCGGAGCAGCTTACTTTTGTTTGCCAGGGAAACGGGCCAAGGTTTGTGTCTGGGGGCCTATGGCTGGGAGTGACCGGCTGGCTCCTGAAAAGCTACGATAGGCAGGATGGTGACCAGACCCATGGTGGCACCAGTGCCAAGTTGGGCTGGTTTGATAGCACCAAGTGGCTCCTGCAATCTGCCATCAAAATGTTGGCAAGCGAGTTCTGTTTTCCAGGGAAAAGCGCCGTTGTTTTTGTTTGGGGGCCTGTGGCTGGGAGTGGCCGGCTGGCTCCTGAAAAGCTACGATAGGCAGGATGGTGACCAGGCCCATGGTGGCACCAGTGCCAAGCTGGGCTGGTTTGATAGTACCAAGTGGCTCCTGCAATCAGCCATCAAAAAGTTGGCAGGCGAGTTTTATTTTCCAGGGAAAAGCGCCTTTGTTTTTGTTTGGGGGCCTGTGGCTGGGAGTGGCCGGCTGGCTCCTTTGAACCCAGGATACGCAGGATGGTTCCCACACCCAAGGTGGCACCAGTGCCAAGTCGGGCTGGTTTGATAGGACCAAGTGGTTCCTGCAATCTGCCATCCAGAAGCGGAGCAGCTTACTTTTGTTTTCCAGGGAAAAGCGCCTTTGTTTGTGTTTGGGGGCCTGTGGCTGGCAGTGGCCGGCTGGCTCCTGAAAATCCACGATACGCAGGATGGTTCCCAGACCCATGGTGGCACCAGTGCCAAGTCGGGCTGATTTGATATTACCAATTGCGTCCTGCAATCTGACATCCAGAAGCGGGGCAGCTGAGTTTTTTTTGCCATTGAAACGGGCTGTTGTTTTTGATTGGGGTCTGTGGCCGAGAGTGGTCGGCTGGCTCCTGACAATCCACAATACGCAGGATGGTTCCCAGACCCAAGGTGGCACCAGTGCCAAGTCGGGCTGGTTTGATAGTACGAATTGGCTCCTGCAATCTTCCACCCAGAAGGTGGGCAGCTGAGTTTTGTTTCCCAGAGTACAGGGCCGTGGTTTGTGTTTGGGGGCCTATGGCTGAGAGTGTCCGGCTGGCCCCTGAAAATCCACGATAGGCAGGATGGTTCCCAGATCCAAGGTGGCACCAGTGCCAAGTCGGGCTGGTTTCATAGTCCCAAGTGGCTCCTGCAATCTGCCATCCAGACGCGGGGCAGCGGATTTTTGTTTGCAAGAGAAAAGGTCCGTGGTTTGTGTATGGGGGTATATGGCTGGGAGTGGCCGGCTGGCTCCTTAAAAAGCTCGATACGCAGGATGGTTCCCAGACCCAAGGTGGCATCAGAGCCAAGTCGGGCTGGTTTGGTAGTACCAAGTGCGTCCTGCAATTTGTCATCCAGAAGAGGGGCAGTTCAGTTTTGTTTGCCAGAGAAAAGGGCCATGGTTTATGTTTGGGGGCATATGGCTGAGAGTGGCCGGCTGGCCCCTGAAAATCCACGTAGGCAGGATGGTTCCCAGAGCCAAGGTGGCACCAGCGCCAAGTCGGGCTGGTTTGATGGTGCAAAGCGGCTCCTGCAATCTGCCATCAAAAAGTTGGCAGGCGAGTTTTGTTTTCCAGGGAAACGCGCCGTTGTTTGTGTTTGGGGGCCTGTGGCTGGGAGTGGCCGACAGACGCCTTATAATCTCCTTTACGCAAGATGGATCCCAGAGCCAAGGTGGCACCAGTGCCAAGTCGGGCTGGTTTGATAGTACCAAGTGTCTCCTGCAATCTGCCATCCAGAAGCGGGGTAGCTTACTTTTGTTTGCAAGGGAAACGGGCCGAGGTTTGTGTCTGGGGGCCTATGGCTGGGAGTGACCAGCTGGCTCCTGAAAAGCTACGATAGGCAGGATGGTTACCAGACCCATGGTGGCACCAATGCCAAGTTGGGCTGGTTTGATAGTACAAAGTGGCTCCTGCAATCTGCCATCCACATGCTGGGCAGCTGAGTTTTGTTTGCATGTGAAAAGGGCCGTAGATTTTGTTTGGGGGCCTATGGCTGGCACTTTCCAGCTGGCTCCTTAAAATGCACGATACGCGGGATGGTGACCAGACCAAAGGTGGCACCAGTGCCAAGTTGGGCTGGTTTGATAGAACCAAGTGGCTCCTGCAATCTGCCATCAAAAAGTTGGCAGGCGAGTTTTGTTTTCCAGGGAAAAGCGCCGTTGTTTGTGTTTGGGAGCCTGTGGCTGGCAGTGGCCGGCGGGCTTTTGAAAATCCACGATACGCAGGATGGTTCCCAGACCCAAGGTGGCACCAGTGCCAAGTCGGGCTGGTTTGATAGTACCAAGTGCGTCCTGCAATTTGCCATCCAGAAGAGGGGCAGTTGAGTTTTGTTTACCAGAGTAAAGGGCCGTGGTTTGTGTTTGGGGGCCTATGGCTGAGAGTGGCCAGCTGGCCCCTGAAAATCCACGATAGGCAGGATGGTTCCCAGATCCAAGTTGTCACCAGTGCCAAGTCGGGCTGGTTTGATGCTGCAAAGTGGCTCCTGCCATATGCCATCCACATGCCGGGCAGCTGAGTTTTGTTTGCATGTGAAAAGGGCCGTAGATTTTGTTTGGGGGCATATGGCTGGCACTTTCCAGCTGGCTCCTTAAAATACACGATACGCAGGATGGTTCCCAGACCCAAGGTGGCATCAGTGCCAAGTCGGGCTGTTTTCGTAGTACCAAGTGCGTCCTGCATTTTGCCATCCAGAAGAGGGGCAGTTGAGTATTGTTTGCCAGAGAAAAGGGCCGTGGTTTGTGTTTGGGGGCCTATGGCTGAGAATGGCCGGCTGGCCCCTGGAAATCCACGAGAGGCAGGATGGTTCCCAGACCAGAGGTGGCACCAGTGCCAAGTCGGGCTGGTTCGATAGTACTAAAGAGCTCCTGCAATCTGCCATCCAGAAGCGGGGCAGCTTACTTTTGTTTGCCAGGGAAACGGGCCGAGGTTTGTGTCTGGGGGCCTATGGCTGGGAGTGACCGGCTGGCTCCTGAAAAGCTACGATAGGCAGGATGGTGACCAGACCCATGGTGGCACCAGTGCCAAGTTGGGCTGGTTTGATAGTACCAAGTGGCTCCTGCAATCTGCCATCAAAAAGTTGGCAGGCGAGTTTTGTTTTCCAGGGAAAAGCGCCGTTGTTTTTGTTTGGTGGCCTGTGGCTGGGAGTGGCTGGCTGTCTAATTAGAATCCACGATACGCAGGATGGGGCCCAGAACAGAGGTGGCACCATTGCCATGGTAGGCTGGTTTGATAGTACCAAGTGGTTCCTGCAATCTGCCATCCAGAAGCGGGGTAGAATACTTTTGTTTGCCAGGGAAACAGTCCGAGGTTTGTGTCTGGGGGCCTATGGCAGGGATTGACCGGCTGGCTCCTGAAAAGCTACGATAGGCAGGATGGTGACCAGACCCATGGTGGCACCAGTGCCAAGTTGGGCTGGTTTGATAGTACCAAGTGGCTCCTGCAATCTGCCATCAAAAATTTGGCAGGCGAGTTTTATTTTCCAGGGAAAAGCGCCGTTGTTTGTGTTTGGGGGCCTGTGGCTGGCAGTGGCCGGCTGGCTAATTAAAATCCACGATACGCAGGATGGTTCCCAGACCCAAGGTGGCACCAGTGCCAAGTCGGGCTGGTTTGATAGTACCAAGTGCGTCCTGCAATCTGACATCCAGAAGCGGGGCAGCTGAGTTTTTTTTGCCATTGAAACGGGCTGTTGTTTTTGATTGGGGTCTTTGGCCGAGAGTGGTCGGCTGGGTCCTGACAATCCACAATACGCTGGATGGTTCCCAGACCAGAGGTGGCACCCGTGCCAAGTTGGGCTGGTTTGATAGTATGAATTGGCCCTGCAATCTTCCACCCAGAAGGTGGGCAGCTGAGTTTTGTTTGCCAGAGTAAACGGCCGTGGTTTGTGTTTGGGGGCCTATGGCTGAGAGTGGCCGGCTGGCCCCTGAAAATCCACAATAGGCAGGATCGTTCCCAGATCCAAGGTGACACCAGTGCCAAGTCAAGCTGGTTTGATGGTGCAAAGTGGCTCCTGCAATCTGCCATCCAGACGCGGGGCAGCAGATTTTTGTTTGCAAGAGAAAAGGTCCGTGGTTTGTGTATGGGGGTATATGGCTGGGAGTGGCCGGCTGGCTCCTCAAAAAGCTCGATACGCAGGATGGTTCCCAGACCAGAGGTGGCACCAGTGCCAAGTTGGGCTGGTTTGATAGTACCAAGAGGCTCCTGCAATCTGCCATCCAGAAGCGGGGCAGCTTACTTTTGTTTGCCAGGGAAATGGGCCGAGGTATTTTTCTGGGGGCCTATGGCAGGGAGTGACCGGCTGGCTCCTGAAAAGCTATGATAGGCAGGAAGGTGACCAGACCCATGGAGGCACCAATGCCAAGTTGGGCTGGTTTGATAGTACAAAGTGGCTCCTGCAATCTGCCATCAAAAAGTTGGCAGGCGAGTTTTGTTTTCCAGGGAAAGCGCCATTGTTTGTGTTTGGGGGCCTGTGGCTGGGAGTGGCCGGCTGGCTCCTTAGAATCCACGATACGCAGGATGGTTCCCAGACCAGAGGTGGCACCATTGCCATGGTAAGCTGGTTTGATAGTACCAAGTGCGTCCTGCAATCTGCCATCCAGAAGCGGGGCAGCTTACTTTTGTTTACCAGGGAAACGGGCCGAGGTTTGTGTCTGGGCGCCTATGGCTGGGAGTGACCGGCTGGCTCCTGAAAAGCTACGATAGGCAGGATGGTGACCAGACCCATGGAGGCACCAGTGCCAAGTTGGGCTGGTTTGATAGTACCAAGTGACTCCTGCAATCTACCATCAAAAAGCTGGCGGGCGAGTTTTGTTTTCCAGGGAAAAGCGCCATTGTTTGTGTTTGGGGGCCTGTGGCTGGGAGTGGCCGGCTGGCTCCTTAGAATCCACGATACGCAGGATGGTTCCCAGACCAGAGGTGGCACCAGTGCCAAGTCGGGCTGGTTTGATAGTAACAAGTGGTTCCTACAATCTGCCATCCAGAAGCGGAGCAGCTTACTTTTGTTTGCCAGGGAAACGGGCCGAGGTTTGTGTCTGGGGGCCTATGGCTGGGAGTGACCGGCTGGCTCCTGAAAAGCTACGATAGGCAGGATGGTGACCAGACCCATGGTGGCACCAGTGCCAAGTTGGGCTGGTTTGATAGCACCAAGTGGCTCCTGCAATCTGCCATCAAAAATTTGGCGGGCGAGTTTTGTTTTCCAGGGAAAAGCGCCGATGAATTTCTTTGGGGGCCTGTGGATGGGAGTGGCCGGCTGGCTCCTTAGAATCCACGATACGCAGGATGGTTCCCAGACCAGAGGTGGCACCAGTGCCAAGTCGGGCTGGTTTGATGGTGCAAAGTGGCTCCTGCAATCTGCCATCCGGAAGCGAGGTAGCTTACTTTTTTTTGCCAGGGAAACGGGCCGAGGTTTTTATCTGGGGGCCTATGGCTGGGAGTGTCCGGCTGGCTCCTGAAAAGCTGCGATAGGCAGGATGGTGACCAGACCCATGGTGGCACCAGTGCCAAGTTGGGCTGGTTTCATAGTACCAAGGGGCTCCTGCAATCTGCCATCAAAAAGTTGGCAGGCGAGTTTTGTTTTCCAGGGAAAAGCGCCGTTGTTTGTGTTTGGTGGCCTGTGGCTGGGAGTGGCCGGCTGGCTAATTAGAATCCACGATACGCAGGATGGTTCCCAGACCAGAGGTGGCACCAGTGCCAAGTCGGGCTGGTTTGATAGTACCATTTGGTTCCTGCAATCTGCCATCCAGAAGCGGGGTAGCTTACTTTTGTTTGCCAAGGAAACAGGCCGAGGTTTGTGTCTGGGGGCCTATGGCTGGGAGTGACCGACTGGATCCTGAAAAGCTACGATAGGCAGGATGGTGACCAGGCCCATGGTGGCACCAGTGCCAAGCTGGGCTGGTTTGATAGTACCAAGTGGCTCCTGCAATCTGCCATCAAAATATTGGCAGGCGAGTTTTATTTTCCAGGGAAAAGCGCCTTTGTTTGTGTTTGGGGGCCTGTGGCTGGGAGTGGCCGGCTGGCTCCTTTGAACCCAGGATACGCAGGATGGTTCCCACACCCAAGGTGGCACCAGTGCCAAGTCGGGCTGGTTTGATAGGACCAAGTGGTTCCTGCAATCTGCCATCCAGAAGCGGAGCAGCTTACTTTTGTTTTCCAGGGAAAAGCGCCGTTGTTTGTGTTTGGGGGCCTGTGGCTGGCAGTGGCCGGCTGGCTCCTGAAAATCCACGATACGCAGGATGGTTCCAAGACCAGAGGTGGCACCAGTGCCAAGTCGGGCTGATTTGATATTACCAATTGCGTCCTGCAATCTGACATCCAGAAGCGGGGCAGCTGAGTTATTTTTGCCATTGAAACGGGCTGTTGTTTTTGTTTGGGGTCTGTGGCCGAGAGTGGTCGGCTGGGTCCTGACAATCCACAATACGCAGGATGGTTCCCAGAACAGAGGTGGCACCATTGCCATGGTAGGCTGCTTTGATAGTACCAAGTGGTTCCTGCAATCTGCCATCCAGAAGCGGGGTAGCATACTTTTGTTTGCCAGGGAAACAGGCCGAGGTTTTTATTTGGGGGCCTATGGCTGGGAGTGACCGGCTGGCTCCTGAAAAGCTGCGATAGGCAGGATGGTGACCAGACCCATGGTGGCACCAGTGCCAAGTTGGGCTGGTTTCATAGTACCAAGGGGCTCCTGCAATCTGCCATCAAAAATTTGGCAGGCGAGTTTTGTTTTCCAGGGAAAAGCGCCGTTGTTTGTGTTTGGTGGCCTGTGGCTGGGAGTGGCCGGCTGGCTAATTAGAATCCACGATACGCAGGATGGTTCCCAGACCAGAGGTGGCACCAGTGCCAAGTCGGGCTGGTTTGATAGGACCAAGTGGTTCCTGCAATCTGCCATCCAGAAGCGGAGCAGCTTACTTTTGTTTTCCAGGGAAAAGCGCCGTTGTTTGTGTTTGGGGGCCTGTGGCTGGCAGTGGCCGGCTGGCTCCTGAAAATCCACGATACGCAGGATGGTTCCCAGACCAGAGGTGGCACCAGTGCCAAGTCGGGCTGATTTGATATTACCAATTGCGTCCTGCAATCTGACATCCAGAAGCGGGGCAGCTGAGTTTTTTTTGCCATTGAAACGGGCTGTTGTTTTTGATTGGGGTCTGTGGCCGAGAGAGGTCGGCTGGTTCCTGACAATCCACAATACGCAGGATGGTTCCCAGACCCAAGGTGGCACCAGTGCCAAGTCGGGCTGGTTTGATAGTACGAATTGGCTCCTGCAATCTTCCACCCAGAAGGTGGGCAGCTGAGTTTTGTTTCCCAGAGTACAGGGCCGTGGTTTGTGTTTGGGGGCCTATGGCTGAGAGTGGCCGGCTGGCCCCTGAAAATCCACGATAGGCAGGATGGTTCCCAGATCCAAGGTGGCACCAGTGCCAAGTCGGGCTGGTTTCATAGTACCAAGTGGCTCCTGCAATCTGCCATCCAGACGCGGGGCAGCGGATTTTTGTTTGCAAGAGAAAAGGTCCGTGGTTTGTGTATGGGGGTATATGGCTGGGAGTGGCCGGCTGGCTCCTTAAAAAGCTCGATACGCAGGATGGTTCCCAGACCCAAGGTGGCATCAGTGCCAAGTCGGGCTGGTTTGGTAGTACCAAGTGCGTCCTGCAATTTGTCATCCAGAAGAGGGGCAGTTCAGTTTTGTTTGCCAGAGAAAAGGGCCATGGTTTATGTATGGGGGCATATGGCTGAGAGTGGCCGGCTGGCCCCTGAAAATCCACGATAGGCAGGATGGTTCCCAGAGCCAAGGTGGCACCAGCGCCAAGTCAGGCTGGTTTGATGGTGCAAAGTGGCTCCTGCAATCTGCCATCCAGAAGCGGGGCAGCTTACTTTTGTTTGCCAGGGAAACGGGCCGAGGTTTGTGTCTCGGGGCCTATGGCTGGGAGTGACCGGCTGGCTCCTGAAAAGCTGCGATAGGCAGGATGGTGACCAGACCCATGGTGGCACCAGTGCCAAGTTGGGCTGGTTTGATAGTACCAAGTGGCTCCTGCAATCTGCCATCAAAAATTTGGCAGGCGAGTTTTGTTTTCCAGGGAAAAGCGCCGTTGTTTGTGTTTGGTGGCCTGTGGCTGGGAGTGGCCGGCTGGCTAATTAGAATCCACGATACGCAGGATGGTTCCCAGACCAGAGGTGGCACCAGTGCCAAGTCGGGCTGGTTTGATAGGACCAAGTGGTTCCTGCAATCTGCCATCCAGAAGCGGAGCAGCTTACTTTTGTTTTCCAGGGAAAAGCGCCGTTGTTTGTGTTTGGGGGCCTGTGGCTGGCAGTGGCCGGCTGGCTCCTGAAAATCCACGATACGCAGGATGGTTCCCAGACCAGAGGTGGCACCAGTGCCAAGTCGGGCTGATTTGATATTACCAATTGCGTCCTGCAATCTGACATCCAGAAGCGGGGCAGCTGAGTTTTTTTTGCCATTGAAACGGGCTGTTGTTTTTGATTGGGGTCTGTGGCCGAGAGAGGTCGGCTGGTTCCTGACAATCCACAATACGCAGGATGGTTCCCAGACCCAAGGTGGCACCAGTGCCAAGTCGGGCTGGTTTGATAGTACGAATTGGCTCCTGCAATCTTCCACCCAGAAGGTGGGCAGCTGAGTTTTGTTTCCCAGAGTACAGGGCCGTGGTTTGTGTTTGGGGGCCTATGGCTGAGAGTGGCCGGCTGGCCCCTGAAAATCCACGATAGGCAGGATGGTTCCCAGATCCAAGGTGGCACCAGTGCCAAGTCGGGCTGGTTTCATAGTACCAAGTGGCTCCTGCAATCTGCCATCCAGACGCGGGGCAGCGGATTTTTGTTTGCAAGAGAAAAGGTCCGTGGTTTGTGTATGGGGGTATATGGCTGGGAGTGGCCGGCTGGCTCCTTAAAAAGCTCGATACGCAGGATGGTTCCCAGACCCAAGGTGGCATCAGTGCCAAGTCGGGCTGGTTTGGTAGTACCAAGTGCGTACTGCAATTTGTCATCCAGAAGAGGGGCAGTTCAGTTTTGTTTGCCAGAGAAAAGGGCCATGGTTTATGTTTGGGGGCATATGGCTGAGAGTGGCCGGCTGGCCCCTGAAAATCCACGATAGGCAGGATGGTTCCCAGAGCCAAGGTGGCACCAGCGCCAAGTCGGGCTGGTTTGATGGTGCAAAGTGGCTCCTGCAATCTGCCATCCAGAAGCGGGGCAGCTTACTTTTGTTTGCCAGGGAAAAGCGCCGTTGTTTGTGTTTGGGGGCCTGTGGCTGGCAGTGGCCGGCTGGCTCCTGAAAATCCACGATACGCAGGATGGTTCCCAGACCAGAGGTGGCACCAGTGCCAAGTCGGGCTGATTTGATATTACCAATTGCGTCCTGCAATCTGACATCCAGAAGCGGGGCAGCTGAGTTTTTTTTGCCATTGAAACGGGCTGTTGTTTTTGATTGGGGTCTGTGGCCGAGAGAGGTCGGCTGGTTCCTGACAATCCACAATACGCAGGATGGTTCCCAGACCCAAGGTGGCACCAGTGCCAAGTCGGGCTGGTTTGATAGTACGAATTGGCTCCTGCAATCTTCCACCCAGAAGGTGGGCAGCTGAGTTTTGTTTCCCAGAGTACAGGGCCGTGGTTTGTGTTTGGGGGCCTATGGCTGAGAGTGGCCGGCTGGCCCCTGAAAATCCACGATAGGCAGGATGGTTCCCAGATCCAAGGTGGCACCAGTGCCAAGTCGGGCTGGTTTCATAGTACCAAGTGGCTCCTGCAATCTGCCATCCAGACGCGGGGCAGCGGATTTTTGTTTGCAAGAGAAAAGGTCCGTGGTTTGTGTATGGGGGTATATGGCTGGGAGTGGCCGGCTGGCTCCTTAAAAAGCTCGATACGCAGGATGGTTCCCAGACCCAAGGTGGCATCAGTGCCAAGTCGGGCTGGTTTGGTAGTACCAAGTGCGTACTGCAATTTGTCATCCAGAAGAGGGGCAGTTCAGTTTTGTTTGCCAGAGAAAAGGGCCATGGTTTATGTTTGGGGGCATATGGCTGAGAGTGGCCGGCTGGCCCCTGAAAATCCACGATAGGCAGGATGGTTCCCAGAGCCAAGGTGGCACCAGCGCCAAGTCGGGCTGGTTTGATGGTGCAAAGTGGCTCCTGCAATCTGCCATCCAGAAGCGGGGCAGCTTACTTTTGTTTGCCAGGGAAACGGGCCGAGGTTTGTGTCTCGGGGCCTATGGCTGGGAGTGACCGGCTGGCTCCTGAAAAGCTACGATAGGCAGGATGGTTACCAGACCCATGGTGGCACCAGTGCCAAGTTGGGCTGGTTTGATAGTACCAAGTGGCTCCTGCAATCTGCCATCAAAAAGTTGGCAGGCGAGTTTTATTTTCCAGGGAAAAGCGCCGTTGTTTGTGTTTGGGGGCCTGTGGCTGGGAGTGGCCGCCAGAGGCCTTATAATCTACTTTACGCAGGATGGATCCCAGAGCCAAGGTGGCACCAGTGCCAAGTCGGGCTGGTTTGATAGTACCAAGTGTCTCCTGCAATCTGCCATCCAGAAGCGGGGTAGCTTACTTTTGTTTGCAAGGGAAACGGGCCGAGGTTTGTGTCTGGGGGCCTATGGCTGGGAGTGACCGGCTGGCTCCTGAAAAGCTACGATAGGCAGGATGGTTACCAGACCCATGGAGGCACCAATGCCAAGTTGGGCTGGTTTGATAGTACAAAGTGGCTCCTGCAATCTGCCATCCACATGCTGGGCAGCTGAGTTTTGTTTGCATGTGAAAAGGGCCGTAGATTTTGTTTGGGGGCCTATGGCTGGCACTTTCCAGCTGGCTCCTTAAAATGCACGATACGCAGGATGGTGACCAGACCAAAGGTGGCACCAGTGCCAAGTTGGGCTGGTTTGATAGAACCAAGTGGCTCCTGCAATCTGCCATCAAAAAGTTGGCAGGCGAGTTTTGTTTTCCAGGGAAAAGCGCCGTTGTTTGTGTTTGGGGGCCTGTGGCTGGCAGTGGCCGGCTGGCTTTTGAAAATCCACGATACGCAGGATGGTTCCCAGACCCAAGGTGGCACCAGTGCCAAGTCGGGCTGCTTTTTTAGTACCAAGTGCGTCCTGCAATTTGCCATCCAGAAGAGGGGCAGTTGAGTTTTGTTTACCAGAGTAAAGGGCCGTGGTTTGTGTTTGGGGGCCTATGGATGAGAGTGGCCAGCTGGCCCCTGAAAATCCACGATAGGCAGGATGGTTCCCAGATCCAAGTTGTCACCAGTGCCAAGTCGGGCTGGTTTGATGCTGCAAAGTGGCTCCTGCCATATGCCATCCACATGCCGGGCAGCTGAGTTTTGTTTGCATGTGAAAAGGGCCGTAGATTTTGTTTGGGGGCATATGGCTGGCACTTTCCAGCTGGCTCCTTAAAATACACGATACGCAGGATGGTTCCCAGACCCAAGGTGGCATCAGTGCCAAGTCGGGCTGTTTTCGTAGTACCAAGTGCGTCCTGCATTTTGCCATCCAGAAGAGGGGCAGTTGAGTATTGTTTGCCAGAGAAAAGGGCCGTGGTTTGTGTTTGGGGGCCTATGGCTGAGAATGGCCGGCTGGCTCCTGGAAATCCACGATAGGCAGGATGGTTCCCAGACCAGAGGTGGCACCAGTGCCAAGTCGGGCTGGTTTGATAGTACTAAAGAGCTCCTGCAATCTGCCATCCAGAAGCGGGGCAGCTTAATTTTGCTTGCCAGGGAAACGGGCCGAGGTTTGTGTCTGGGCGCCTATGGCTGGGAGTGACCGGCTGGCTCCTGAAAAGCTACGATAGGCAGGATGGTGACCAGACCCATGGTGGCACCAGTGCCAAGTTGGGCTGGTTTGATAGTACCAAGTGACTCCTGCAATCTGCCATCAAAATGTTGGCAGGCGAGTTTTGTTTTCCAGGGAAAAGCGCCGTTGTTTTTGTTTGGTGGCCTGTGGCTGGGAGTGGCCGGCTGGCTCCTTAGAATCCACGATACGCAGGATGGTTCCCAGAACAGAGGTGGCACCATTGCCATGGTAGGCTGGTTTGATAGTACCAAGTGGTTCCTGCAATCTGCCATCCAGAAGCGGGGTAGCATACTTTTGTTTGCCAGGGAAACAGGCCGAGGTTTGTGTCTGGGGGCCTATGGCAGGGAGTGACCGGCTGGCTCCTGAAAAGCTACGATAGGCAGGATGGTGACCAGACCCATGGTGGCACCAGTGCCAAGTTGGGCTGGTTTGATAGTACCAAGTGGCTTATGCAATCTGCCATCAAAAAGTTGGCAGGCGAGTTTTGTTTTCCAGGGAAAAGCGCCGTTGTTTGTGTTTGGGGGCCTGTGGCTGGCAGTGGCCGGCTGGCTCCTTAAAATCCACGATACGCAGGATGGTTCCCAGAGCCAAGGTGGCACCAGTGCCAAGTCGGGCTGGTTTGATAGTACCAAGTGCGTCCTGCAATCTGACATCCAGAAGCGGGGCAGCTGAGTTTTTTTTGCCATTGAAACGGGCTGTTGTTTTTGATTGGGGTCTGTGGCCGAGAGTGGTCGGCTGGGTCCTGACAATCCACAATACGCAGGATGGTTCCCAGACCAGAGGTGGCATCCGTGCCAAGTTGGGCTGGCTTGATAGTATGAATTGGCCCTGCAATCTTCCACCCAGAAGGTGGGCAGCTGAGTTTTGTTTGCCAGAGTAAACGGCCGTGGTTTGTGTTTGGGGGCCTATGGCTGAGAGTGGCCGGCTGGCCCCTGAAAATCCACGATAGGCAGGATCGTTCCCAGATCCAAGGTGACACCAGTGCCAAGTCAAGCTGGTTTGATGGTGCAAAGTGGCTCCTGCAATCTGCCATCCAGACGCGGGGCAGCGGATTTTTGTTTGCAAGAGAAAAGGTCCGTGGTTTGTGTATGGGGGTATATGGCTGGGAGTGGCCGGCTGGCTCCTTAAAAAGCTCGATACGCAGGATGGTTCCCAGACCAGTGGTGGCACCAGTTCCAAGTCGGGCTGGTTTGATAGTACGAATTGGCTCCTGCAATCTTCCACCCAGAAGGTGGGCAGCTGAGTTTTGTTTCCCAGAGTACAGGGCCGTGGTTTGTGTTAGGGGGCCTATGGCTGGGAGTGGCCGGCTGGCCCCTGAAAATCCACGATAGGCAGGATGGTTCCCAGATCCAAGGTGGCACCAGTGCCAAGTCGGGCTGGTTTGATAGTACCAAGTGGCTCCTGCAATCTGCCATCCAGAAGCGGGGCAGCTTACTTTTTTTTACCAGGGAAACGGGCCGAGGTGTTTGTCTGGGGGCCTATGGCAGGCAGTGACCGGCTGGCTCCTGAAAAGCTATGATGGGCAGCAAGGTGACCAGACCCATGGTGACACCAGTGCCAAGTCGGGCTGGTTTGATAGTACCAAGTGGCTCCTGCAATCTGCCATCAAAAAGTTGGCAGGCCAGTTTTGTTTTCCAGGGAAAAGCGCCATTGTTTGTGTTTGGGGGCCTGAGGTTGGGAGTGGCCGGCTGGCTCCTTAGAATCCACGATACGCAGGATGGTTCCCAGACCAGAGGTGGCACCATTGCCATGGTAAGCTGGTTTGATAGTACCAAGTGCGTCCTGCAATCCGCCATCCAGAAGCGGGGCAGCTTACTTTTGTTTGCCAGGGAAACGGGCCGAGGTTTGTGTCTGGGGGCCTATGGCTGGGAGTGACCGGCTGGCTCCTGAAAAGCTACGATAGGCAGGATGGTGACCAGACCCATGGAGGCACCAGTGCCAAGTTGGGCTGGTTTGATAGTACCAAGTGGCTCCTGCAATCTACCATCAAAAAGTTGGCGGGCGAGTTTTCTTTTCCAGGGAAAAGCGCCGTTGTTTGTGTTTGGGGGCCTGTGGCTGGGAGTGGCCGCCTGGCTCCTTAGAATCCACGATACGCCGGATGGTTCCCAGACCAGAGGTGGCACCAGTGCCAAGTCGGGCTGGTTTGATAGTAACAAGTGGTTCCTACAATCTGCCATCCAGAAGCGGAGCAGCTTACTTTTGTTTGCCAGGGAAACGGGCCGAGGTTTGTGTCTGGGGGCCTATGGCTGGGAGTGACCGGCTGGCTGCTGAAAAGCTACGATAGGCAGGATGGTGACCAGACCCATGGAGGCACCAGTGCCAAGTTGGGCTGGTTTGATAGCACCAAGTGGCTCCTGCGATCTGCCATCAAAAAGTTGGCGGGCGAGTTTTGTTTTCCAGGGAAAAGCGCCGTTGTTTGTGTTTGGGGGCCTGTGGCTGGGAGTGGCCGGCTGGCTCCTTAGAATCCACGATACGCAGGATGGTTCCCAGACCAGAGGTGGCACCAGTGCCAAGTCGGGCTGGTTTGATAGTACCAAGTGGTTCCTGCAATCTCCCATCCAGAAGCGGGGCAGCTGAGTTTTTTTTGCCTGTGAAACGGGCCGTTGTTTTTCATTGGGGTCTGTGGCTTGCAGGTGTCGGCTGGCTCCTGACAATCCACAATATGCAGGATCGTTCCCAGACCCAAGTTGTCACCAGTGCCAAGTCGGGCTGGTTTGATGCTGCAAAGTGGCTCCTGCCATATGCCATCCACATGCCGGGCAGCTGAGTTTTGTTTGCATGTGAAAAGGGCCGTAGATTTTGTTTGGGGGCATATGGCTGGCACTTTCCAGCTGGCTCCTTAAAATGCACGATACGCAGGATGGTGACCAGACCAAAGGTGGCACCAGGGCCAAGTCGGGCTGCTTTTTTAGTACCAAGTGCGTCCTGCAATTTGCCATCCAGAAGAGGGGCAGTTGAGTTTTGTTTACCAGAGTAAAGGGCCGTGGTTTGTGTTTGGGGGCCTATGGCTGAGAGTGGCCAGCTGGCCCCTGAAAATCCACGATAGGCAGGATGGTTCCCAGATCCAAGGTGTCACCAGTGCCAAGTCGGGCTGGTTTGATGGTGCAAAGTGGCTCCTGCAATCTGCCATCCACATGCTGTGCAGCTGAGTTTTGTTTGCATGTGAAAAGGGCCGTAGATTTTGTTTGGGGGCATATGGCTGGCACTTTCCAGCTGGCTCCTTAAAATACACGATACGCAGGATGGTTCCCAGACCCAAGGTGGCATCAGTGCCAAGTCGGGCTGTTTTCGTAGTACCAAGTGCGTCCTGCATTTTGCCATCCAGAAGAGGGGCAGTTGAGTATTGTTTGCCAGAGAAAAGGGCCGTGGTTTGTGTTTGGGGGCCTATGGCTGAGAATGGCCGGCTGGCTCCTGGAAATCCACGATAGGCAGGATGGTTCCCAGACCAGAGGTGGCACCAGTGCCAAGTCGGGCTGGTTTGATAGTACTAAAGAGCTCCTGCAATCTGCCATCCAGAAGCGGGGCAGCTTAATTTTGCTTGCCAGGGAAACGGGCCGAGGTTTGTGTCTGGGCGCCTATGGCTGGGAGTGACCGGCTGGCTCCTGAAAAGCTACGATAGTCAGGATGGTGACCAGACCCATGGTGGCACCAGTGCCAAGTTGGGCTGGTTTGATAGTACCAAGTGACTCCTGCAATCTGCCATCAAAATGTTGGCAGGCGAGTTTTGTTTTCCAGGGAAAAGCGCCGTTGTTTTTGTTTGGTGGCCTGTGGCTGGGAGTGGCCGGCTGGCTCCTTAGAATCCACGATACGCAGGATGGTTCCCAGAACAGAGGTGGCACCATTGCCATGGTAGGCTGGTTTGATAGTACCAAGTGGTTCCTGCAATCTGCCATCCAGAAGCGGGGTAGCATACTTTTGTTTGCCAGGGAAACAGGCCGAGGTTTGTGTCTGGGGGCCTATGGCAGGGAGTGACCGGCTGGCTCCTGAAAAGCTACGATAGGCAGGATGGTGACCAGACCCATGGTGGCACCAGTGCCAAGTTGGGCTGGTTTGATAGTACCAAGTGGCTTATGCAATCTGCCATCAAAAAGTTGGCAGGCGAGTTTTGTTTTCCAGGGAAAAGCGCCGTTGTTTGTGTTTGGGGGCCTGTGGCTGGCAGTGGCCGGCTGGCTCCTTAAAATCCACGATACGCAGGATGGTTCCCAGAGCCAAGGTGGCACCAGTGCCAAGTCGGGCTGGTTTGATAGTACCAAGTGCGTCCTGCAATCTGACATCCAGAAGCGGGGCAGCTGAGTTTTTTTTGCCATTGAAACGGGCTGTTGTTTTTGATTGGGGTCTGTGGCCGAGAGTGGTCGGCTGGGTCCTGACAATCCACAATACGCAGGATGGTTCCCAGACCAGAGGTGGCATCCGTGCCAAGTTGGGCTGGCTTGATAGTATGAATTGGCCCTGCAATCTTCCACCCAGAAGGTGGGCAGCTGAGTTTTGTTTGCCAGAGTAAACGGCCGTGGTTTGTGTTTGGGGGCCTATGGCTGAGAGTGGCCGGCTGGCCCCTGAAAATCCACGATAGGCAGGATCGTTCCCAGATCCAAGGTGACACCAGTGCCAAGTCAAGCTGGTTTGATGGTGCAAAGTGGCTCCTGCAATCTGCCATCCAGACGCGGGGCAGCGGATTTTTGTTTGCAAGAGAAAAGGTCCGTGGTTTGTGTATGGGGGTATATGGCTGGGAGTGGCCGGCTGGCTCCTGAAAAGCTATGATAGGCAGGAAGGTGACCAGACCAATGGTGACACCAGTGCCAAGTCGGGCTGGTTTGATAGTACCAAGTGGCTCCTGCAATCTGCCATCAAAAAGTTGGCAGGCGAGTTTTGTTTTCCAGGGAAAAGCGCCATTGTTTGTGTTTGGGGGCCTGCGGCTGGGAGTGGCCGGCTGGCTCCTTAGAATCCACGATACGCAGGATGGTTCCCAGACCAGAGGTGGCACCATTGCCATGGTAAGCTGGTTTGATAGTACAAAGTGCGTCCTGCAATCTGCCATCCAGAAGCGGGGCAGCTTACTTTTGTTTACCAGGGAAACGGGCCGAGGTTTGTGTCTGGGCGCCTATGGCTGGGAGTGACCGGCTGGCTCCTGAAAAGCTACGATAGGCAGGATGGTGACCAGACCCATGGAGGCACCAGTGCCAAGTTGGGCTGGTTTGATAGTACCAAGTGGCTCCTGCAATCTACCATCAAAAAGTTGGCGGGCGAGTTTTGTTTTCCAGGGAAAAGCGCCGTTGTTTGTGTTTGGGGGCCTGTGGCTGGGAGTGGCCGCCTGGCTCCTTAGAATCCACGATACGCAGGATGGTTCCCAGACCAGAGGTGGCACCAGTGCCAAGTCGGGCTGGTTTGATAGTAACAAGTGGTTCCAACAATCTGCCATCCAGAAGCGGAGCAGCTTACTTTTGTTTGCCAGCGAAACGGGCCGAGGTTTGTGTCTGGGGGCCTATGGCTGGGAGTGACCGGCTGGCTCCTGAAAAGCTACGATAGGCAGGATGGTGACCAGACCCATGGAGGCACCAGCGCCAAGTTGGGCTGGTTTGATAGCACCAAGTGGCTCCTGCAATCTGCCATCAAAACTTTGGCGGGCGAGTTTTGTTTTCCACGGAAAATCGCCGATGATTTTCTTTGGGGGCCTGTGGCTGGGAGTGGCCGGCTGGCTCCTTAGAATCCACGATACGCAGGATGGTTCCCAGACCAGAGGTGGCACCAGTGCCAAGTCGGGCTGGTTTGATGGTGCAAAGTGGCTCCTGCAATCTGCCATCCGGAAGCGAGGTGGCTTACTTTTTTTTGCCAGGGAAACGGGCCGAGGTTTTTATCTGGGGGCCTATGGCTGGGAGTGACTGGCTGGCTCCTGAAAAGCTGCGAAAGGCAAGATGGTGACCAGACCCATGGTGGCACCAGTGCCAAGTTGGGCTGGTTTCATAGTACCAAGGGGCTCCTGCAATCTGCCATCAAAAATTTGGCAGGCGAGTTTTGTTTCCCAGGGAAAAGCGCCGTTGTTTGTGTTTGGTGGCCTGTGGCTGGGAGTGGCCGGCTGGCTAATTAGAATCCACGATATGCAGGATGGTTCCCAGACCAGAGGTGGCACCAGTGCCAAGTCGGGCTGGTTTGATAGTACCAAGTGGTTCCTGCAATCTGCCATCCAGAAGCGTGGTAGCTTACTTTTGTTTGCCAGGAAAACAGGCCGAGGTTTGTGTCTGGGGGCCTATGGCTGGGAGTGGCCGGCTGGCTCCTTTGAACCCAGGATACGCAGGATGGTTCCCACACCCAAGGTGGCACCAGTGCCAAGTCGGGCTGGTTTGATAGGACCAAGTGGTTCCTGCAATCTGCCATCCAGAAGCGGAGCAGCTTACTTTTGTTTTCCAGGGAAAAGCGCCGTTGTTTGTGTTTGGGGGCCTGTGGCTGGCAGTGGCCGGCTGGCTCCTGAAAATCCACGATACGCAGGATGGTTCCCAGACCAGAGGTGGCACCAGTGCCAAGTCGGGCTGATTTGATATTACCAATTGCGTCCTGCAATCTGACATCCAGAAGCGGGGCAGCTGAGTTTTTTTTGCCATTGAAACGGGCTGTTGTTTTTGATTGGGGTCTGTGGCCGAGAGTGGTCGGCTGGGTCCTGACAATCCACAATACGCAGGATGGTTCCCAGACCCAAGGTGGCACCAGTGCCAAGTCGGGCTGGTTTGATAGTACGAATTGGCTCCTGCAATCTTCCACCCAGAAGGTGGGCAGCTGAGTTTTGTTTCCCAGAGTACAGGGCCGTGGTTTGTGTTTGGGGGCCTATGGCTGGGAGTGGCCGGCTGGCCCCTGAAAATCCACAATAGGCAGGATGGTTCCCAGACCCAAGGTGGCATCAGTGCCAAGTCGGGCTGGTTTGGTAGTACCAAGTGCGTCCTGCAATTTGTCATCCAGAAGAGGGGCAGTTCAGTTTTGTTTGCCAGAGAAAAGGGCCATGGTTTATGTTTGGGGGCATATGGCTGAGAGTGGCCGGCTGGCCCCTGAAAATCCACGATAGGCAGGATGGTTCCCAGAGCCAAGGTGGCACCAGCACCAAGTCGGGCTGGTTTGATGGTGCAAAGTGGCTCCTGCAATCTGCCATCCAGAAGCGGGGCAGCTTACTTTTTTTTGCCAGGGAAACGGGCCGAGGTTTGTGTCTGGGGGCCTATGGCTGGGAGTGACCGGCTGGCTCCTGAAAAGGTACGATAGGCAGGATGGTTACCAGACCCAAGGTGGCACCAGTGCCAAGTTGGGCTGGTTTGATAGTACCAAGTGGCTCCTGCAATCTGCCATCAAAAAGTTGGCAGGCGAGTTTTGTTTTCTAGGGAAAAGCGCCGTTGTTTGTGTTTGGGGGCCTGTGGCTGGGAGTGGCCGCCAGACGCCTTATAATCTACTTTACGCAGGATGGATCCCAGAGCCAAGGTGGCACCAGTGCCAAGTCGGGCTGGTTTGATAGTACCAAATGTCTCCTGCAATCTGCCATCCAGAAGCGGGGTAGCTTACTTTTGTTTGCAAGGGAAACGGGCCGAGGTTTGTGTCTGGGGGCCTATGGCTGGGAGTGACCGGCTGGCTCCTGAAAAGCTACGATAGGCAGGATGGTTACCAGACCCATGGAGGCACCAATGCCAAGTTGGGCTGGTTTGATAGTACAAAGTGGCTCCTGCAATCTGCCATCCACATGCTGGGCAGCTGAGTTTTGTTTGCATGTGAAAAGGGCCGTAGATTTTGTTTGGGGGCCTATGGCTGGCACTTTCCAGCTGGCTCCTTAAAATGCACGATACGCAGGATGGTGACCAGACCAAAGGTGGCACCAGTGCCAAGTTGGGCTGGTTTGATAGAACCAAGTGGCTCCTGCAATCTGCCATCAAAAAGTTGGCAGGCGAGTTTTGTTTTCCAGGGAAAAGCGCCGTTGTTTGTGTTTGGGGGCCTGTGGCTGGCAGTGGCCGGCTGGCTTTTGAAAATCCACGATACGCAGGATGGTTCCCAGACCCAAGGTGGCACCAGTGCCAAGTCGGGCTGGTTTGATGGTGCAAAGTGGCTCCTGCAATCTGCCATCCACATGCTGTGCAGCTGAGTTTTGTTTGCATGTGAAAAGGGCCGTAGATTTTGTTTGGGGGCATATGGCTGGCACTTTCCAGCTGGCTCCTTAAAATACACGATACGCAGGGTGGTTCCCAGACCCAAGGTGGCATCAGTGCCAAGTCGGGCTGTTTTCGTAGTACCAAGTGCGTCCTGCATTTTGCCATCCAGAAGAGGGGCAGTTGAGTATTGTTTGCCAGAGAAAAGGGCCGTGGTTTGTGTTTGGGGGCCTATGGCTGAGAATGGCCGGCTGGCCCCTGGAAATCCACGAGAGGCAGGATGGTTCCCAGACCAGAGGTGGCACCAGTGCCAAGTCGGGCTGGTTTGATAGTACTAAAGAGCTCCTGCAATCTGCCATCCAGAAGCGGGGCAGCTTACTTTTGTTTGCCAGGGAAACGGGCCGAGGTTTGTGTCTGGGCGCCTATGGCTGGGAGTGACCGGCTGGCTCCTGAAAAGCTACGATAGGCAGGATGGTGACCAGACCCATGGTGGCACCAGTGCCAAGTTGGGCTGGTTTGATAGTACCAAGTGACTCCTGCAATCTGCCATCAAAATGTTGGCAGGCGAGTTTTGTTTTCCAGGGAAAAGCGCCGTTGTTTTTGTTTGGTGGCCTGTGGCTGGGAGTGGCCAGCTGGCTAATTAGAATCCACGATACGCAGGATGGTTCCCAGAACAGAGGTGGCACCATTGCCATGGTAGGCTGGTTTGATAGTACCAAGTGGTTCCTGCAATCTGCCATCCAGAAGCGGGGTTGCATACTTTTGTTTGCCAGGGAAACAGGCCGAGGTTTGTGTCTGGGGGCCTATGGCAGGGAGTGACCGGCTGGCTCCTGAAAAGCTACGATAGGCAGGATGGTGACCAGACCCATGGTGGCACCAGTGCCAAGTTGGGCTGGTTTGATAGTACCAAGTGGCTTATGCAATCTGCCATCAAAAAGTTGGCAGGCGAGTTTTGTTTTCCAGGGAAAAGCGCCGTTGTTTGTGTTTGGGGGCCTGTGGCTGGCAGTGGCCGGCTGGCTTTTGAAAATCCACGATACGCAGGATGGTTCCCAGACCCAAGGTGGCACCAGTGCCAAGTCGGGCTGGTTTGATAGTACCAAGTGCGTCCTGCAATCTGACATCCAGAAGCGGGGCAGCTGAGTTTTTTTTGCCATTGAAACGGGCTGTTGTTTTTGATTGGGGTCTGTGGCCGAGAGTGGTCGGCTGGGTCCTGACAATCCACAATACGCAGGATGGTTCCCAGACCCAAGGTGGCACCAGTGCCAAGTCGGGCTGGTTTGATAGTACAAATTGGCTCCTGCAATCTTCCACCCAGAAGGTGGGCAGCTGAGTTTTGTTTCCCAGAGTACAGGGCCGTGGTTTGTGTTTGGGGGCCTATGGCTGAGAGTGGCCGGCTGGCCCCTGAAAATCCACGATAGGCAGGATGGTTCCCAGATCCAAGGTGGCACCAGTGCCAAGTCGGGCTGGTTTGATAGTACCAAGTGGCTCCTGCAATCTGCCATCCAGACGCGGGGCAGCGGATTTTTGTTTGCAAGAGAAAAGGTCCGTGGTTTGTGTATGGGGGTATATGGCTGGGAGTGGCCGGCTGGCTCCTTAAAAAGCTCGATACGCAGGATGGTTCCCAGACCCAAGGTGGCATCAGTGCCAAGCCGGGCTGGTTTGGTAGTACCAAGTGCGTCCTGCAATTTGTCATCCAGAAGAGGGGCAGTTCAGTTTTGTTTGCCAGAGAAAAGGGCCATGGTTTATGTTTGGGGGCATATGGCTGAGAGTGACCGGCTGGCCCCTGAAAATCCACGATAGGCAGGATGGTTCCCAGAGCCAAGGTGGCACCAGCGCCAAGTCGGGCTGGTTTGATGGTGCAAAGTGGCTCCTGCAATCTGCCATCCAGAAGCGGGGCAGCTTACTTTTGTTTGCCAGGGAAACGGGCCGAGGTTTGTGTCTCGGGGCCTATGGCTGGGAGTGACCGGCTGGCTCCTGAAAAGCTACGATAGGCAGGATGGTTACCAGACCCATGGTGGCACCAGTGCCAAGTTGGGCTGGTTTGATAGTACCAAGTGGCTCCTGCAATCTGCCATCAAAAAGTTGGCAGGCGAGTTTTGTTTTCCAGGGAAAAGCGCCGTTGTTTGTGTTTGGGGGCCTGTGGCTGGGAGTGGCCGCCAGACGCCTTATAATCTATTTACGCAGGATGGATCCCAGAGCCAAGGTGGCACCAGTGCCAAGTCGGGCTTGTTTGATAGTACCAAGTGTCTCCTGCAATCTGCCATCCAGAAGCGGGGTAGCTTACTTTTGTTTGCTAGGGAAACGGGCCGAGGTTTGTGTCTGGGCGACTATGGCTGGGAGCGACCGGCTGGCTCCTGAAAAGCTACGATAGGCAGGATGGTGACCAGACCCATGGAGGCACCAGTGCCAAGTTGGGCTGGTTTGATAGTACCAAGTGGCTCCTGCAATCTACCATCAAAAAGTTGGCGGGCGAGTTTTGTTTTCCAGGGAAAAGCGCCGTTGTTTGTGTTTGGGGGCCTGTGGCTGGGAGTGGCCGGCTGGCTCCTTAGAATCCACGATACGCAGGATGGTTCCCAGACCAGAGGTGGCACCAGTGCCAAGTCGGGCTGGTTTGATAGTACCATTTGGTTCCTACAATCTGCCATCCAGAAGCGGAGCAGCTTACTTTTGTTTGCCAGGGAAACGGGCCGAGGTTTGTGTCTGGGGGCCTATGGCTGGGAGTGACCGTCTGGCTCCTGAAAAGCTACGATAGGCAGGATGGTGACCAGACCCATGGAGGCACCAGTGCCAAGTTGGGCTGGTTTGATAGCACAAAGTGGCTCCTGCAATCTGCCATCAAAAAGTTGGCGGGCGAGTTTTGTTTTCCAGGGAAAATCGCCGATGATTTTCTTTGGGGGCCTGTGGCTGGGAGTGGCCGCCTGGCTCCTTAGAATCCACGATACGCAGGATGGTTCCCAGACCAGAGCTGGCACCAGTGCCAAGTCGGGCTGGTTTGATGGTGCAAAGTGGGCTCCTGCAATCTGCCATCCGGAAGCGAGGTGGCTTACTTTTTTTTGCCAGGGAAACGGGCCGAGGTTTTTATCTGGGGGCCTATGGCTGGGAGTGACCGGCTGGCTCCTGAAAAGCTGCGATAGGCAGGATGGTGACCAGACCCATGGTGGCACCAGTGCCAAGTTGGGCTGGTTTCATAGTACCAAGGGGCTTCTGCAATCTGCCATCAAAAATTTGGCAGGCGAGTTTTGTTTCCCAGGGAAAAGCGCCGTTGTTTGTGTTTGGTGGCCTGTGGCTGGGCGTGGCCGGCTGGCTAATTAGTATCCACGATATGCAGGATGGTTCCCAGACCAGAGGTGGCACCAGTGCCAAGTCGGGCTGGTTTGATAGTACCATTTGGTTCCTGCAATCTGCCATCCAGAAGCGGGGTAGCTTACTTTTGTTTGCCAGGAAAACAGGCCGAGGTTTGTGTCTGGGGACCTATGGCTGGGAGTGACCGACTGGATCCTGAAAAGCTACGATAGGCAGGATGGTGACCAGGCCCATGGTGGCACCAGTGCCAAGCTGGGCTGGTTTGATAGTACCAAGTGGCTCCTGCAATCAGCCATCAAAAAGTTGGCAGGCGAGTTTTATTTTCCAGGGAAAAGCGCCTTTGTTTGTGTTTGGGGGCCTGTGGCTGGGAGTGGCCGGCTGGCTCCTTTGAACCCAGGATACGCAGGATGGTTCCCACACCCAAGGTGGCACCAGTGCCAAGTCGGGCTGGTTTGATTGGACCAAGTGGTTCCTGCAATCTGCCATCCAGAAGCGGAGCAGCTTACTTTTGTTTTCCAGGGAAAAGCGCCGTTGTTTGTGTTTGGGGGCCTGTGGCTGGCAGTGGCCGGCTGGCTCCTGAAAATCCACGATACGCAGGATGGTTCCCAGACCCATGGTGGCACCAGTGCCAAGTCGGGCTGATTTGATATTACCAATTGCGTCCTGCAATCTGACATCCAGAAGCGGGGCAGCTGAGTTTTTTTTGCCATTGAAACGGGCTGTTGTTTTTGATTGGGGTCTGTGGCCGAGAGTGGTCGGCTGGGTCCTGACAATCCACAATACGCAGGATGGTTCCCAGACCCAAGGTGGCACCAGTGCCAAGTCGGGCTGGTTTGATAGTACGAATTGGCTCCTGCAATCTTCCACCCAGAAGGTGGGCAGCTGAGTTTTGTTTCCCAGAGTACAGGGCCGTGGTTTGTGTTTGGGGGCCTATGGCTGAGAGTGGCCGGCTGGCCCCTGAAAATCCACCATAGGCAGGATGGTTCCCAGATCCAAGGTGGCACCAGTGCCAAGTCGGGCTGGTTTGATAGTACCAAGTGGCTCCTGCAATCTGCCATCCAGACGCGGGGCAGCGGATTTTTGTTTGCAAGAGAAAAGGTCCGTGGGTTGTGTATGGGGGTATATGGCTGGGAGTGGCCGGCTGGCTCCTTAAAAAGCTCGATACGCAGGATGGTTCCCAGACCCAAGGTGGCATCAGTGCCAAGTTGGGCTGGTTTGGTAGTACCAAGTGCGTCCTGCAATTTGTCATCCAGAAGAGGGGCAGTTCAGTTTTGTTTGCCAGAGAAAAGGGCCATGGTTTATGTTTGGGGGCATATGGCTGAGAGTGGCCGGCTGGCCCCTGAAAATCCACGATAGGCAGGATGGTTCCCAGAGCCAAGGTGGCACCAGCGCCAAGTCGGGCTGGTTTGATGGTGCAAAGTGGCTCCTGCAATCTGCCATCCAGAAGCGGGGCAGCTTACTTTTGTTTGCCAGGGAAACGGGCCGAGGTTTGTGTCTCGGGGCCTATGGCTGGGAGTGACCGGCTGGCTCCTGAAAAGCTACGATAGGCAGGATGGTTACCAGACCCATGGTGGCACCAGTGCCAAGTTGGGCTGGTTTGATAGTACCAAGTGGCTCCTGCAATCTGCCATCAAAAAGTTGGCAGGCGAGTTTTGTTTTCCAGGGAAAAGCGCCGTTGTTTGTGTTTGGGGGCCTGTGGCTGGGAGTGGCCGCCAGACGCCTTATAATCTACTTTACGCAGGATGGATCCCAGAGCCAAGGTGGCACCAGTGCCAAGTCGGGCTGGTTTGATAGTACCAAGTGTCTCCTGCAATCTGCCATCCAGAAGGGGGGTAGCTTACTTTTGTTTGCAAGGGAAACGGGCCGAGGTTTGTGTCTGGGGGCCTATGGCTGGGAGTGACCGGCTGGCTCCTGAAAAGCTACGATAGGCAGGATGGTTACCAGACCCATGGAGGCACCAATGCCAAGTTGGGCTGGTTTGATAGTACAAAGTGGCCCCTGCAATCTGCCATCCACATGCTGGGCAGCTGAGTTTTGTTTGCATGTGAAAAGGGCCGTAGATTTTGTTTGGGGGCCTATGGCTGGCACTTTCCAGCTGGCTCCTTAAAATGCACGATACGCAGGATGGTGACCAGACCAAAGGTGGCACCAGTGCCAAGTTGGGCTGGTTTGATAGAACCAAGTGGCTCCTGCAATCTGCCATCAAAAAGTTGGCAGGCGAGTTTTGTTTTCCAGGGAAAAGCGCCGTTGTTTGTGTTTGGGGGCCTGTGGCTGGCAGTGGCCGGCTGGCTTTTGAAAATCCACGATACGCAGGATGGTTCCCAGACCCAAGGTGGCACCAGTGCCAAGTCGGGCTGGTTTGATAGTACCACGTGCGTCCTGCAATTTGCCATCCAGAAGAGGGGCAGTTGAGTTTTGTTTACCAGAGTAAAGGGCCGTGGTTTGTGTTTGGGGGCCTATGGATGAGAGTGGCCAGCTGGCCCCTGAAAATCCACGATAGGCAGTATGGTTCCTAGATCCAAGTTGTCACCAGTGCCAAGTCGGGCTGGTTTGATGCTGCAAAGTTGCTCCTGCCATATGCCATCCACATGCCGGGCAGCTGAGTTTTGTTTGCATGTGAAAAGGGCCGTAGATTTTGTTTGGGGGCATATGGCTGGCACTTTCCAGCTGGCTCCTTAAAATGCACGATACGCAGGATGGTAACCAGACCAAAGGTGGCACCAGTGCCAAGTCGGGCTGCTTTTTTAGTACCAAGTGCGTCCTGCAATTTGCCATCCAGAAGAGGGGCAATTGAGTTTTGTTTACCAGAGTAAAGGGCCGTGGTTTGTGTTTGGGGGCCTATGGCTGAGAGTGGCCAGCTGGCCCCTGAAAATCCACGATAGGCAGGATGGTTCCCAGATCCAAGGTGTCACCAGTGCCAAGTCGGGCTGGTTTGATGGTGCAAAGTGGCTCCTGCAATCTGCCATCCACATGCTGTGCAGCTGAGTTTTGTTTGCATGTGAAAAGGGCCGTAGATTTTGTTTGGGGGCATATGGCTGGCACTTTCCAGCTGGCTCCTTAAAATACACGATACGCAGGATGGTTCCCAGACCCAAGGTGGCATCAGTGCCAAGTCGGGCTGTTTTCGTAGTACCAAGTGCGTCCTGCATTTTGCCATCCAGAAGAGGGGCAGTTGAGTATTGTTTGCCAGAGAAAAGGGCCGTGGTTTGTGTTTGGGGGCCTATGGCTGAGAATGGCCGGCTGGCCCCTGGAAATCCACGAGAGGCAGGATGGTTCCCAGACCAGAGGTGGCACCAGCGCCAAGTCGGGCTGGTTTGATAGTACTAAAGAGCTCCTGCAATCTGCCATCCAGAAGCGGGGCAGCTTAATTTTGTTTGCCAGGGAAACGGGCCAAGGTTTGTGTCTGGGGGCCTATGGCTGGGAGTGACCGGCTGGCTCCTGAAAAGCTACGATAGGCAGGATGGTGACCAGACCCATGGTGGCACCAGTGCCAAGTTGGGCTGGTTTGATAGTACCAAGTGACTCCTGCAATCTGCCATCAAAATGTTGGCAGGCGAGTTTTGTTTTCCAGGGAAAAGCGCCGTTGTTTTTGTTTGGTGGCCTGTGGCTGGGAGTGGCCGGCTGGCTAATTAGAATCCACGATACGCAGGATGGTTCCCAGACCAGAGGTGGCACGATTGCCATGGTAGGCTGGTTTGATAGTACCAAGTGGTTCCTGCAATCTGCCATCCAGAAGCGGGGTAGCATACTTTTGTTTGCCAGGGAAACAGGCCGAGGTTTGTGTCTGGGGGCCTATGGCAGGGAGTGACCGGCTGGCTCCTGAAAAGCTACGATAGGCAGGATGGTGACCAGACCCATGGTGGCACCAGTGCCAAGTTGGGCTGGTTTGATAGTACCAAGTGGCTCCTGCAATCTGCCATCAAAAAGTTGGCAGGCGAGTTTTGTTTTCCAGGGAAAAGCGCCGTTGTTTGTGTTTGGGGGCCTGTGGCTGGCAGTTGCCGGCTGGCTTTTGAAAATCCACGATACGCAGGATGGTTCCCAGACCCAAGGTGGCACCAGTGCCAAGTCGGGCAGGTTTGATAGTACCAAGTGCGTCCTGCAATCTGACATCCAGAAGCGGGGCAGCTGAGTTTTTTTTGCCATTGAAACGGGCTGTTGTTTTTGATTGGGGTCTGTGGCCGAGAGTGGTCGGCTGGGTCCTGACAATCCACAATACGCAGGATGGTTCCCAGACCCAAGGTGGCACCCGTGCCAAGTTGGGCTGGTTTGATAGTACGAATTGGCCCTGCAATCTTCCACCCAGAAGGTGGGCAGCTGAGTTTTGTTTGCCAGAGTAAACGGCCGTGGTTTGTGTTTGGGGGCCTATGGCTGAGAGTGGCCGGCTGGCCCCTGAAAATCCACAATAGGCAGGATCGTTCCCAGATCCAAGGTGACACCAGTGCCAAGTCAAGCTGGTTTGATGGTGCAAAGTGGCTCCTGCAATCTGCCATCCAGACGCGGGGCAGCGGATTTTTGTTTGCAAGAGAAAAGGTCCGTGGTTTGTGTATGGGGGTATATGGCTGGGAGTGGCCGGCTGGCTCCTTAAAAAGCTCGATACGCAGGATGGTTCCCAGACCAGTGGTGGCACCAGTGCCAAGTTGGGCTGGTTTGATAGTACCAAGTGGCTCCTGCAATCTGCCATCCAGAAGCGGGGCAGCTTACTTTTGTTTGCCAGGGAAAAGGGCCGAGGTATTTGTCTGGGGGCCTATGGCAGGGAGTGACCGGCTGGCTCCTGAAAAGCTATGATAGGCAGGAAGGTGACCAGACCCATGGTGACACCAGTGCCAAGTCGGGCTGGTTTGATAGTACCAAGTGGCTCCTGCAATCTGCCATCAAAAAGTTGGCAGGCGAGTTTTGTTTTCCAGGGAAAAGCGCCATTGTTTTTGTTTGGGGGCCTGTGGCTGGGAGTGGCCGGCTGGCTCCTTAGAATCCACGATACGCAGGATGGTTCCCAGACCAGAGGTGGCACCATTGCCATGGTAAGCTGGTTTGATAGTACCAAGTGCGTCCTGCAATCCGCCATCCAGAAGCGGGGCAGCTTACTTTTGTTTACCAGGGAAACGGGCCGAGGTTTGTGTCTGGGGGCCTATGGCTGGGAGTGACCGGCTGGCTCCTGAAAAGCTACGATAGGCAGGATGGTGACCAGACCCATGGTGGCACCAGTGCCAAGTTGGGCTGGTTTGATAGTACCAAGTGGCTCCTGCAATCTACCATCAAAAAGTTGGCGGGCGAGATTTGTTTTCCAGGGAAAAGCGCCGTTGTTTGTGTTTGGGGGCCTGTGGCTGGGAGTGGCCGGCTGGCTCCTTAGAATCCACGATACGCAGGATGGTTCCCAGACCAGAGGTGGCACCAGTGCCAAGTCCGGCTGGTTTGATAGTAACAAGTGGTTCCTACAATCTGCCATCCAGAAGCGGAGCAGCTTACTTTTGTTTGCCAGGGAAACGGGCCGAGGTTTGTGTCTGGGGGCCTATGGCTGGGAGTGACCGGCTGGCTCCTGAAAAACTACGATAGGCAGGATGGTGACCAGACCCATGGAGGCACCAGTGCCAAGTTGGGCTGGTTTGATAGCACCAAGTGGCTCCTGCAATCTGCCATCAAAAAGTTGGCGGGCGAGTTTTGTTTTCCAGGGAAAAGCGCCGTTGTTTTTGTTTGGTGGCCTGTGGCTGGGAGTGGCCGGCTGGCTCCTTAGAATCCACGATACGCAGGATGGTTCCCAGACCAGAGGTGGCACCAGTGCCAAGTCGGGCTGGTTTGATGGTGCAAAGTGGCTCCTGCAATCTGCCATCCAGAAGCGGGGTAGCTTACTTTTTTTTGCCAGGGAAACGGGCCGAGGTTTGTGTCTGGGTGCCTATGGCTGGGAGTGACCGGCTGGCTCCTGAAAAGCTGCGATAGGCAGGATGGTGACCAGACCCATGGTGGCAGCAGTGCCAAGTTGGGCTGGTTTGATTGTACCAAGTGGCTCCTGCAATCTGACATCAAAATTTTGGCAGGCGAGTTTTGTTTTCCAGGGAAAAGCGCCGTTGTTTGTGTTTGGGGGCCTGTGGCTGGGAGTGGCCGGCTGGCTCCTTAGAATCCACGATACGCAGGATGGTTCCCAGACCAGAGGTGGCACCAGTGCCAAGTCGGGCTGGTTTGATAGTACCAAGTGGTTCCTGCAATCTCCCATCCAGAAGCGGGGCAGCTGAGTTTTTTTTGCCTGTGAAACGGGCCGTTGTTTTTCATTGGGGTCTGTGGCTTGCAGTTGTCGGCTGGCTCCTGACAATCCACAATATGCAGGATCGTTCCCAGACCCAAGGTGGCACCAGTGCCAAGTCGGGCTGGTTTGATGCTGCAAAGTGGCTCCTGCAATCTGCCATCCACATGCCGGGCAGCTGAGTTTTGTTGGCATGTGAAAAGGTCCGTAGATTTTGTTTGGGGGCATATGGCTGGCACTTTCCAGCTGGCTCCTTAAAATGTACGATACGCAGGATGGTGACCAGACCAAAGGTGGCACCAGTGCCAAGTCGGGCTGCTTTTTTAGTACCAAGTGCGTCCTGCAATTTGCCATCCAGAAGAGGGGCAGTTGAGTTTTGTTTACCAGAGTAAAGGTCCGTGGTTTGTGTTTGGGGGCCTATGGCTGAGAGTGGCCAGCTGGCCCCTGAAAATCCACGATAGGCAGGATGGTTCCCAGATCCAAGGTGGCACCAGTGCCAAGTCGGGCTGGTTTGATGGTGCAAAGTGGCTCCTGCAATCTGCCATCCACATGCTGTGCAGCTGAGTTTTGTTTGCATGTGAAAAGGGCCGTAGATTTTGTTTGGGGGCATATGGCTGGCACTTTCCAGCTGGCTCCTTAAAATACACGATACGCAGGATGGTTCCCAGACCCAAGGTGGCATCAGTGCCAAGTCGGGCTGTTTTCGTAGTACCAAGTGCGTCCTGCATTTTGCCATCCAGAAGAGGGGCAGTTGAGTATTGTTTGCCAGAGAAAAGGGCCGTGGTTTGTGTTTGGGGGCCTATGCCTGAGAATGGCCGGCTGGCCCCTAGAAATCCATGAGAGGCAGGATGGTTCCCAGACCAGAGGTGACACCAGTGCCAAGTCGGGCTGGTTTGATAGTACTAAAGAGCTCCTGCAATCTGCCATCCAGAAGCGGGGCAGCTTAATTTTGTTTGCCAGGGAAACGGGCCGAGGTTTGTGTCTGGGGGCCTATGGCTGGGAGTGACCGGCTGGCTCCTGAAAAGCTACGATAGGCAGGATGGTGACCAGACCCATGGTGGCACCAGTGCCAAGTTGGGCTGGTTTGATAGTACCAAGTGACTCCTGCAATCTGCCATCAAAAAGTTGGCAGGCGAGTTTTGTTTTCCAGGGAAAAGCGCCGTTGTTTTTGTTTGGTGGCCTGTGGCTGGGAGTGGCCGGCTGGCTAATTAGAATCCACGATACGCAGGATGGATCCCAGAACAGAGGTGGCACCATTGCCATGGTAGGCTGGTTTGATAGTACCAAGTGGTTCCTGCAATCTGCCATCCAGAAGCGGGGTAGCATACTTTTGTTTGCCAGGGAAAAAGGCCGAGGTTTGTGTCTGGGGGCCTATGGCAGGGAGTGACCGGCTGGCTCCTGAAAAGCTACGATAGGCAGGATGGTGACCAGACCCATGGTGGCACCAGTGCCAAGTTGGGCTGGTTTGATAGAACCAAGTGGCTCCTGCAATCTGCCATCAAAACGTTGGCAGGCGAGTTTTGTTTTCCAGGGAAAAGCGCCGTTGTTTGTGTTTGGGGGCCTGTGGCTGGCAGTGGCCGGCTGGCTTTTGAAAATCCACGATACGCAGGATGGTTCCCAGACCCAAGGTGGCACCAGTGCCAAGTCGGGCTGGTTTGATAGTACCCAGTGCGTCCTGCAATCTGACATCCAGAAGCGGGGCAGCTGAGTTTTTTTTGCCATTGAAACGGGCTGCTGTTTTTGATTGGGGTCTGTGGCCGAGAGTGGTCGGCTGGGTCCTGACAATCCACAATACGCAGGATGGTTCGCAGACCAGAGGTGGCACCCGTGCCAAGTTGGGCTGGTTTGATAGTACGAATTGGCCCTGCAATCTTCCACCCAGAAGGTGGGCAGCTGAGTTTTGTTTGCCAGAGTAAACGGCCGTGGTTTGTGTTTGGGGGCCTATGGCTGAGAGTGGCCGGCTGGCCCCTGAAAATCCACGATAGGCAGGATGGTTCCCAGATCCAAGGTGGCACCAGTGCCAAGTCAGGCTGGTTTGATGGTGCAAAGTGGCTCCTGCAATCTGCCATCCAGACGCGGGGCAGCGGATTTTTGTTTGCAAGAGAAAAGGTCCGTGGTTTGTGTATGGGGGTATATGGCTGGGAGTGGCCGGCTGGCTCCTTAAAAAGCTCGATACGCAGGATGGTTCCCAGACCAGTGGTGGCACCAGTGCCAAGTTGGGCTGGTTTGATAGTACCAAGTGGCTCCTGCAATCTGCCATCCAGAAGCGGGGCAGCTTACTTTTGTTTGCCAGGGAAACGGGCGGAGGTATTTGTCTGGGGGCCTATGGCTGGGAGTGACCGGCTGGCTCCTGAAAAGCTACGATAGGCAGGATGGTGACCAGACCCATGGTGGCACCAGTGCCAAGTTGGGCTGGTTTGATAGTACCAAGTGACTCCTGCAATCTGCCATCAAAAAGTTGGCAGGCGAGTTTTGTTTTCCAGGGAAAAGCGCCATTGTTTGTGTTTGGGGGCCTGTGGCTGGGAGTGGCCGGCTGGCTCCTTAGAATCCATGATACGCAGGATGGTTCCCAGACCAGAGGTGGCACAAGTTCCAAGTCGGGCTTGTTTGATAGTACCAAGTGGCTCCTGCAATCTGCCATCCAGAAGCGGGGTAGCTTACTTTTGTTTGCCAGGGAAACGGGCCGAGGTTTGTGTCTGGGGGCCTATGGCTGGGAGTGACCGGCTGGCTCCTGAAAAGCTACGATAGGCAGGATGGTGACCAGGCCCATGGTGGCACCAGTGCCAAGTTGGGCTGGTTTGATAGTACCAAGTGGCTCCTGCAATCTGCCAACAAAAAGTTGGCAGGCGAGTTTTGTTTTCCAGGGAAAAGCGCCGTTGTTTGTGTTTGGGGGCCTGTGGCTGGGAGTGGCCGGCTGGCTCCTTAGAATCCACGATACGCAGGATGGTTCCCAGACCAGAGGTGGCACCAGTGCCAAGTCGGGCTGGTTTGATAGTACCAAGTGGCTCCTGCAATCTGCCATCCAGAAGCGGGGCAGCTTACTTTTGTTTGCCAGGGAAACGGGCCGAGCTTTGTGCCTGGGGGCCTGTGGCTGGCAGTGGCCGGCTGGCTAATTAGAATCCACGATACGCAGGATGGTTCCCAGACCCAAGGTGGCACCAGTGCCAAGTCGGGCTGGTTTGATAGTACCCAGTGCGTCCTGCAATCTGACATCCAGAAGCGGGGCAGCTGAGTTTTTTTTGCCATTGAAACGGGCTGTTGTTTTTGATTGGGGTCTGTGGCCGAGAGTGGTCGGCTGGGTCCTGACAATCCACAATACGCAGGATGGTTCGCAGACCAGAGGTGGCACCCGTGCCAAGTTGGGCTGGTTTGATAGTACGAATTGGCCCTGCAATCTTCCACCCAGAAGGTGGGCAGCTGAGTTTTGTTTGCCAGAGTAAACGGCCGTGGTTTTTGTTTGGGGGCCTATGGCTGGCAGTGGCCGGCTGGCCCCTGAAAATCCACGATAGGCAGGATGGTTCCCAGATCCAAGGTGGCACCAGTGCCAAGTCAGGCTGGTTTGATGGTGCAAAGTGGCTCCTACAATCTGCCATCCAGACGCGGGGCAGCGGATTTTTGTTTGCAAGAGAAAAGGTCCGTGGTTTGTGTATGGGGGTATATGGCTGGGAGTGGCCGGCTGGCTCCTTAAAAAGCTCGATACGCAGGATGGTTCCCAGACCAGTGGTGGCACCAGTGCCAAATTGGGCTGGTTTGATAGTACCAAGTGGCTGCTGCAATCTGCCATCCAGAAGCGGGGCAGCTGAGTTTTTTTTTCCTGTGAATCGGGCCGTTGTTTTTGATTGGGGTCTGTGGCCGAGAGTTGTCGGCTGGCTCCTTAGAATCCACGATACGCAGGATGGTTCCCAGACCCAAGGTGGCATCAGTGCCAAGTCGGGCTGTTTTCGTAGTACCAAGTGCGTCCTGCAATTTGCCATCCAGAAGAGGGGCAGTTGAGTATTGTTTGCCAGAGAAAAGGCCCGTGGTTTGTGTTTGGGGGCCTATGGCTGAGAATGGCCGGCTGGCCCCTGGAAATCCACGAGAGGCAAGATGGTTCCCAGAGCCAAGGTGGCACCAGTGCCAAGTCGGGCTGGTGTGATAGTACTAAAGAGCTCCTGCAATCTGCCATCCAGAAGCGGGGTAGCTTACTTTTGTTTGCCAGGGAAACGGGCCGATGTTTGTGTCTCGGGGCCTATGGCTGGGAGTGACCGGCTGGCTCCTGAAAAGCTACGATAGGCAGGATGGTTACCAGACCCATGGTGGCACCAGTGCCGAGTTGGGTTGATTTGATAGTATCAAGCGACTCCTGCAATCTGCCATCAAAAAGTTGGCAGGCCAGTTTGTTTTCCAGGGAAAAGCGCCGTTGTTTGTATTTGGGGGCCTATGGCTGGGAGTGGCTGGCTGGCTCCTTAGAATCCGCGATACGCAGGATGGTTCCCAGACCAGAGGTGGCACCAGTGCCAAGTTGGGCTGGTTTGATAGTAACAAGTGGTTCCTACAATCTGCCATCCAGAAGCGGGGTAGCTTACTTTTGTTTGCCAGGGAAACGTGCCGAGGTTTGTGTCTGGGGGCCTATGGCTGGGAGTGACCGGCTGGCTCCTGAAAAGCTACGATAGGCAGGATGGTGACCAGACCCATGGTGGAACCAGTGCCAGTTGGGCTGGTTTGATAGCACCAAGTGGCTCCTGCAATCTGCCATCAAAATGTTGGTGGGCGAGTTTTGTTTTCCAGAGAAAAGCGCCGAGGTTTGTGTTTGGGGGCCTGTGGCTGGGAGTGGCCGCCTGGCTCCTTAGAATCCACGATACGCAGGATGGTTCCCAGACCAGAGGTGGCACCAGTGCCAAGTCGTGCAGGTTTGATAGTACCAAGTGGTTCCTGCAATCTGCCATCCAGAAGCGGGGTAGCTTACTTTTGTTTGCCAGGGAAACAGGCCGATGTTTGTGTCTGGGGGCCTATGGCTGGGAGTGACCGGCTGGCTCCTGAAAAGCTACGATAGGCAGGATGGTGACCAGACCCATGGTGGCACCAGTGCCAAGTTGGGCTGGTTTGATAGTACAAAGTGGCTCCTGCAATCAGCCATCAAAATATTGGCAGGCGAGTTTTGTTTTCCAGGGAAAAGCGCCTTTGTTTGTGTTTGGAGGCCTGTGGCGGGGAGTGGACGGCTGGCTCCTTTGAACCCAGGATACGCAGGATGGTTCCCAGACCCAAGGTGGCACCAGTGCAAAGTCGGGCTGGTTTGATACTACCAAGTGGTTCCTGCAATCTGCCATCCAGAAACGGAGCAGCTTACTTTTGTTTTCCAGGGAAAAGCGCCGTTGTTTGTGTTTGGGGGCCTGTGGCTGGCAGTGGCCGGCTGGCTCCTGAAAATCCACGATACGCAGGATTGTTACCAGACCCATGGTGGCACCAGTGCCAAGTCGGGCTGATTTGATAGTACCAAGTGCGTCCTGCAATCTGACATCCAGAAGCGGGGCAGCTGAGTTTTTTTTGCCATTGAAACGGGCTGTTGTTTTTGATTGGAGTCTGTGGCCGAGAGTGGTAGTCTGGGTCCTGACAATCCACAATACGCAGGATGGTACCCAGACCCAAGGTGGCACCAGTGCCAAGTCGGGCTGGTTTGATAGTACGAATTGGCTCCTGCAATCTTCCACCCAGAAGGTGGGCAGCTGAGTTTTGTTTCCCAAGTACAGGGCCGTGGTTTGTGTTTGGGGGCCTATGGCTGAGAGTGGCCGACTGGCCCCTGTAAATCCACGATAGGCAGGATGGTTCCCAGATCCAAGGTGGCACCAGTGCCCAATCGGGCTGGTTTGATAGTACCAAGTGGCTCCTGCAATCTGCCATCCAGACGCGGGGCAGCGGATTTTTGTTTGCAAGAGAAAAGTTCCGTGGTTTGTTTTTGTGGGTATATGGCTGGGAGTGGCCGGCTGGCTCCTTAAAAAGCTCGATACGCAGGATGGTTCCCAGACCCAAGGTGGCATCATTGCCAAGTAGGGCTGGTTTGGTAGTACCAAGTGCGTCCTGCAATTTGTCATCCAGAAGAGGGGCAGTTCAATTTTGTTTGCCAGAGAAAAGGGCCATGGTTTTTGTTTGGGGGCATATGGCTGAGAGTGGCCGGCTGGCCCCTGAAAATCCACGATAGGCAGGATGGTTCCCAGACCCAAGGTGGCACCAGCGCCAAGTCGGGCTGGTTTGATAGTACCAAGTGGCTCCTGCAATCTGCCATCCAGAAGCGGGGCAGTTTACTTTTGTTTGCCAGGGAAACGGGCCAAGGTTTGTGTTTGGGGGCCTATGGCTGAGAGTGACCGGCTGGCTCCTGGAGAGCTACAATAGGCAGGATGGTTACCAGACCCATGGTGGCACCAGTGCCAAGTTGGGCTGGTTTGATAACACCAAGTGGCTCCTGCAATCTGCCATCCAGAAGCAGGGCAGCTGAGTTTTGTTTGCCAGAGAAAAGGGCCGTGGTTTGTGTTTGGGGGCATATGGCTGGGTGTGGCCAGCTGGCTCCTTAAAATGTACGATATGCAAGATGGCTCCCAGGCCCAAGGTGGCACCAGTGCCAAGTCGGGCTGGTTTGATAGTACCAAGTGGCTCCTGCAATCTTCCATGATCACGTGGAGAAATACTTTCTGGTTTCAGCCTTATGCTCTTTCTTCTCTCCCTCAACTTCTCTATCACCTCTCATCTGTTTCACATGCGCTGTCTTCAAGGTCCACAGGCTACTTTTCACAGAATCTTCTGGCCTGATGAAGTAAGAATGATGAATAGAACAGAGCTGGGATCTATTTTCCAGTTTGGATAAAAGGCATTCTGCACACAAATCCAAGGAGAACGTGCTGCCCCGATGCCCAGAAAATCTTTCACTCCTGCTAGTGTTCTACGTCAACCGCAACTTAGTCTGAAAGAAAAGCTTTTTCTCTGAGAGCATCTGAGAGGTTTGCATGAAGCACTGATATCTGACATATGCAATTTTGAATAGGAGAGGAAAAAGAAAATGGCAAGGAGTTTTTAATTTTAGTGGTTTCAATTTTAATTTCCGTGCACTTTTTCAAAACTTGTCAGCTCAAATGCCCATCAACATCTTTTAGTCATCTGGAAGTCAGTATTCATATAAAATGTGCTTCAAATCCAAAGAATTTCAAATTTGCACTCCAAGCTTCTATGCCTAGATTTATGATTTCCTACACATATTAGATGAAAGGAAGGCCTTTTTTACTGTGGGAGTGCTGGAACACTGGAACAGGTTGCCCAGAGAAGTTGTGGGTGTCCCATCCCTGAAAGTATTCAAGGTCACCTTGGACGGGGCTTGGAGCAGCAACAAAGGAGAAGCTTGATGGTAGAGAAACAAAGTTGGACTATAGAAGAAACTCGGATTGAAGTATAGGATCAAGTTTTCTCTCAGCTCTTGGGGTAAATTCAAAGTTGTACAAAATGACATTTATCTGTGCTATTCACTACTGTAACAGAAAGTTTCATGAAAACTGTACAGAAGATAGTAAATTTTAAAAGAGATAAGAATTACAGCATAAAATCCATGGGATAGGTTACAACATGAGACACTCTCTAAGAGAAAATCTCTGTGTTTCAGCACTTCATCGGGGTAAGATTTCATGAAGTGCCAAAGAAGGCGGCAAAATATCATTCGGGACATTATTTACTGGAATTCAGCCTGGCCATTAGTAGGAACTGCCTTTGAACATATCATGTAGATATACCACACACACTTTCCCTTCACTGAAAAATTACTGTTTACAACAAATAAGCAATTGACGATCAAAATTGATTGAAAGCATCTTAAACATGTCAAGTATTTCATTGTAGATGATCTGTGATCCAAATGCTTCTTCCACCTTCGAGAGGGACAGAAGAATTCTTCCATATCATGATGGTTTAAAATTGTATCAACCAATGTTTTCTGCTGAAAGGATATCATCTATTTTTTTCTATTTTTGGAAGAAAATATTCCTAGACATACAACAGGTGAGAACTAAGTAATTTTAAAGAAACAAATGAAATGAAAATATTCTGTAAATAGAATGAAATGAAAAGCTGTGTTTTAAATAGGAGCTAAATATGAAACAGAATTTTTGTACCAGGCATTTGAATTACTGCACCAGCTCTTTTGCCCATCAAGAGAGGCATTTAGCATTTCAGTCTTTTCCAAGGAGTTCATGATCTGCTATGCTGATCTCTGTGTGTGCCTAGGTGTGTGTGGAGGGGGGGGCATCTGAAGGGGAGTGTGTATGTTTGCTTTACAATTGTTGTGGCAGATTCATGCCTCAGCTCCACATTTTGTTTTAAAAAGGTCACACCGAGTGGATATGAAGTTTACTATCAACAAGAGATCGATTCCCAAATCATCCATTTGACTCTCCCTTATAAATCATGTGCTTTGTTGCATATTTTATCAAATATACTTTCAAGCCAGATGGAGGAAGGAGGATGTGGGAATCCCTCCACCATCTTGCAACTTTTATGTAAGTGGGTTTTCAAGAAAATCATCATTTCTCTTTTAAATATGTCTGGAACAGGCATGATGGTAGTGTCAACCTGTTGGAGTTTTTGTTGCTGGAAGAAGTTGTACAAAAGGATTGGTTTTTACATTGACCAGTTACTGAATCAAGCGCAGGCATACATTGGAAATTTAGCTGGGGGTTCCTTTTCCCAGCAGACTACTTCTAGGACGAGCTTGTACACTGAAGCTGACTCTTTTGCTCTCTTTTTGTTTCTTTCCTATTTTCTTGGCTTCTTTGCCACTATCTAGACAATTTTGGAACTTTGTTCCCAACTAAAATGGTTTCAATAGTCTGATTGTGATCATACATTTTTACAAGGAATTTTTAAAATCTTTCCTCGAGTCCAGAAAGTCAAGGACTTAGATTTTTTTCTTCCCTTATCAATATTGCCATGAAATTGATAAATAAAGACCAACTCTTTATTTTTGTTTTTAACCCACGTAGATAATTCCCATCCATTAATCCATTTTGTGGACCAATAGTTGCCATTCTGATGGAAGCTGTCACTTCTTAACAATAGGCATTCTGTGACTATGTTGACAGCACTTTGGGTGAAGATCCTAACTGGTCTTAGATATACATAGGGAGAAATTTGCTCAGCCAGTGTCGGTCTTAAGCATGCGTATCAGAAGATCTTTCTAGAGCTGGGAATTTTCCCATGAAAGGGATTCAGTTCGGGAAGAGACACTTGTGCCAGAGTTTTACATTCTTCTTGAACACTGCTTAAGGAACTTAGATGCCATGTCCATTTGGATCTCTGTCTGCACAGAACTTTGTCATGCCAGTGCTTGAAATGCATCTTGAAGAGAATTCACTAGCACAGAATGAAAGAGAGTGGAAGGAGTTGGTGGGGCTAACCAGGCCCAACCCCCCTGCCTAAACCAGGATACCTAGAGCCTCTTGCCCAGGATTCTATCTGGGTGTACTTTTAATGTCTTCAAAGATCCAGGCTCCACAATCTTTCTGGGCAGTCTGTGCCGTGGTTCAGTCACCCTGACAGTAAAGAAACATTTACTGATGTTCAAAGGCAATCTCCTGTATTTCAGTGTGTGCCCACTGCCTCTTGTCTTTTCCCTCAGCATCACTGAAAAGACACTGATTCCCTCCCCTTTGCACTATTGCTTCCATATGTATGTGTGATGCCATCTAGAGGTATGTCAAAAACCTCCCTGAAGCCCAGGCAGATAATATTCCCTTCATCTACCAGTCAAGTTGATTCATCAGAGGAGTTTAAAGTGATGTTCAGCATGAAATTCCCCTGAAAAATCATGCTAACTACATTATTTGGTCATATTCCATGTGCCTGGCAAGGATTTCCAGGAAGAGCGGCTTAATCAACTTCCTGGGGATAAAAAAGAGGATGGCTGGTTTGTACTATCGCGAGTCCTCTTAATTGCCTTTTTTGAAGATGGGTGTCATTTGCTAACATCCACTCTTTAGCCTCTCTTGTCGTCTACATCTTAGCAAAACGCTTTCCCACTATGTCTGGCTAGGAAAAACTGTGCCAGCACAGAAAACATCTCCCATCGTGTTCTAGAAGTTGCATGGATGTCTGCCAAGTGTTTGGCAGGAAGAAAAGAAAAGTTGTCCAAAACAGCTTCCAATCGAATGTTCCTGTGATTGGAAAAGTCAGGAGAGTGCAAAGGTACTGTTTTCTATCAGTTGGCAAGGTGCGCACACAATCCCAGTGTTGTACAGCTTGCTTCTTCACCTTCCCGAAGCTGCTGCTCTCGCCGGCTGCCGGAGCCCAAGAAGCGGCTTCTTCGCGCAAAGACGATTGTGCCGCTCACGGTACACTCCTTAGCGTGGCTTCTGCCGAAAGACGCCCGGCAGCGGCTCTTTCCTCCGGAGAGCATCCTACCTTCGTCTTTCGCGTCTTTTGTAGTCTACATCTTAGCAAACGCTTTCCCACTATGTCTGGCTAGGAAAAACTGTGCCAGCACAGAAAACATCTCCCATCGTGTTCTAGAAGTTGCATGGATGTCTGCCAAGTGTTTGGCAGGAAGAAAAGAAAAGTTGTCCAAAACAGCTTCCAATCGAATGTTCCTGTGATTGGAAAAGTCAGGAGAGTGCAAAGGTACTGTTTTCTATCAGTTGGCAAGGTGCGCACACAATCCCAGTGTTGTACAGCTTGCTTCTTCACCTTCCCAAAGCTGCCGCTCTCGCCGGCTGCCGGAGCCCAAGAAGCGGCTTCTTCGCGCAAAGACGATTGTGCCGCTCACAGTGCTCTCCTTAGCGCGGCTTCTGCCGAAAGACGCCCGGCAGCGGCTCTTTCCTCCGGAGAGCATCCTACCTTCGTCTTTAGCTCCTCTTCTCATCTACCTCACGGCAAAAAGCTTTCCCACTGTGTCTGGCTAGGAAAAACTGTGCCAGCACAGAAAACATCTCCCATCGTGTTCTAGATGTTGCACGGATGTCTGCCAAGTGTTTGGCAGGAAGAAAAGAAAAGTTGTCCAAAACAGCTTCCAATCGAATGTTCCTGTGATTGGAAAAGTCAGGAGAGTGCAAAGGTACTGTTTTCTATCAGTTGGCAAGGTGCGCACACAATCCCAGTGTTGTACAGCTTGCTTCTTCACCTTCCCAAAGCTGCCGCTCTCGCCGGCTGCCGGAGCCCAAGAAGCGGCTTCTTCGCGCAAAGACGATTGTGCCGCTCACAGTGCTCTCCTTAGCGCGGCTTCTGCCGAAAGACGCCCGGCAGCGGCTCTTTCCTCCGGAGAGCATCCTACCTTCGTCTTTAGCTCCTCTTCTCATCTACCTCACGGCAAAAAGCTTTCCCACTGTGTCTGGCTAGGAAAAACTGTGCCAGCACAGAAAACATCTCCCATCGTGTTCTAGATGTTGCACGGATGTCTGCCAAGTGTTTGGCAGGAAGAAAAGAAAAGTTGTCCAAAACAGCTTCCAATCGAATGTTCCTGTGATTGGAAAAGTCAGGAGAGTGCAAAGGTACTGTTTTCTATCAGTTGGCAAGGTGCGCACACAATCCCAGTGTTGTACAGCTTGCTTCTTCACCTTCCCGAAGCTGCCGCTCTCGCCGGCTGCCGGAGCCAAAAAAGCGGCTTCTTCGCGCAAAGACGATTGCGCCGCTCACAGTGCTCTCCTTAGCGCGGCTTCTGCCGAAAGAAGCCCGGCAGCGGCTCTTACCTCCGGAGAGCATCCTACCTTCGTCTTTCGCGTCTTTTGTAGTCTACATCTTAGCAAAACGCTTTTCCACTATGTCTGGCTAGGAAAAACTGCCAGCACAGAAAACATCTCCCATCGTGTTCTAGATGTTGCAGAGATGTCTGCCAAGTGTTTGGCAGGAAGAAAAGTTGTCCAAAACAGCTTCCAATCGAATGTTCCTGTGATTGGAAAAGTCAGGAGAGTGCAAAGGTACTGTTTTCTATCAGTTGGCAAGGTGCGCACACAATCCCAGTGTTGTACAGCTTGCTTCTTCACCTTCCCGAAGCTGCCGCTCTCGCCGGCTGCCGGAGCCCAAGAAGCGGCTTCTTCGCGCAAAGACGATTGTGCCGCTCACAGTGCTCTCCTTAGCGCGGCTTCTGCCGAAAGACGCCCGGCAGCGGCTCTTACCTCCGGAGAGCATCCTACCTTCGTCTTTAGCTCCTCTTCTCATCTACACCTCGGCAAAACGCTTTTCCACTATGTCTGGCTAGGAAAAACTGTGCCAGCACAGAAAACATCTCCCATCGTGTTCTAGAAGTTGCACGGATGTCTGCCATGTTTTTGGCAGGAAGAAAAGAAAAGTTGTCCAAAACAGCTTCCAATCGAATGTTCCTGTGATTGGAAAAGTCAGGAGAGTGCAAAGGTACTGTTTTCTATCAGTTGGCAAGGTGCGCACACAATCCCAGTGTTGTACAGCTTGCTTCTTCACCTTCCCGAAGCTGCCGCTCTCGCCGGCTCCCGGAGCCGAAAAAGCGGCTTCTTCGAGCAAAGACGATTGTGCCGCTCACAGTGCTCTCCTTAGCGCGGCTTCTGCCGAAAGAAGCCCGGCAGCGGCTCTTACCTCCGGAGAGCATCCTACCTTCGTCTTTCGCGTCTTTTGTAGTCTACATCTTAGCAAAACGCTTTTCCACTATGTCTGGCTAGGAAAAACTGCCAGCACAGAAAACATCTCCCATCGTGTTCTAGATGTTGCAGAGATGTCTGCCAAGTGTTTGGCAGGAAGAAAAGTTGTCCAAAACAGCTTCCAATCGAATGTTCCTGTGATTGGAAAAGTCAGGAGAGTGCAAAGGTACTGTTTTCTATCAGTTGGCAAGGTGCGCACACAATCCCAGTGTTGTACAGCTTGCTTCTTCACCTTCCCGAAGCTGCCGCTCTCGCCGGCTGCCGGAGCCCAAGAAGCGGCTTCTTCGCGCAAAGACGATTGTGCCGCTCACAGTGCTCTCCTTAGCGCGGCTTCTGCCGAAAGACGCCCGGCAGCGGCTCTTACCTCCGGAGAGCATCCTACCTTCGTCTTTAGCTCCTCTTCTCATCTACACCTCGGCAAAACGCTTTTCCACTATGTCTGGCTAGGAAAAACTGTGCCAGCACAGAAAACATCTCCCATCGTGTTCTAGAAGTTGCACGGATGTCTGCCATGTTTTTGGCAGGAAGAAAAGAAAAGTTGTCCAAAACAGCTTCCAATCGAATGTTCCTGTGATTGGAAAAGTCAGGAGAGTGCAAAGGTACTGTTTTCTATCAGTTGGCAAGGTGCGCACACAATCCCAGTGTTGTACAGCTTGCTTCTTCACCTTCCCGAAGCTGCCGCTCTCGCCGGCTCCCGGAGCCGAAAAAGCGGCTTCTTCGAGCAAAGACGATTGTGCCGCTCACAGTGCTCTCCTTAGCGCGGCTTCTGCCGAAAGACGCCCGGCAGCGGCTCTTACCTCCGGAGAGCATCCTATCTTCGTCTTTCGCGTCTTTTGTAGTCTACATCTTAGCAAAACGCTTTCCCACTATGTCTGGCTAGGAAAAACTGTGCCAGCACAGAAAACATCTCCCATCGTGTTCTAGAAGTTGCACGGATGTCTGCCAAGTGTTTGGCAGGAAGAAAAGAAAAGTTGTCCAAAACAGCTTCCAATCGAATGTTCCTGTGATTGGAAAAGTCAGGAGAGTGCAAAGGTACTGTTTTCTATCAGTTGGCAAGGTGCGCACACAATCCCAGTGTTGTACAGCTTGCTTCTTCACCTTCCCGAAGCTGCCGCTCTCGCCGGCTGCCAGAGCCGAAGAAGCGGCTTCTTCGCGCAAAGACGATTGTGCCGCTCACAGTGCTCTCCTTAGCGCGGCTTCTGCCGAAAGACGCCCGGCAGCGGCTCTTACCTCCGGAGAGCGGCAGCTTCGGGAAGGTGAAGAAGCAAGCTGTACAACACTGGGATTGTGTGCGCACCTTGCCAACTGATAGAAAACAGTACCTTTGCACTCTCCTGACTTTTCCAATCACATGAACATTCGATTGGAAGCTGTTTTGGACAACTTTTCTTTTCTTCCTGCCAAACACTTGGCAGACATCCGTGCAACTTCTAGAACAAGATGGGAGATGTTTTCTGTGCTGGCACAGTTTTTCCTAGCCAGACATAGTGGGAAAGCTTTTTGCCGAGGTGTAGATGAGAAGAGGATCTAAAGACAAAGGTAGGATGCTCTCCGGAGGAAAGAGCCGCTGCCGGGCGTCTTTCGGCAGAAGCCGCGCTAAGGAGAGCACTGTGAGCGGCGCAATCGTCTTTGCGCGAAGAAGCCGCTTCTTCGGCTCCGGGAGCCGGCGAGAGCGGCAGCTTCGGGAAGGTGAAGAAGCAAGCTGTACAACACTGGGATTGTGTGCGCACCTTGCCAACTGATAGAAAACAGTACCTTTGCACTCTCCTGACTTTTCCAATCACAGGAACATTCGATTGGAAGCTGTTTTGGACAACTTTTCTTTTCTTCCTGCCAAACACTTGGCAGACATCCATGCAACTTCTAGAACACGATGGGAGATGTTTTCTGTGCTGGCACAGTTTTTCCTAGCCAGACATAGTGGGAAAGCGTTTTGCTAAGATGTAGACGACAAGAGAGGCTAAAGAGTGGATGTTAGCAAATGACACCCATCTTCAAAAAAGGCAATTAAGAGGACTCGCGATAGTACAAACCAGCCAGCCTCTTTTTTATCCCCAGGAAGTTTATGAAGCAGCTCTTCCTGGAAATCCTTGCCAGGCACATGAAAGATGCCCAAATAATGTAGTTTGCATGATTTTTCAGGGGAATTTCATGCTGAACATCACTTTAAACTCCTCTGATGAATCAACTTGACTGGTAGATGAAGGGAATATTATCTGCCTGGGCTTCAGGGAGGTTTTTGACATACCTCTAGATGGCATCACACATACATATGGAAGCAATAGTGCAAAGGGGAGGGAATCAGTGTCTTTTCAGTGATGCTGAGGGAAAAGACAAGAGGCAGTGGGCACACACTGAAATACAGGAGATTGCCTTTGAACATCAGTAAATGTTTCTTTACTGTCAGGGTGACTGAACCACGGCACAGACTGCCCAGAAAGATTGTGGAGCCTGGATCTTTGAAGACATTAAAAGTACACCCAGATAGAATCCTGGGCAAGAGGCTCTAGGTATCCTGGTTTAGGCAGGGGGGTTGGGCCTGGTTAGCCCCACCAACCCCTTCCACTCTCTTTCATTCTGTGCTAGTGAATTCTCTTCAAGATGCATTTCAAGCACTGGCATGACAAAGTTCTGTGCAGACAGAGATCCAAATGGACATGGCATCTAAGTTCCTTAAGCAGTGTTCAAGAAGAATGTAAAACTCTGGCACAAGTGTCTCTTCCCGAACTGAATCCCTTTCATGGGAAAATTCCCAGCTCTAGAAAGATCTTCTGATATGCATGCTTAAGACCGACACTGGCTGAGCAAATTTCTCCCTATGTATATCTAAGACCAGTTAGGATCTTCACCCAAAGTGCTGTCAACATAGTCACAGAATGCCTATTGTTAAGAAGTGACAGCTTCCATCAGAATGGCAACTATTGGTCCACAAAATGGATTAATGGATGGGAATTATCTACGTGGGTTAAAAACAAAAATAAAGAGTTGGTCTTTATTTATCAATTTCATGGCAATATTGATAAGGGAAGAAAAAAATCTAAGTCCTTGACTTTCTGGACTCGAGGAAAGATTTTAAAAATTCCTTGTAAAAATGTATGATCACAATCAGACTATTGAAACCATTTTAGTTGGGAACAAAGTTCCAAAATTGTCTAGATAGTGGCAAAGAAGCCAAGAAAATAGGAAAGAAACAAAAAGAGAGCAAAAGAGTCAGCTTCAGTGTACAAGCTCGTCCTAGAAGTAGTCTGCTGGGAAAAGGAACCCCCAGCTAAATTTCCAATGTATGCCTGCGCTTGATTCAGTAACTGGTCAATGTAAAAACCAATCCTTTTGTACAACTTCTTCCAGCAACAAAATCTCCAACAGGTTGACACTACCATCATGCCTGTTCCAGACATATTTAAAAGAGAAATGATGATTTTCTTGAAAACCCACTTACATAAAAGTTGCAAGATGGTGGAGGGATTCCCACATCCTCCTTCCTCCATCTGGCTTGAAAGTATATTTGATAAAATATGCAACAAAGCACATGATTTATAAGGGAGAGTCAAATGGATGATTTGGGAATCGATCTCTTGTTGATAGTAAACTTCATATCCACTCGGTGTGACCTTTTTAAAACAAAATGTGGAGCTGAGGCATGAATCTGCCACAACAATTGTAAAGCAAACATACACACTCCCCTTCAGATGCCCCCCCCTCCACACACACCTAGGCACACACAGAGATCAGCATAGCAGATCATGAACTCCTTGGAAAAGACTGAAATGCTAAATGCCTCTCTTGATGGGCAAAAGAGCTGGTGCAGTAATTCAAATGCCTGGTACAAAAATTCTGTTTCATATTTAGCTCCTATTTAAAACACAGCTTTTCATTTCATTCTATTTACAGAATATTTTCATTTCATTTGTTTCTTTAAAATTACTTAGTTCTCACCTGTTGTATGTCTAGGAATATTTTCTTCCAAAAATAGAAAAAAATAGATGATATCTTTTCAGCAGAAAACATTGGTTGATACAATTTTAAACCATCATGATATGGAAGAATTCTTCTGTCCCTCTCGAAGGTGGAAGAAGCATTTGGATCACAGATCATCTACAATGAAATACTTGACATGTTTAAGATGCTTTCAATCAATTTTGATCGTCAATTGCTTATTTGTTGTAAACAGTAATTTTTCAGTGAAGGGAAAGTGTGTGTGGTATATCTACATGATATGTTCAAAGGCAGTTCCTACTAATGGCCAGGCTGAATTCCAGTAAATAATGTCCCGAATGATATTTTGCCGCCTTCTTTGGCACTTCATGAAATCTTACCCCGATGAAGTGCTGAAACACAGAGATTTTCTCTTAGAGAGTGTCTCATGTTGTAACCTATCCCATGGATTTTATGCTGTAATTCTTATCTCTTTTAAAATTTACTATCTTCTGTACAGTTTTCATGAAACTTTCTGTTACAGTAGTGAATAGCACAGATAAATGTCATTTTGTACAACTTTGAATTTACCCCAAGAGCTGAGAGAAAACTTGATCCTATACTTCAATCCGAGTTTCTTCTATAGTCCAACTTTGTTTCTCTACCATCAAGCTTCTCCTTTGTTGCTGCTCCAAGCCCCGTCCAAGGTGACCTTGAATACTTTCAGGGATGGGACACCCACAACTTCTCTGGGCAACCTGTTCCAGTGTTCCAGTACTCCCACAGTAAAAAAGGCCTTCCTTTCATCTAATATGTGTAGGAAATCATAAATCTAGGCATAGAAGCTTGGAGTGCAAATTTGAAATTCTTTGGATTTGAAGCACATTTTATATGAATACTGACTTCCAGATGACTAAAAGATGTTGATGGGCATTTGAGCTGACAAGTTTTGAAAAAGTGCACGGAAATTAAAATTGAAACCACTAAAATTAAAAACTCCTTGCCATTTTCTTTTTCCTCTCCTATTCAAAATTGCATATGTCAGATATCAGTGCTTCATGCAAACCTCTCAGATGCTCTCAGAGAAAAAGCTTTTCTTTCAGACTAAGTTGCGGTTGACGTAGAACACTAGCAGGAGTGAAAGATTTTCTGGGCATCGGGGCAGCACGTTCTCCTTGGATTTGTGTGCAGAATGCCTTTTATCCAAACTGGAAAATAGATCCCAGCTCTGTTCTATTCATCATTCTTACTTCATCAGGCCAGAAGATTCTGTGAAAAGTAGCCTGTGGACCTTGAAGACAGCGCATGTGAAACAGATGAGAGGTGATAGAGAAGTTGAGGGAGAGAAGAAAGAGCATAAGGCTGAAACCAGAAAGTATTTCTCCACGTGATCATGGAAGATTGCAGGAGCCACTTGGTACTATCAAACCAGCCCGACTTGGCACTGGTGCCACCTTGGGTCTGGGAGCCATCTTGCATATCGTACATTTTAAGGAGCCAGATGGCCACACCCAGCCATATGCCCCCAAACACAAACCACGGCCCTTTTCTCTGGCAAACAAAACTCAGCTGCCCTGCTTCTGGATGGCAGATTGCAGGAGCCACTTGGTACTATCAAACCAGCCCAACTTGGCACTGGTGCCACCATGGGTCTGGTAACCATCCTGCCTATCGTAGCTTTTCACGACCGAGCCGGTCACTCCCAGCCATAGGCCCCAGACACAAACTCTGCCCGTTTCCCTGGCAAACAAAAGTAAGCTGCCCCACTTCTGGATGGCAGATTGCAGGACGCACTTGGTACTATCAAACCAGCCTACATTGGCAATGGTGCAACCTTGGGTCTGGGAACCATCCTGCATATCGTGGATTCAAAGAGGCCAGCCGGCCACTCCCAGCCACCGGCCCCCAAACACAAACAACGGCACTCTTCCCTGGCAAACAAAACTCGCCTGCCAACTTTTTGATGGCAGATTGCAGGAGCCACTTGGTACTATCAAACCAGCCCAACTTGGCACTGGTTCCACCATGGGTCTGGTCACCATCCTGCCTATCGTAGCTTTTCAGGAGCCAGCCGGTCTCTCCCAGCCATAGGCCCCCAGACACAAACCTCGTCCCGTTTCCCTGGCAAACAAAAGTAAGCTGCCCCACTTCTGGATGGCAGATTGCAGGAGCCACTTGGTACTATCAAACCAGCCTACCTTGGCAATGGTGCAACCTTGGGTCTGGGAACCATCCTGCGTATCGTGGATTCTAATTAGCCAGCCGGCCATTCCCGGCCACAGGCCCCCAAACACAAACAACGGCACTCTTCCCGGGAAAACAGAACTCGCCTGCCAACTTTTTGATGGCAGATTGCAGGAGCCACTTGGTACTATCAAATCAGCCCAACTTGGCACTGGTGCCACCATGGGTCTGGTAACCGTCCTGCCTATCGTAGCTTTTCAGGAGCCAGCCGGTCACTTCCAGCCATAGGACCCCAGACACAAACCTCGGCCCGTTTCCCTGGCAAACAAAAGTAAGCTGCCCCACTTCCGGATGGCAGATTGCAGGAGCCACTTGGTACTATCAAACCAGCCTACCTTGGCAATGGTGCAACCTTGGATCTGGGAACCATCCTGCGTATCGTGGATTCTAAGGAGCCAGCCGGCCATTCCCGGCCACAGGCCCCCAAACACAAACAACGGCACTCTTCCCTGGAAAACAGAACTCGCCTGCCAACTTTTTGATGGCAGATTGCAGGAGCCACTTGGTACTATCAAATCAGCCCAACTTGGCACTGGTGCCACCATGGGTCTGGTCACCATCCTGCTTATCGTAGCTTTTCAGGAGCCAGCCGGTCACTTCCAGCCATAGGACCTCAGACACAAACCTCGGCCCGTTTCCCTGGCAAACAAAAGTAAGCTACCCCGCTTCTGGATGGCAGATTGCAGGAGCCACTTTGCACCATCCAACTGGCCCGACTTGTCACTGGTGCCACCTCTGGTCTGGGAACCATCCTGTGTATCGTGGATTCTAATTAGCCAGCCGGCCACTCCCAGCCACAGGCCCCCAAACACAAACAACGGCGCTTTTCCCTGGAAAACAAAACTCGCCTGCCAACTTTTGGATGGCAGATTGCAGGAGCCATTTGCTACTATCAAACCAGCCCAACTTGTCACTGGTGCCACCTCTGGTCTGGGAACCATCCTGCGTATCGTGGATTCTAATCAGCCAGCCGGCCACTCCCAGCCATAGGGCCCCAAACACAAACAACGGCGCTTTTCCCTGGAAAACAAAACTCGCCTGCCAACTTTTTGATGGCAGATTGCAGGAGCCACTTGGTACTATCAAACCAGCCCGACTTGGCACTGGTGCCACCTTGGGTCTGTGAACCATCCTGCGTATTGTGGATTGTCAGGTGCCAGCCGACCACTCTCGGCCACAGACCCCAATCAAAAAGAACGGCCCGATTCACAGGCAAAAAAAACTCAGCTGCCCCACTTCTGGATGGGAGATTGCAGGAGGCGCTTGACTCTGTCAAACCAGCCCTACTTGGTACTGGTGCCACCTTGGGTCTGGGAATCATGCTGCGTATCATGGAATTTCAGGAGCCAGACGGCCACTGCCAGCCACAGGACCCAAACACATACCACAGCCCTTTTCTCTGGCAAGCAAAACTCAGCTGCCCCGCTTTTAGATGGCAGATTGCAGGAGCCACTTGGTACTATCAAACCAGCCCAACTTGGCACTGGTGCCACCATGGGTCTGGTAACCATCCTGCCTATCGTAGCTTTTCACGACCGAGCCGGTCACTCCCAGCCATAGGCCCCCAGACACAAACCACGGCCCGTTTCCTTGGCAAAAAGAAGTAAGCTGCCCCGCTTCTGGATGGGAGATTGCAGGAGCCACTTGGTACTATCAAACCAGCCCAACTTGGCACTGCTGCCACCATGGGTCTGGTAGCCATCCTGCCTATCGTAGGTTTTCAGGAGCAAGCCGGCCACTCCCAGCCACAGGCCCCCAAACAAAAACAACGGCGCTTTTCCCTGGAAAACAGAACTCGCCTGCCAACTTTTTGATGGCAGATTGCAGGAGCCGCTTGGTACTATCAAACCAGCCCAACTTGGCACTGGTGCCGCCATGGGTCTGGTCACCATCCTGCCTATCGTAGCTTTTCAGGAGCCAGCCGGTCACTCCCAGCCATAGGCCCCCAGACACAAACCACGGCCCGTTTCCTTGGCAAACAAAAGTAAGCTGCCCCGCTTCTGGATGGCAGATTGCAGGAGCCACTTTGTGGTATCAAACCAGCCCAACTTGGCACTGGTGCCACCACTGCTCTGGGAACCATCCTGCGTATCGTGGATTCTAAGGAGCCAGCCGGCCACTCCCAGCCACAGGACCCCAAACACAAACAACGGCGCTTTTCCCTGGAAAACAAAACTGGCCTGCCAACTTTTTGATGGCAGATTGCAGGAACGACTTGGTACTATCAAACCAGCCCAACTTGGCACTGGTTCCACCATGGGTCTGGTCACCATCCTGCCTATCGTAGCTTTTCAGGAGCCAGCCGGTCACTCCCAGCCATAGGCCCCAGACACAAAGTACTGCCGGTTTCCCTGGCAAACAAAATTAAGCTGCCCCGCTTCAGGATGGCAGATTGCAGGAGCCACTTTGCACCATCAAACCAGCCCGACTTGGCACTGGTGCCACCATGGGTCTGGTAACCATCCTGCCTATCGTAGCTTTTCAGGAGCCAGCCAGTCACTCCCAGCCATAGGCCCCCAGACAAAACCTCGGCCGGTTTCCCTTGCAAACAAAAGTAAGCAGCCCCGCTTCTGGATGGCAGATTTCAGGAGCCACTTGGTACTATCAAACAAGCCCGACTTGGAACTGGTGCCACCTCTGTTCTGGGAACCATCCTGCGTATCGTGGATTCTAAGGAGCCAGCCGGCCACTCCCAGCCATATGCCCCCCAAAAAAAACCACGGCCCTTTTCTCTGGCAAACAAAACTCAGCTGCCCCGCTTCAGGATGGCAGATTGCAGGAGCCACTATGCACCATCAAACCAGCCCGACGTGGCACTGGTGCCACCTCTGGTCTGGGAACCATCCTGCGTATCGTGGATTCTAAGGAGCCAGCCGGCCACTCCCAGCCACAAGCCCCCAAACACAAACAACGGCGCTTTTCCCTGGAAAACAAAACTCGCCTGCCAACATTTTGATGGCAGATTGCAGGAGCCGCTTGGTACTATCAAATCAGCCCAACTTGGGACTGGTGCCACCATGGGTCTGGTCACCATCCTGCCTATCGTAGCTTTTCAGGAGCCAGCCAGTCACTCCCAGCCATAGGCCCCCAGACACAAACCTCGGCCCGTTTCCCTGGCAAACAAAAGTAAGCTGCCCGGCTTCTGGATGGCAGATTGCAGGAGCCACTTGGTACTATCAAACTGGCCCGACTTGGAACTGGTGCCACCTCTGGTCTGGGAACCATCCTGCGTATCGTGGATTCTAAGGAGCCAGCCGGCCACTCCCAGCCACAGTCCACCAAACACAAACAACGGCACTTTTCCCTGGAAAACAAAACTCACCTGCCAACTCTTTCATGGCAGATTGCAGGAGCCACTTTGCACCATCAAACTAGGCCGACTTGGCACTGTTGCCACCATGGTCTGGGAACCATCCTGCGTATCGTGGATTCTAATTAGCCAGCCGGCCACTCCCAGCCATAGGCCCCCAAACACAAACAACGGCGCTTTCCCCTGGAAAACAAAACTCGCCTGCCAACTTTTTGATGGCAGATTGCAGGAGCCGCTTGGTACTATCAAATCAGCCCAACGTGGCACTGGTGCCACCATGAGTCTGGTAACCATCCTGCCTATCGTAGCTTTTCAGGAGCCAGCCAGTCACTCCCAGCCATAGGCCCCCAGACAAAAACCTCGGCCCGTTTCCCTTGGAAACAAAAGTAAGCAGCCCCGCTTCTGGATGGCAGATTGCAGGAGCCACTTGGTACTATCAAACAAGCCCGACTTGGAACTGGTGCCACCTCTGGTCTGGGAACCATCCTGCGTATCGTGGATTCTAAGGAGCCAGCCGGGCACTCCCAGCCACAGGCCACCAAAAAAAATCAACGGCACTTTTCCCTGGAAAACAAAACTCGCCTGCCAACTTTTTGATGGCAGATTGCAGGAGCCGCTTGATACTATCAAATCAGCCCAACTTGGCACTGGTGCCACCATGGGTCTGGTCACCATCCTGCCTATCGTAGCTTTTCAGGAGCCAGCCGGTCACTCCCAGCCATAGGCCCCCAGACAAAACCTCGGCCGGTTTCCCTTGCAAACAAAAGTAAGCAGCCCCGCTTCTGGATGGCAGATTTCAGGAGCCACTTGGTACTATCAAACAAGCCCGACTTGGAACTGGTGCCACCTCTGTTCTGGGAACCATCCTGCGTATCGTGGATTCTAAGGAGCCAGCCGGCCACTCCCAGCCATATGCCCCCCAAAAAAAACCACGGCCCTTTTCTCTGGCAAACAAAACTCAGCTGCCCCGCTTCAGGATGGCAGATTGCAGGAGCCACTATGCACCATCAAACCAGCCCGACGTGGCACTGGTGCCACCTCTGGTCTGGGAACCATCCTGCGTATCGTGGATTCTAAGGAGCCAGCCGGCCACTCCCAGCCACAAGCCCCCAAACACAAACAACGGCCCTTTTCCCTGGAAAACAAAACTCGCCTGCCAACATTTTGATGGCAGATTGCAGGAGCCGCTTGGTACTATCAAATCAGCCCAACTTGGGACTGGTGCCACCATGGGTCTGGTCACCATCCTGCCTATCGTAGCTTTTCAGGAGCCAGCCAGTCACTCCCAGCCATAGGCCCCCAGACACAAACCTCGGCCCGTTTCCCTGGCAAACAAAAGTAAGCTGCCCGGCTTCTGGATGGCAGATTGCAGGAGCCACTTGGTACTATCAAACTGGCCCGACTTGGAACTGGTGCCACCTCTGGTCTGGGAACCATCCTGCGTATCGTGGATTCTAAGGAGCCAGCCGGCCACTCCCAGCCACAGTCCACCAAACACAAACAACGGCACTTTTCCCTGGAAAACAAAACTCACCTGCCAACTCTTTCATGGCAGATTGCAGGAGCCACTTTGCACCATCAAACTAGGCCGACTTGGCACTGTTGCCACCATGGTCTGGGAACCATCCTGCGTATCGTGGATTCTAATTAGCCAGCCGGCCACTCCCAGCCATAGGCCCCCAAACACAAACAACGGCGCTTTCCCCTGGAAAACAAAACTCGCCTGCCAACTTTTTGATGGCAGATTGCAGGAGCCGCTTGATACTATCAAATCAGCCCAACTTGGCACTGGTGCCACCATGGGTCTGGTCACCATCCTGCCTATCGTAGCTTTTCAGGAGCCAGCCGGTCACTCCCAGCCATAGGCCCCCAGACACAAACCTCGGCCCGTTTCCCTTGCAAACAAAAGTAAGCTGCCCCGCTTCTGGATGGCAGATTGCAGGAGCCACTTTGCACTATCAAACAAGCCAGACTTGGAACTGGTGCCACCTCTGGTCTGGGAACCATCCTGCGTATCGTGGATTCTAAGGAACCAGCCGGCCACTCCCAGCCACAGTCCACCAAACAAAAACAACAGCACTTATCCCTGGAAAATAAAACTCGCCTGCAAACTTTTTCATGGCAGATTGCAGGAGCCACTTTGCACCATCAAACTAGCCCAACTTGGCACTGGTGCCACCTCTGGTCTGGGAACCATCCTGCGTATCGTGGATTCTAATTAGCCAGCCGGCCACTCCCAGCCATAGGCCCCCAAACACAAACAACGGCGCTTTTCCCTGGAAAACAAAACTCGCCTGCCAACTTTTTGATGGCAGATTGCATAAGCCGCTTGGTACTATCAAATCAGCCCAACGTGGCACTGGTGCCACCATGAGTCTGGTAACCATCCTGCCTATCGTAGCTTTTCAGGAGCCAGCCAGTCACTCCCAGCCTTAGGCCCCCAGACACAAACCTCGGCCCGTTTCCCTGGCAAACAAAAGTAAGCTGCCCCACTTCTGGATGGCAGATTGCAGGAGCCACTTTGTGGTATCAAACCAGCCCAACTTGGCACTGGTGCCACCACTGCTCTGGGAACCATCCTGCGTATCGTGGATTCTAAGGAGCCAGCCGGCCACTCCCAGCCACAGGACCCCAAACAAAAACAACGGCGCTTTTCCCTGGAAAACAAAACTGGCCTGCCAACTTTTTGATGGCAGATTGCAGGAACCACTTGGTACTATCAAACCAGCCCAACTTGGCACTGGTTCCACCATGGGTCTGGTCACCATCCTGCCTATCGTAGCTTTTCAGGAGCCGGCCGGTCACTCCCAGCCATAGGCCCCAGACACAAAGCACTGCCGGTTTCCCTGGCAAACAAAATTAAGCTGCCCCGCTTCAGGATGGCAGATTGCAGGAGCCACTTTGCACCATCAAACCAGCCCGACTTGGCACTGGTGCCACCTCTGGTCTGGGAACCATCCTGCGTATCGTGGATTCTAAGGAGCCAGCCGGCCACTCCCAGCCATATGCCCCCCAAAAAAAACCACGGCCCTTTTCTCTGGCAAACAAAACTCAGCTGCCCCGCTTCTGGATGGCAGATTGCAGGAGCCACTATGCACGATCACACCAGCCCGACGTGGTACTGGTGCCACCTCTGGTCTGGGAACCATCCTGCGTATCGTGGATTCTAAGGAGCCAGCCGGCCACTCCCAGCCACAGGCCCCCAAACACAAACAACGGCGCTTTTCCCTGGAAAACAAAACTCGCCGGCCAACATTTTGATGGCAGATTGCAGGAGCCACTTTGCACCATCAAACCAACCCGACTTGGCACTGGTGCCACCTCTGGTCTTGGAACCATCCTGCGTATCGTGGATTCTAAGGAGCCATCCGGCCACTCCCAGCCACAGGCCCCCAAACACAAACAACGGCTCTTTTCCCTGGAAAACAAAACTCGCCTGCCAACTTTTTGATGGCAGATTGCAGGAGCCACTTGGTACTATCAAACCAGCCCAACTTGGCACTGGTGCCACCATGGGTCTGGTCACCATCCTTCCTATCGTAGCTTTTCAGGAGCCAGCCGGTCAGTCCCACCCATAGGCCCCCAGACACAAACCACGGCCCGTTTCCCTGGCAAACAAAATTAAGCTACCCCGCTTCTGGATGGCAGATTGCAGGAGCCACTTTGCACCATCAAACTAGCCCAACTTGGCACTGGTGCCACCTCTGGTCTGGGAACCATCCTGCGTATCGTGGATTCTAAGGAGCCAGCCAGCCACTCCCAGTCACAAGCCCCCAAACACAAACAACGGCGCTTTTCCCTGGAAAACAAAACTCGCCTGCCAACTTTTTGATGGCAGATTGCAGGAGCTGCTTGGTACTATCAAATCAGCCCAACTTGGCACTGGTGCCACCATGGGTCTGGTCACCATCCTGCCTATCGTAGCTTTTCAGGAGCCAGCCAGTCACTCCCAGCCATAGGCCCCCAGACACAAACCTCGGCCCGTTTCCCTGGCAAAGAAATGTAAGCTGCCCCGTTTCTGGATGGCAGATTGCAGGAGCCACTTGGTACTATCAAACCAGCCCGACTTGGAACTGGTGCCACCTCTGGTCTGGGAACCATCCTGCGTATTTTGGATTCTAAGGAGCCAGCCGGCCACTCCCAGCCACAGGCCCACAAACACAAACAACGGCACTTTTCCCTGGAAAACAAAACTCACCTACCAACTCTTTCTGGCAGATTGCAGGAGCCACTTTCCACCATCAAACTAGCCCGACTTGGCAGTTGTGCCACCATGGTCTGGGAACCATCCTGCGTATCGTGGATTCTAAGGAGCCAGCCGGCCACTCCCAGCCACAGGCCACCAAAAAAAATCACCGGCACTTTACCCTGGAAAACAAAACTCGCCTGCCAACTTTTTGATGGCAGATTGCAGGAGCCGCTTGATACTATCAAATCAGCCCAACTTGGCACTGGTGCCAACATGGGTCTGGTCACCATCCTGCCTATCGTAGCTTTTCAGGAGCCAGCCGGTCACTCCCAGCCATAGGCCCCCAGACACAAACCTCGGCCCGTTTCCCTTGCAAACAAAAGTAAGCAGCCCCGCTTCTGGATGGCAGATTGCAGGAGCCACTTGGTACTATCAAAAAAGCCCGACTTGGATCTGGTGCCACCTCTGGTCTGGGAACCATCCTGCGTATCGTGGATTCTAAGGAGCCAGCCGGCCACTCCCAGCCACAGTCCACCAAACACAAACAACGGCACTTTTCCCTGGAAAACCAAACTCGCCTGCAAACCATTTCATGGCAGATTGCAGGAGCCACTTTGCACCATCAAACTAGCCCAACTTGGCACTGGTGCCACCTCTGGTCTGGGAACCATCCTGCGTATCGTGGATTCTAATTAGCCAGCCGGCCACTCCCAGCCATAGGCCCCCAAACACAAACCACGGCGCTTTTCCCTGGAAAACAAAACTCGCCTGCCAACTTTTTGATGGCAGATTGCAAAAGCCGCTTGGTACTATCAAATCAGCCCAACGTGGCACTGGTGCCACCATGAGTCTGGTAACCATCCTGCCTATCGTAGCTTTTCAGGAGCCAGCCAGTCACTCCCAGCCTTAGGCCCCCAGACACAAACCTCGGCCCGTTTCCCTGGCAAACAAAAGTAAGCTGCCCCGCTTCTGGATGGCAGATTGCAGGAGCCACTTGGTACTATCAAACAAGCCCGACTTGGAACTGGTGCCACCTCTGGTCTGGGAACCATCCTGCGTATCGTGGATTCTAAGGAGCCAGCCGGCCACTCCCAGCCACAGGCCACCAAACAAAATCAACGGCACTTTTCCCTGGAAAACAAAACTCGCCTGCCAACTTTTTGATGGCAGAGTGCAGGAGCCACTTTTCACCATCAAACTAGCCCGACTTGGCACTGGTGCCACCATGGGTCTGGTCACCATCCTGCCTATCGTAGCTTTTCAGGAGCCAGCCGGTCACTCCCAGCCATAGGCCCCCAGACACAAACCTCGGCCCGTTTGCCTGGCAAACAAAATTAAGCTGCCCCGCTTCTGGATGGCAGATTGCAGGAGCTATTTAGTACTATCAAACCAGCCCGACTTGGCACTGGTGCCACCTTGGCTCTGGGAACCATCCTGCCTATTGTGGATTTTCAGGGGTCAGCCGGCCACTCTCAGCCATATGCCCTCAAACACAAACCACGGACCTTTTCTCTGGCAAACAAAACTCAACTGCCCCTCTTCTGGATGGCAGATTGCAGGAGCCATTTTGTACTATCAAACCAGCCTACCTTGGCAATGGTGCAACCTTGGATCTGGGAACCATCCTGCGTATCGTGGATTCTAAGGAGCCAGCCGGCCATTCCCGGCCACAGGCCCCCAAACACAAACAACGGCACTCTTCCCTGGAAAACAGAACTCGCCTGCCAACTTTTTGAGGGCAGATTGCAGGAGCCACTTGGTACTATCAAATCAGCCCAACTTGGCACTGGTGCCATCATGGGTCTGGTCACCATCCTGCCTATCGTAGCTTTTCAGGAGCCAGCCGGTCACTTCCAGCCATAGGACCTCAGACACAAACCTCGGCCCGTTTCCCTGGCAAACAAAAGTAAGCTACCCCGTTTCTGGATGGCAGATTGCAGGAGCCACTTTGCACCATCCAACTGGCCCGACTTGTCACTGGTGCCACCTCTGGTCTGGGAACCATCCTGCGTATCGTGGATTCTAATTAGCCAGCCGGCCACTCCCAGCCACAGGCCCCCAAACACAAACAACGGCGCTTTTCCCTGGAAAACAAAACTCGCCTGCCAACTTTTTGATGGCAGATTGCAGGAGCCACTTGCTACTATCAAACCAGCCCAACTTGTCACTGGTGCCACCTCTGGTCTGGGAACCATCCTGCGTATCGTGGATTCTAATTAGCCAGCCGGCCACTCCCAGACATAGGGCCCCAAACAAAAACAACGGCGCTTTTCCCTGGAAAACAAAACTGGCCTGCCAAATTTTTGATGGCAGATTGCAGGAGCCACATGGTACTATCAAACCAGCCCAAATTGGCACAGGTGCCACCATGGGTCTGGTCACCATCGTGCCTACGTAGCTTTTCAGGAGCCAGCCGGTCACTCCCAGCCATAGGCCCCCAGACACAAACCACGGCCCGTTTCCTTGGCAACAAAAAGTAAGCTGCCCCGCTTCTGGATGGGAGATTGCAGGAGCCACTTGGTACTATCAAACCAGCCCAACTTGGCACTGGTGCCACCATGGGTCTGGTAGCCATCCTGCCTATCGTAGCTTTTCAGGAGCCAGCCGGCCACTCCCAGCCACAGGCCCCCAAACAAAAACAACGGCGCTTTTCCCTGGAAAACAAAACTCGCCTGCCAACTTTTTGATGGCAGATTGCAGGAGCCGCTTGGTACTATCAAACCAGCCCAACTTGGCACTGGTGCCGCCATGGGTCTGGTCACCATCCTGCCTATCGTAGCTTTTCAGGAGCCAGCCGGTCACTCCCAGCCATAGGCCCCCAGACACAAACCACGGCCCGTTTCCTTGGCAAACAAAAGTAAGCTGCCCCGCTTCTGGATGGCAGATTGCAGGAGCCACTTTGTGGTATCAAACCAGCCCAACTTGGCACTGGTGCCACCACTGCTCTGGGAACCATCCTGCGTATCGTGGATTCTAAGGAGCCAGCCGGCCACTCCCAGCCACAGGGCCACAAACAAAAACAACGGCGCTTTTCCCTGGAAAACAAAACTGGCCTGCCAACATTTTGATGGCAGATTGCAGGAACCACTTGGTACTATCAAACCAGCCCAACTTGGCACTGGTTCCACCATGGGTCTGGTCGCCATCCTGCCTATCGTAGCTTTTCAGGAGCCAGCCGGGCACTCCCAGCCATAGGCCCCAGACACAAAGCACTGCCGGTTTCCCTGGCAAACAAAATTAAGCTGCCCCGCTTCAGGATGGCAGATTGCAGGAGCCACTTTGCACCATCAAACCAGCCCGACTTGGCACTGGTGCCACCTCTGGTCTGGGAACCATGCTGCGTATCGTGGATTCTAAGGAGCCAGCTGGCCACTCCCAGCCACAGGCCCCCAAACACAAACAACGGCGCTTTTCCCTGGAAAACAAAAATCGCCTGCCAACTTTTTGATGGCAGATTGCAGGAGCCGCTTGGTACTATCAAATCAGCCCAACATGGGACTGGTGCCACCATGGGTCTTGTCACCATCCTGCCTATCGCAGCTTTTCAGGAGCCAGCCGGTCACTCCCCACAATAGGCCCCCAGACACAAACCTCGGCCCGTTTCCCTGGCAAACAAAAGTAAGCTGCCCCGTTTCTGGATGGCAGATTGCAGGAACCAAATGGTACTATCAAACCAGCCCGACTTGGAACTGGTGCCACCTCTGGTCTGGGAAACATCCTGCGTATCGTGGATTCTAAGGAGCCAGCCGGCCACTCCCAGCCATATGCCCCCCAAAATAAACACGGCCCTTTTCTCTGGCAAACAAAACTCGCCTACAAATTTTTCATGGCAGATTGCAGGAGCCACTTTGCACCATCAAACTAGCCCGACTTGGCACTGGTGCCACCATGGTCTGGGAACCATCCTGCGTATCGTGGATTCTAATTAGCCAGCCGGCCACTCCCAGCCACAGGCCCCCAAACACAAACAACGGCGCTTTTCCCTGGAAAACAAAACTCGCCTGCCAACTTTTTGATGGCAGATTGCAGGAGCCGCTTGGTACTATCAAATCAGCCCAACGTGGCACTGGTGCCACCATGAGTCTGGTAACCATCCTGCCTATCGTAGCTTTTCAGGAGCCAGCTAGTCACTCCCAGCCATAGGCCCCCAGACAAAAACCTCGGCCGGTTTCCCTTGCAAACAAAAGTAAGCAGCCCCGCTTCTGGATGGCAGATTTCAGGAGCCACTTGGTACTATCAAACAAGCCCGACTTGGAACTGGTGCCACCTCTGTTCTGGGAACCATCCTGCGTATCGTGGATTCTAAGGAGCCAGCCGGCCACTCCCAGCCATATGCCCCCCAAAAAAAAACACGGCCCTTTTCTCTGGCAAACAAAACTCAGCTGCCCCGCTTCTGGATGGCAGATTGCAGGAGCCTCTATGCACCATCAAACCAGCCCGACTTGGCACTGGTGCCACCTCTGGTCTGGGAACCATCCTGCGTATCGTGGATTCTAAGGAGCCAGCCAGCCACTCCCAGTCACAAGCCCCCAAACACAAACAACGGCGCTTTTCCCTGGAAAACAAAACTCGCCTGCCAACGTTTTGATGGCAGATTGCAGGAGCCGCTTGGTACTATCAAATCAGCCCAACTTGGCACTGGTGCCACCATGGGTCTGGTCACCATCCTGCCTATCGTAGCTTTTCAGGAGCCAGCCAGTCACTCCCAGCCATAGGCCCCCAGACACAAACCTCGGCCCGTTTCCCTGGCAAAGAAATGTAAGCTGCCCCGTTTCTGGATGGCAGATTGCAGGAGCCACTTGGTACTATCAAACCAGCCCGACTTGGAACTGGTGCCACCTCTGGTCTGGGAACCATCCTGCGTATCGTGGATTCTAAGGAACCAGCCGGCCACTCCCAGCCACAGTCCACCAAACAAAAACAACAGCACTTATCCCTGGAAAATAAAACTCGCCTGCAAACTTTTTCATGGCAGATTGCAGGAGCCACTTTGCACCATCAAACTAGCCCAACTTGGCACTGGTGCCACCTCTGGTCTGGGAACCATCCTGCGTATCGTGGATTCTAATTAGCCAGCCGGCCACTCCCAGCCATAGGCCCCCAAACACAAACAACGGCGCTTTTCCCTGGAAAACAAAACTCGCCTGCCAACTTTTTGATGGCAGATTGCATAAGCCGCTTGGTACTATCAAATCAGCCCAACGTGGCACTGGTGCCACCATGAGTCTGGTAACCATCCTGCCTATCGTAGCTTTTCAGGAGCCAGCCAGTCACTCCCAGCCTTAGGCCCCCAGACACAAACCTCGGCCCGTTTCCCTGGCAAACAAAAGTAAGCTGCCCCACTTCTGGATGGCAGATTGCAGGAGCCACTTTGTGGTATCAAACCAGCCCAACTTGGCACTGGTGCCACCACTGCTCTGGGAACCATCCTGCGTATCGTGGATTCTAAGGAGCCAGCCGGCCACTCCCAGCCACAGGACCCCAAACAAAAACAACGGCGCTTTTCCCTGGAAAACAAAACTGGCCTGCCAACTTTTTGATGGCAGATTGCAGGAACCACTTGGTACTATCAAACCAGCCCAACTTGGCACTGGTTCCACCATGGGTCTGGTCACCATCCTGCCTATCGTAGCTTTTCAGGAGCCGGCCGGTCACTCCCAGCCATAGGCCCCAGACACAAAGCACTGCCGGTTTCCCTGGCAAACAAAATTAAGCTGCCCCGCTTCAGGATGGCAGATTGCAGGAGCCACTTTGCACCATCAAACCAGCCCGACTTGGCACTGGTGCCACCTCTGGTCTGGGAACCATCCTGCGTATCGTGGATTCTAAGGAGCCAGCCGGCCACTCCCAGCCATATGCCCCCCAAAAAAAACCACGGCCCTTTTCTCTGGCAAACAAAACTCAGCTGCCCCGCTTCTGGATGGCAGATTGCAGGAGCCACTATGCACGATCACACCAGCCCGACGTGGTACTGGTGCCACCTCTGGTCTGGGAACCATCCTGCGTATCGTGGATTCTAAGGAGCCAGCCGGCCACTCCCAGCCACAGGCCCCCAAACACAAACAACGGCGCTTTTCCCTGGAAAACAAAACTCGCCGGCCAACATTTTGATGGCAGATTGCAGGAGCCACTTTGCACCATCAAACCAACCCGACTTGGCACTGGTGCCACCTCTGGTCTTGGAACCATCCTGCGTATCGTGGATTCTAAGGAGCCATCCGGCCACTCCCAGCCACAGGCCCCCAAACACAAACAACGGCTCTTTTCCCTGGAAAACAAAACTCGCCTGCCAACTTTTTGATGGCAGATTGCAGGAGCCACTTGGTACTATCAAACCAGCCCAACTTGGCACTGGTGCCACCATGGGTCTGGTCACCATCCTTCCTATCGTAGCTTTTCAGGAGCCAGCCGGTCAGTCCCACCCATAGGCCCCCAGACACAAACCACGGCCCGTTTCCCTGGCAAACAAAATTAAGCTACCCCGCTTCTGGATGGCAGATTGCAGGAGCCACTTTGCACCATCAAACTAGCCCAACTTGGCACTGGTGCCACCTCTGGTCTGGGAACCATCCTGCGTATCGTGGATTCTAAGGAGCCAGCCAGCCACTCCCAGTCACAAGCCCCCAAACACAAACAACGGCGCTTTTCCCTGGAAAACAAAACTCGCCTGCCAACTTTTTGATGGCAGATTGCAGGAGCTGCTTGGTACTATCAAATCAGCCCAACTTGGCACTGGTGCCACCATGGGTCTGGTAGCCATCCTGCCTATCGTAGCTTTTCAGGAGCCAGCCAGTCACTCCCAGCCATAGGCCCCCAGACACAAACCTCGGCCCGTTTCCCTGGCAAAGAAATGTAAGCTGCCCCGTTTCTGGATGGCAGATTGCAGGAGCCACTTGGTACTATCAAACCAGCCCGACTTGGAACTGGTGCCACCTCTGGTCTGGGAACCATCCTGCGTATTTTGGATTCTAAGGAGCCAGCCGGCCACTCCCAGCCACAGGCCCACAAACACAAACAACGGCACTTTTCCCTGGAAAACAAAACTCACCTACCAACTCTTTCTGGCAGATTGCAGGAGCCACTTTCCACCATCAAACTAGCCCGACTTGGCAGTTGTGCCACCATGGTCTGGGAACCATCCTGCGTATCGTGGATTCTAAGGAGCCAGCCGGCCACTCCCAGCCACAGGCCACCAAAAAAAATCACCGGCACTTTTCCCTGGAAAACAAAACTCGCCTGCCAACTTTTTGATGGCAGATTGCAGGAGCCGCTTGATACTATCAAATCAGCCCAACTTGGCACTGGTGCCAACATGGGTCTGGTCACCATCCTGCCTATCGTAGCTTTTCAGGAGCCAGCCGGTCACTCCCAGCCATAGGCCCCCAGACACAAACCTCGGCCCGTTTCCCTTGCAAACAAAAGTAAGCAGCCCCGCTTCTGGATGGCAGATTGCAGGAGCCACTTGGTACTATCAAAAAAGCCCGACTTGGATCTGGTGCCACCTCTGGTCTGGGAACCATCCTGCGTATCGTGGATTCTAAGGAGCCAGCCGGCCACTCCCAGCCACAGTCCACCAAACACAAACAACGGCACTTTTCCCTGGAAAACCAAACTCGCCTGCAAACCTTTTCATGGCAGATTGCAGGAGCCACTTTGCACCATCAAACTAGCCCAACTTGGCACTGGTGCCACCTCTGGTCTGGGAACCATCCTGCGTATCGTGGATTCTAATTAGCCAGCCGGCCACTCCCAGCCATAGGCCCCCAAACACAAACCACGGCGCTTTTCCCTGGAAAACAAAACTCGCCTGCCAACTTTTTGATGGCAGATTGCATAAGCCGCTTGGTACTATCAAATCAGCCCAACGTGGCACTGGTGCCACCATGAGTCTGGTAACCATCCTGCCTATCGTAGCTTTTCAGGAGCCAGCCAGTCACTCCCAGCCTTAGGCCCCCAGACACAAACCTCGGCCCGTTTCCCTGGCAAACAAAAGTAAGCTGCCCCGCTTCTGGATGGCAGATTGCAGGAGCCACTTGGTACTATCAAACAAGCCCGACTTGGAACTGGTGCCACCTCTGGTCTGGGAACCATCCTGCGTATCGTGGATTCTAAGGAGCCAGCCGGCCACTCCCAGCCACAGGCCACCAAACAAAATCAACGGCACTTTTCCCTGGAAAACAAAACTCGCCTGCCAACTTTTTGATGGCAGAGTGCAGGAGCCACTTTTCACCATCAAACTAGCCCGACTTGGCACTGGTGCCACCATGGGTCTGGTCACCATCCTGCCTATCGTAGCTTTTCAGGAGCCAGCCGGTCACTCCCAGCCATAGGCCCCCAGACACAAACCTCGGCCCGTTTGCCTGGCAAACAAAATTAAGCTGCCCCGCTTCTGGATGGCAGATTGCAGGAGCTATTTAGTACTATCAAACCAGCCCGACTTGGCACTGGTGCCACCTTGGCTCTGGGAACCATCCTGCCTATTGTGGATTTTCAGGGGTCAGCCGGCCACTCTCAGCCATATGCCCTCAAACACAAACCACGGACCTTTTCTCTGGCAAACAAAACTCAACTGCCCCTCTTCTGGATGGCAGATTGCAGGAGCCATTTTGTACTATCAAACCAGCCTACCTTGGCAATGGTGCAACCTTGGATCTGGGAACCATCCTGCGTATCGTGGATTCTAAGGAGCCAGCCGGCCATTCCCGGCCACAGGCCCCCAAACACAAACAACGGCACTCTTCCCTGGAAAACAGAACTCGCCTGCCAACTTTTTGATGGCAGATTGCAGGAGCCACTTGGTACTATCAAATCAGCCCAACTTGGCACTGGTGCCATCATGGGTCTGGTCACCATCCTGCCTATCGTAGCTTTTCAGGAGCCAGCCGGTCACTTCCAGCCATAGGACCTCAGACACAAACCTCGGCCCGTTTCCCTGGCAAACAAAAGTAAGCTACCCCGTTTCTGGATGGCAGATTGCAGGAGCCACTTTGCACCATCCAACTGGCCCGACTTGTCACTGGTGCCACCTCTGGTCTGGGAACCATCCTGCGTATCGTGGATTCTAATTAGCCAGCCGGCCACTCCCAGCCACAGGCCCCCAAACACAAACAACGGCGCTTTTCCCTGGAAAACAAAACTCGCCTGCCAACTTTTTGATGGCAGATTGCAGGAGCCACTTGCTACTATCAAACCAGCCCAACTTGTCACTGGTGCCACCTCTGGTCTGGGAACCATCCTGCGTATCGTGGATTCTAATTAGCCAGCCGGCCACTCCCAGACATAGGGCCCCAAACACAAACAACGGCGCTTTTCCCTGGAAAACAAAAGTGGCCTGCCAAATTTTTGATGGCAGATTGCAGGAGCCACATGGTACTATCAAACCAGCCCAAATTGGCACAGGTGCCACCATGGGTCTGGTCACCATCGTGCCTATCGTAGCTTTTCAGGAGCCAGCCGGTCACTCCCAGCCATAGGCCCCCAGACACAAACCACGGCCCGTTTCCTTGGCAACAAAAAGTAAGCTGCCCCGCATCTGGATGGGAGATTGCAGGAGCCACTTGGTACTATCAAACCAGCCCAACTTGGCACTGGTGCCACCATGGGTCTGGTAGCCATCCTGCCTATCGTAGCTTTTCAGGAGCCAGCCGGCCACTCCCAGCCACAGGCCCCCAAACAAAAACAACGGCGCTTTTCCCTGGAAAACAAAACTCGCCTGCCAACTTTTTGATGGCAGATTGCAGGAGCCGCTTGGTACTATCAAACCAGCCCAACTTGGCACTGGTGCCGCCATGGGTCTGGTCACCATCCTGCCTATCGTAGCTTTTCAGGAGCCAGCCGGTCACTCCCAGCCATAGGCCCCCAGACACAAACCACGGCCCGTTTCCTTGGCAAACAAAAGTAAGCTGCCCCGCTTCTGGATGGCAGATTGCAGGAGCCACTTTGTGGTATCAAACCAGCCCAACTTGGCACTGGTGCCACCACTGCTCTGGGAACCATCCTGCGTATCGTGGATTCTAAGGAGCCAGCCGGCCACTCCCAGCCACAGGGCCACAAACAAAAACAACGGCGCTTTTCCCTGGAAAACAAAACTGGCCTGCCAACATTTTGATGGCAGATTGCAGGAACCACTTGGTACTATCAAACCAGCCCAACTTGGCACTGGTTCCACCATGGGTCTGGTCGCCATCCTGCCTATCGTAGCTTTTCAGGAGCCAGCCGGGCACTCCCAGCCATAGGCCCCAGACACAAAGCACTGCCGGTTTCCCTGGCAAACAAAATTAAGCTGCCCCGCTTCAGGATGGCAGATTGCAGGAGCCACTTTGCACCATCAAACCAGCCCGACTTGGCACTGGTGCCACCTCTGGTCTGGGAACCATGCTGCGTATCGTGGATTCTAAGGAGCCAGCTGGCCACTCCCAGCCACAGGCCCCCAAACACAAACAACGGCGCTTTTCCCTGGAAAACAAAAATCGCCTGCCAAATTTTGATGGCAGATTGCAGGAGCCGCTTGGTACTATCAAATCAGCCCAACATGGGACTGGTGCCACCATGGGTCTTGTCACCATCCTGCCTATCGCAGCTTTTCAGGAGCCAGCCGGTCACTCCCCACAATAGGCCCCCAGACACAAACCTCGGCCCGTTTCCCTGGCAAACAAAAGTAAGCTGCCCCGTTTCTGGATGGCAGATTGCAGGAACCAAATGGTACTATCAAACCAGCCCGACTTGGAACTGGTGCCACCTCTGGTCTGGGAAACATCCTGCGTATCGTGGATTCTAAGGAGCCAGCCGGCCACTCCCAGCCATATGCCCCCCAAAATAAACACGGCCCTTTTCTCTGGCAAACAAAACTCGCCTACAAATTTTTCATGGCAGATTGCAGGAGCCACTTTGCACCATCAAACTAGCCCGACTTGGCACTGGTGCCACCATGGTCTGGGAACCATCCTGCGTATCGTGGATTCTAATTAGCCAGCCGGCCACTCCCAGCCACAGGCCCCCAAACACAAACAACGGCGCTTTTCCCTGGAAAACAAAACTCGCCTGCCAACTTTTTGATGGCAGATTGCAGGAGCCGCTTGGTACTATCAAATCAGCCCAACGTGGCACTGGTGCCACCATGAGTCTGGTAACCATCCTGCCTATCGTAGCTTTTCAGGAGCCAGCTAGTCACTCCCAGCCATAGGCCCCCAGACAAAAACCTCGGCCGGTTTCCCTTGCAAACAAAAGTAAGCAGCCCCGCTTCTGGATGGCAGATTTCAGGAGCCACTTGGTACTATCAAACAAGCCCGACTTGGAACTGGTGCCACCTCTGTTCTGGGAACCATCCTGCGTATCGTGGATTCTAAGGAGCCAGCCGGCCACTCCCAGCCATATGCCCCCCAAAAAAAAACACGGCCCTTTTCTCTGGCAAACAAAACTCAGCTGCCCCGCTTCTGGATGGCAGATTGCAGGAGCCTCTATGCACCATCAAACCAGCCCGACTTGGCACTGGTGCCACCTCTGGTCTGGGAACCATCCTGCGTATCGTGGATTCTAAGGAGCCAGCCAGCCACTCCCAGTCACAAGCCCCCAAACACAAACAACGGCGCTTTTCCCTGGAAAACAAAACTCGCCTGCCAACTTTTTGATGGCAGATTGCAGGAGCCGCTTGGTACTATCAAATCAGCCCAACTTGGCACTGGTGCCACCATGGGTCTGGTCACCATCCTGCCTATCGTAGCTTTTCAGGAGCCAGCCAGTCACTCCCAGCCATAGGCCCCCAGACACAAACCTCGGCCCGTTTCCCTGGCAAAGAAATGTAAGCTGCCCCGTTTCTGGATGGCAGATTGCAGGAGCCACTTGGTACTATCAAACCAGCCCGACTTGGAACTGGTGCCACCTCTGGTCTGGGAACCATCCTGCGTATCGTGGATTCTAAGGAGCCAGCCGGCCACTCCCAGCCACAGGCCCACAAACACAAACAACGGCACTTTTCCCTGGAAAACAAAACTCACCTACCAACTCTTTCTGGCAGATTGCAGGAGCCACTTTCCACCATCAAACTAGCCCGACTTGGCACTGGTGCCACCATGGTCTGGGAACCATCCTGCGTATCGTGGATTCTAAGGAGCCAGCCGGCCACTCCCAGCCACAGGCCACCAAAAAAAATCACCGGCACTTTTCCCTGGAAAACAAAACTCGCCTGCCAACTTTTTGATGGCAGATTGCAGGAGCCGCTTGATACTATCAAATCAGCCCAACTTGGCACTGGTGCCAACATGGGTCTGGTCACCATCCTGCCTATCGTAGCTTTTCAGGAGCCAGCCGGTCACTCCCAGCCATAGGCCCCCAGACACAAACCTCGGCCCGTTTCCCTTGCAAACAACAGTAAGCAGCCCCGCTTCTGGATGGCAGATTGCAGGAGCCACTTGGTACTATCAAAAAAGCCCGACTTGGATCTGGTGCCACCTCTGGTCTGGGAACCATCCTGCGTATCGTGGATTCTAAGGAGCCAGCCGGCCACTCCCAGCCACAGTCCACCAAACACAAACAACGGCACTTTTCCCTGGAAAACCAAACTCGCCTGCAAACTTTTTCATGGCAGATTGCAGGAGCCACTTTGCACCATCAAACTAGCCCGACTTGGCACTGGTGCCACCTCTGGTCTGGGAACCATCCTGCGTATCGTGGATTCTAATTAGCCAGCCGGCCACTCCCAGCCATAGGCCCCCAAACACAAACAACGGCGCTTTTCCCTGGAAAACAAAACTCGCCTGCCAAATTTTGATGGCAGATTGCATAAGCCGCTTGGTATTATCAAATCAGCCCAACGTGGCACTGGTGCCACCATGAGTCTGGTAACCATCCTGCCTATCGTAGCTTTTCAGGAGCCAGCCAGTCACTCCCAGCCTTAGGCCCCCAGACACAAACCTCGGCCCGTTTCCCTGGCAAACAAAAGTAAGCTGCCCCGCTTCTGGATGGCAGATTGCAGGAGCCACTTGGTACTATCAAACAAGCCCGACTTGGAACTGGTGCCACCTCTGGTCTGGGAACCATCCTGCGTATCGTGGATTCTAAGGAGCCAGCCGGCCACTCCCAGCCACAGGCCACCAAACAAAATCAACGGCACTTTTCCCTGGAAAACAAAACTCGCCTGCCAACTTTTTGATGGCAGAGTGCAGGAGCCACTTTTCACCATCAAACTAGCCCGACTTGGCACTGGTGCCACCATGGGTCTGGTCACCATCCTGCCTATCGTAGCTTTTCAGGAGCCAGCCGGTCACTCCCAGCCATAGGCCCCCAGACACAAACCTCGGCCCGTTTGCCTGGCAAACAAAATTAAGCTGCCCCGCTTCTGGATGGCATATTGCAGGAGCTATTTAGTACTATCAAACCAGCCCGACTTCGCACTGGTGCCACCTTGGCTCTGGGAACCATCCTGCCTATTGTGGATTTTCAGGGGTCAGCCGGCCACTCTCAGCCATATGCCCTCAAACACAAACCACGGCCCTTTTCTCTGGCAAACAAAACTCAACTGCCCCTCTTCTGGATGGCAGATTGCAGGACGCACTTGGTACTATCAAACCAGCCTACCTTGGCAATGGTGCAACCTTGGGTCTGGGAACCATCCTGCGTATCGTGGATTCTAATTAGCCAGCCGGCCATTCCCGGCCACAGGCCCCCAAACAAAAACAACGGCACTCTTCCCTGGAAAACAAAACTCGCCTGCCAACTTTTTGATGGCAGATTGCAGGAGGCACTTGGTACTATCAAATCAGCCCAACTTGGCACTGGTGCCACCATGGGTCTGGTCACCATCCTGCCTATCGTAGCTTTTCAGGAGCCAGCCGGTCACTTCCAGCCATAGGACCCCAGACACAAACCTCGGCCCCTTTCCCTGGCAAACAAAAGAAAGCTGCCCCACTTCTGGATGGCAGATTGCAGGAGCCATTTTGTACTATCAAACCAGCCTACCTTGGCAATGGTGCAACCTTGGATCTGGGAACCATCCTGCGTATCGTGGATTCTAAGGAGCCAGCCGGCCATTCCTGGCCACAGGCCCCCAAACACAAACAACGGCACTCTTCCCTGGAAAACAGAACTCGCCTGCCAACTTTTTGATGGCAGATTGCAGGAGCCACTTGGTACTATCAAATCAGCCCAACTTGGCACTGGTGCCATCATGGGTCTGGTCACCATCCTGCCTATCGTAGCTTTTCAGGAGCCAGCCGGTCACTTCCAGCCATAGGACCTCAGACACAAACCTCGGCCCGTTTCCCTGGCAAACAAAAGTAAGCTACCCCGTTTCTGGATGGCAGATTGCAGGAGCCACTTTGCACCATCCAACTGGCCCGACTTGTCACTGGTGCCACCTCTGGTCTGGGAACCATCCTGCGTATCGTGGATTCTAATTAGCCAGCCGGCCACTCCCAGCCACAGGCCCCCAAACACAAACAACGGCGCTTTTCCCTGGAAAACAAAACTCGCCTGCCAACTTTTTGATGGCAGATTGCAGGAGCCACTTGCTACTATCAAACCAGCCCAACTTGTCACTGGTGCCACCTCTGGTCTGGGAACCATCCTGCGTATCGTGGATTCTAATTAGCCAGCCGGCCACTCCCAGCCATAGGGCCCCAAACAAAAACAACGGCGCTTTTCCCTGGAAAACAAAACTGGCCTGCCAAATTTTTGATGGCAGATTGCAGGAGCCACATGGTACTATCAAACCAGCCCAAATTGGCACAGGTGCCACCATGGGTCTGGTCACCATCGTGCCTATCGTAGCTTTTCAGGAGCCAGCCGGTCACTCCCAGCCATAGGCCCCCAGACACAAACCACGGCCCGTTTCCTTGGCAAAAAAAAGTAAGCTGCCCCGCTTCTGGATGGGAGATTGCAGGAGCCACTTTGTACTATCAAACCAGCCCAACTTGGCACCGGTGCCACCATGGGTCTGGTAGCCATCCTGCCTATCGTAGCTTTTCAGGAGCCAGCCGGCCACTCCCAGCCACAGGCCCCTAAACCAAAACAACGGCGCTTTTCCCTGGAAAACAAAACTCGCCTGCCAACTTTTTGATGGCAGATTGCAGGAGCCGCTTGGTACTATCAAACCAGCCCAACTTGGCACTGGTGCCGCCATGGGTCTGGTCACCATCCTGCCTATCGTAGCTTTTCAGGAGCCAGCCGGTCACTCCCAGCCATAGGACCCCAGACACAAACCACGGCCCGTTACCTTGGCAAACAAAAGTAAGCTGCCCCGCTTCTGGATGGCAGATTGCAGGAGCCACTTTGTGGTATCAAACCAGCCCAACTTGGCACTGGTGCCACCACTGCTCTGGGAACCATCCTGCGTATCGTGGATTCTAAGGAGCCAGCCGGCCACTCCCAGCCACAGGGCCACAAACAAAAACAACGGCGCTTTTCCCTGGAAAACAAAACTGGCCTGCCAACTTTTTGATGGCAGATTGCAGGAACCACTTGGTACTATCAAACCAGCCCAACTTGGCACTGGTTCCACCATGGGTCTGGTCGCCATCCTGCCTATCGTAGCTTTTCAGGAGCCAGCCGGGCACTCCCAGCCATAGGCCCCAGACACAAAGCACTGCCGGATTCCCTGGCAAACAAAATTAAGCTGCCCCGCTTCAGGATGGCAGATTGCAGGAGCCACTTTGCACCATCAAACCAGCCCGACTTGGCACTGGTGCCACCTCTGGTCTGGGAACCATCCTGCGTATCGTGGATTCTAAGGAGCCAGCTGGCCACTCCCAGCCACAGGCCCCCAAACACAAACAACGGCGCTTTTCCCTGGAAAACAAAACTCGCCTGCCAACTTTTTGATGGCAGATTGCAGGAGCCGCTTGGTACTATCAAATCAGCCCAACATGGGACTGGTGCCACCATGGGTCTTGTCACCATCCTGCCTATCGCAGCTTTTCAGGAGCCAGCCGGTCACTCCCCACAATAGGCCCCCAGACACAAACCTCGGCCCGTTTCCCTGGCAAACAAAAGTAAGCTGCCCCGTTTCTGGATGGCAGATTGCAGGAACCAAATGGTACTATCAAACCAGCCCGACTTGGAACTGGTGCCACCTCTGGTCTGGGAAACATCCTGCGTATCGTGGATTCTAAGGAGCCAGCCGGCCACTCCCAGCCATATGCCCCCCAAAAAAAAACACGGCCCTTTTCTCTGGCAAACAAAACTCGCCTGCAAACTTTTTCATGGCAGATTGCAGGAGCCACTTTGCACCATCAAACTAGCCCGACTTGGCACTGGTGCCACCATGGTCTGGGAACCATCCTGCGTATCGTGGATTCTAATTAGCCAGCCGGCCACTCCCAGCCACAGGCCCCCAAACACAAACAACGGCGCTTTTCCCTGGAAAACAAAACTCGCCTGCCACCTTTTTGATGGCAGATTGCAGGAGCCGCTTGGTACTATCAAATTAGCCCAACGTGGCACTGGTGCCACCATGAGTCTGGTAACCATCCTGCCTATCGTAGCTTTTCAGGAGCCAGCTAGTCACTCCCAGCCATAGGCCCCCAGACAAAAACCTCGGCCGGTTTCCCTTGCAAAAAAAAGTAAGCAGCCCCGCTTCTGGATGGCAGATTTCAGGAGCCACTTGGTACTATCAAACAAGCCCGACTTGGAACTGGTGCCACCTCTGTTCTGGGAACCATCCTGCGTATCGTGGATTCTAAGGAGCCAGCCGGCCACTCCCAGCCATATGCCCCCCAAAAAAAAACACGGCCCTTTACTCTGGCAAACAAAACTCAGCTGCCCCGCTTCTGGATGGCAGATTGCAGGAGCCACTATGCACCATCAAACCAGCCCGACTTGGCACTGGTGCCACCTCTGGTCTGGGAACCATCCTGCGTATCGTGGATTCTAAGGAGCCAGCCGGCCACTCCCAGCCACAGGCCACCAAAAAAAATCAACGGCACTTTTCCCTGGAAAACATAACTCGCCTGCCAACTTTTTGATGGCAGATTGCAGGAGCCGCTTGGTACTATCAAATCAGCCCAACTTGGCACTGGTGCCACCATGGGTCTGGTCACCATCCTGCCTATCGTAGCTTTTCAGGAGCCAGCCGGTCACTCCCAGCCATAGGCCCCCAGACACAAACCTCGGCCCGTTACCCTTGCAAACAAAAGTAAGCTGCCCCGCTTCTGGATGGCAGATTGCAGGAGCCACTTGGTACTATCAAACAAGCCTGACTTGGAACTGGTGCCACCTCTGGTCTGGGAACCATCCTGCGTATCGTGGATTCTAAGGAGCCAGCCGGCCACTCCCAGCCACAGTCCACCAAACACAAACAACGGCACTTTTCCCTGGAAAACAAAACTCGCCTGCCAACTTTTTGATGGCAGATTGCAGGAGCCACTTGGTACTATCAAACCAGCCCAACTTGGCACTGGTGCCACCATGGGTCTGGTCACCATCCTGCCTATCGTAGCTTTTCAGGAGCCAGCCAGTCACTCCCAGCCATAGGCCCCCAGACACAAACCTCGGCCCGTTTCCCTGGCAAACAAAAGTAAGCTGCCCCGCGTCTGGATGGCAGATTGCAGGAGCCACTTGGTACTATCAAACCAGCCCGACTTGGAACTGGTGCCACCTCTGGTCTGGGAACCATCCTGCGTATCGTGGATTCTAAGGAGCCAGCCGGCCACTCCCAGCCGCAGTCCACCAAACACAAACAACGGCACTTTTCCCTGGAAAACAAAACTCGCCTGCCAACTTTTTGATGGCAGATTGCATAAGCCGCTTGGTACTATCAAATCAGCCCAACGTGGCCCTGGTGCCACCATGAGTCTGGTAACCATCCTGCCTATCGTAGCTTTTCAGGAGCCAGCCGGTCACTCCCAGCCTTAGGCCCCCAGACACAAACCTCGGCCCGTTTCCCTGGCAAACAAAAGTAAGCTGCCCCGCTTCTGGATGGCAGATTGCAGGAGCCACTTGGTACTATCAAACAAGCCCGACTTGGAACTGGTGCCACCTCTGGTCTGGGAACCATCCTGCGTATCGTGGATTCTAAGGAGCCAGCCGGCCACTCCCAGACACAGGCCACCAAACAAAATCAACGGCACTTTTCCCTGGAAAACAAAACTCGCCTGCCAACTTTTTGATGGCAGATTGCAGGAGCCACTTTGCACCATCAAACTAGCCCGACTTGGCACTGGTGCCACCTCCGTTCTGGGAACCATCCTGCCTATCGTTGCTTTTCAGGAGCCAGCCGGCCACTCCCAGCCATAGGCCCCCAGACACAAACCTCGGCCCGTTTCCCTGGAAAACACAATTAAGCTGCCCCGCTTCTGGATGGCAGATTGCAGGAGCTATTTAGTACTATCAAACCAGCCCGACTTGGCATTGGTGCCACCTTGGCTCTGGGAACCATCCTGCCTATTGTGGATTTTCAGGGGTCAGCCGGCCACTCTCAGCCATATGCCCTCAAACACAAACCACGGCCCTTTTCTCTGGCAAACAAAACTCAACTGCCCCTCTTCTGGATGGCAAATTGCAGGACGCACATGGTACTACAAAAACAGCACAACTTGGCACTGATGCCACCATGGGTCTGGTCACCATCCTGCGTATCGAGCATTTTAAGGAGCCAGCCGGCCACTCCCAGCCATAGGCCCCCCAAAAAAAACCACGGCCCTTTTCTCTGGCAAACAAAACTCAGCTGCCCCGCTTCTGGATGGCAGATTGCAGGAGCCACTTTGCACCATCAAACCAGCCCGACTTGGCACTGGTGCCACCTCTGGTCTGGGAACCATCCTGCGTATCGTGGATTATAAGGAGCCAGCTGGCCACTCCATGCCACAGGCCCCCAAACACAAACAACAGCGCTTTTCCCTGGAAAACAAAACACGCCTGCCAACATTTTGATGGCAGATTGCAGGAGCCACTTTGCACCATCAAACCAACCCGACTTGGCACTGGTGCCACCTCTGGTCTGGGAACCATCCTGCGTATCGTGGATTCTAAGGAGCCATCCGGCCACTCCCAGCCACAGGCCCCCAAACACAAACAACGGCGCTTTTCCCTGGAAAACAAAACTCGCCTGCCAACTTTTTGATGGCAGATTGCAGGAGCCACTTGGTACTATCAAACCAGCCCAACTTGGCACTGGTGCCACCATGGGTCTGGTCACCATCCTGCCTATCGTAGCTTTTCAGGAGCCAGCCGGTCAGTCCCACCCATAGGCCCCCAGACACAAACCACGGCCCGTTTCCCTGGCAAACAAAAGTAAGCAGCCCCGCTTCTGGATGGCAGATTGCAGGAGCCACTTTGCACCATCAAATTAGCCCAACTTGGCACTGGTGCCACCTCTGGTCTGGGAACCATAGTGCATATCGTGGATTCTAAGGAGCCAGCCGGCCACTCCCAGCCACAGGCCACCAAACAAAATCAACGGCACTTTTCCCTGGAAAACAAAACTCGCCTGCCAACTTTTTGATGGCAGATTGCAGGAGCCACTTTGCACCATCAAACTAGCCCAACTTGGCACTGGTGCCACCTCCGTTCTGGGAACCATCCTGCCTATCGTAGCTTTTCAGGAGCCAGCCGGCCACTCCCAGCCATAGGCCCCCAGACACAAACCTCGGCCCGTTTCCCTGGAAAACACAATTAAGCTGCCCCGCTTCTGGATGGCAGATTGCAGGAGCTATTTAGTACTATCAAACCAGCCCGACTTGGCATTGGTGCCACCTTGGCTCTGGGAACCATCCTGCCTATTGTGGATTTTCAGGGGTCAGCCGGCCACTCTCAGCCATATGCCCTCAAACACAAACCACGGCCCTTTTCTCTGGCAAACAAAACTCAACTGCCCCTCTTCTGGATGGCAAATTGCAGGACGCACATGGTACTACAAAAACAGCACAACTTGGCACTGATGCCACCATGGGTCTGGTCACCATCCTGCGTATCGAGCATTTTAAGGAGCCAGCCGGCCACTCCCAGCCATAGGCCCCCCAAAAAAAACCACGGCCCTTTTCTCTGGCAAACAAAACTCAGCTGCCCCGCTTCTGGATGGCAGATTGCAGGAGCCACTTTGCACCATCAAACCAGCCCGACTTGGCACTGGTGCCACCTCTGGTCTGGGAACCATCCTGCGTATCGTGGATTATAAGGAGCCAGCTGGCCACTCCATGCCACAGGCCCCCAAACACAAACAACAGCGCTTTTCCCTGGAAAACAAAACTCGCCTGCCAACATTTTGATGGCAGATTGCAGGAGCCACTTTGCACCATCAAACCAACCCGACTTGGCACTGGTGCCACCTCTGGTCTGGGAACCATCCTGCGTAATCGTGGATTCTAAGGAGCCATCCGGCCACTCCCAGCCACAGGCCCCCAAACACAAACAACGGCGCTTTTCCCTGGAAAACAAAACTCGCCTGCCAACTTTTTGATGGCAGATTGCAGGAGCCACTTGGTACTATCAAACCAGCCCAACTTGGCACTGGTGCCACCATGGGTCTGGTCACCATCCTGCCTATCGTAGCTTTTCAGGAGCCAGCCGGTCAGTCCCACCCATAGGCCCCCAGACACAAACCACGGCCCGTTTCCCTGGCAAACAAAAGTAAGCAGCCCCGCTTCTGGATGGCAGATTGCAGGAGCCACTTTGCACCATCAAATTAGCCCAACTTGGCACTGGTGCCACCTCTGGTCTGGGAACCATAGTGCATATCGTGGATTCTAAGGAGCCAGCCGGCCACTCCCAGCCACAAGCCCCGAAACAAAAACAACGGCGCTTTTCCCTGGAAAACAAAACTCGCCTGCCAACTTTTTGATGGCAGATTGCAGGAGCCGCTTGGTACTATCAAATCAGTTCAACTTGGCACTGGTGCCACTATGGGTCTGGTAACCATCCTGCCTATCGTAGCTTTTCTTGAGCCAGCCGGTCACTCCCAGCCATAGGCCCCCAGACACAAACCTCGGCCCGTTTTCCTGGCAAACAAAAGTAAGCTGCCCCGCTTCTGGATGGCAGATTGCAGGAGCCACTTGGTACTATCAAACCAGCCCGACTTGGAACTGGTGCCACCTCTGGTCTGGGAACCATCCTGCGTATCGTGGATTCTAAGGAGCCAGCCGGCCACTGCCAGCCACAGTCCACCAAACACAAACAACGGCACTTTTCGCTGGAAAACAAAACTCGCCTGCAAACTTTTTCATGGCAGATTGTAGGAGCCACTTTGCACCATCAAACTAGCCCGACTTTGCACTGGTGCCACCTCTCGTCTGGGAACCATCCTGCGTATCGTGGATTCTAATTAGCCAGCCGGCCACTCCCAGCCATAGTCCCCCAAACACAAACAACGGCGCTTTTCCCTGGAAAACAAAACTCGCCTGCCAACTTTTTGATGGCAGATTGCATAAGCCGCTTGGTACTATCAAATCAGCCCAACGTGGCACTGGTGCCACCATGAGTCTGGTAACCATCCTGCCTATCGTAGCTTTTCAGGAGCCAGCCAGTCACTCCCAGCCTTAGGCCCCCAGACACAAACCTCGGCCCGTTTCCCTGGCAAACAAAAGTAAGCTGCCCCGCTTCTGGATGGCAGATTGCAGGAGCCACTTGGTACTATCAAACCAGCCCAACTTGGCACTGGTGCCACCACTGCTCTGGGAACCATCCTGCGTATCGTGGATTCTAAGGAGCCAGCCGGCCACTCCCAGCCACAGGCCCCCAAACACAAACAACGGCGCTTTTCCCTGGAAAACAAAACTCGCCTGCCAACATTTTCATGGCAGATTGCAGGAGCCACTTGGTACTATCAAACCAGCCCAACTTGGCAATGGTGCCACCATGGGTCTGGTCACCATCCTGCCTATCGTAGCTTTTCAGGAGCCAGGCGGTCTGTCCCACCCATAGGCCCCCAGACACAAACCTCGGCCCGTTTCCCTGGCAGACAAAAGTAAGCTACCCCGCTTCTGGATGGCAGATTGCAGGAGCCACTTTGCACCAACAATCTAGCCCGACTTGGCACTGGTGCCACCTCTGGTCTGGGAACCATCCTGCGTATCGTGGATTCTAAGGAGCCAGCCGGCCCCTCCCAGCCACAAGACCCAAACACAAACAACGGCGCTTTTCCCTGGAAAACAAAACTCGCCTGCCAACTTTTTGATGGCAGATTGCAGGAGCCACTTGGTACTATCAAACCAGCCCAACTTGGCACTGGTGCCACCATGAGTCTGGTAACCATCCTGCCTATCGTAGCTTTTCAGGAGCCAGCCAGTCACTCCCAGCCATAGGCCCCCAGACAAAAACCTCGGCCCGTTTCCCTTGCAAACAAAAGTAAGCTGCCCCGCTTCTGGATGGCAGATTGCAGGAGCCACTTGGTACTATCAAACAAGCCTGACTTGGAACTGGTGCCACCTCTGGTCTGGGAACCATCCTGCGTATCGTGGATTCTAAGGAGCCAGCCGGCCACTCCCAGACACAGGCCACCAAAATAAATCAACGGCACTTTTCCCTGGAAAACAAAACTCGCCTGCCAACTTTTTGATGGCAGATTGCAGGAGCCGCTTGGTACTATCAAACCAGCCCAACTTGGCACTGGTGCCACCATGGGTCTGGTAACCATCCTGCCTATCGTAGCTTTTCAGGAGCCAGCCGGTCACTCCCAGCCATAGGCCCCCAGACAAAAACCTCGGCCCGTTGCCCTTGCAAACAAAAGTAAGCTGCCCCGCTTCTGGATGGCAGATTGCAGGAGCCACTTGGTACTATCAAACCAGCCCGACTTGGCACTGGTGCCACCTCTGGTCTGGGAACCATCCTGCGTATCGTGGATTCTAAGGAGCCAGCCGGCCACTCCCAGCCACAGTCCACCAAACACAAACAACGGCGCTTTTCCCTGGAAAACAAAACTCGCCTGCCAACTTTTTCATTGCAGATTGTAGGAGCCACTTTGCACCATCAAACTAGCCTGACTTGGCACTGGTGCCACCTCTGGTCTGGGAACCATCCTGCGTATCGTGGATTCTATATAGCCGGCCGGCCACTCCCAGCCATAGTCCCCCAAACACAAACAACGGCGCTTTTCCCTGGAAAACAAAACTCGCCTGCCAACTTTTTGATGGCAGATTGCATAAGCCGCTTGGTACTATCAAATCAGCCCAACGTGGCACTGGTGCCACCATGAGTCTGGTAACCATCCTGCCTATCGTAGCTTTTCAGGAGCCGGCCGGTCACTCCCAGCCATAGGCCCCCAGACACAAACCTCGGCCCGTTTCCCTGGCAAACAAAATTAAGCTGCCCCGCTTCTGGATGGCATATTGCAGGAGCTATTTAGTACTATCAAACCAGCCCGACTTGGCACTGGTGCCACCTTGGCTCTGGGAACCATCCTGCCTATTGTGGATTTTCAGGGGTCAGCCGGCCACTCTCAGCCATATGCCCTCAAACACAAACCACGGCCCTTTTCTCTGGCAAACAAAACTCAACTGCCCCTCTTCTGGATGGCAAATTGCAGACGCACTTGGTACTGCAAAAACAGCACAACTTGGCACTGGTGCCACCTTGGGTCTGGTCACCATCCTGCGTATCGAGCATTTTAAGGAGTCAGCCGGCCACTCCCAGCCATAGGCCCCCCAAAAAAAACCACGGCCCTTTTCTCTGGCAAACAAAACTCAGCTGCCCCGCTTCTGGATGGCAGATTGCAGGAGCCACTTTGCAACCATCAAACCAGCCCGACTTGGCACTGGTGCCACCTCTGGTCTGGGAACCATCCTGCGTATCGTGGATTCTAAGGAGCCAGCCGGCCACTCCCAGCCACAGGCCCCCAAACACAAACAACGGCGCTTTTCCCTGGAAAACAAAACTCACCTGCCAACATTTTGATGGCAGATTGCAGGAGCCACTTGGTACTATCAAACCAGCCCAACTTGGCAATGGTGCCACCATGGGTCTGGTCACCATTCTGCCTATCGTAGCTTTTCAGGAGCCAGGCGGTCAGTCCGACCCATAGGCCCCCAGACACAAACCTCGGCCCGTTTCCCTGGCAAACAAAAGTAAGCTGCCCCGCTTCTGGATGGCAGATTGCAGGAGCCACTTGGTACTATCAAACCAGCCCGACTTGGAACTGGTGCCACCTATGGTCTGGGAAACATCCTGCCTATCGTGGATTCTAAGGAGCCAGCCGGCCACTCCCAGCCACAGGCCCCCAAACACAAACAACGGCGCTTTTCCCTGGAAAACAAAACTCGCCTGCCAACTTTTTCATGGCAGATTGCAGGAGCCACTTTGCACCATCAAACTAACCCGACTTGGCAGTGGTGCCACCTCTGGTCTGGGAACCATCCTGCGTATCGTGGATTCTAAGGAGCCATCCGGCCACTCCCAGCCACAGGCCCCCAAACACAAACAACGGCGCTTTTCCCTGGAAAACAAAACTCGCCTGCCAACTTTTTGATGGCAGATTGCAGGAGCCACTTGGTACTATCAAACCAGCCCAACTTGGCACTGGTGCCACCATGGGTCTGGTCACCATCCTGCCTATCGTAGCTTTTCAGGAGCCAGCCGGTCACTCCCAGCCATAGGCCCCCAGACACAAACCTCGGCCCGTTTCCCTGGCAAACAAAAGTAAGCTGCCCCGCGTCTGGATGGCAGATTGCAGGAGCCACTTGGTAGTATAAAACCAGCCCGACTTGGAACTGGTGCCACCTCTGGTCTGGGAATCATCCTGCGTATCGTGGATTCTAAGGAGCCAGCCGGCCACTCCCAGCCACAGTCCACCAAACACAAACAACGGCACTTTTCCTTGGAAAACAAAACTCGCCTGCCAACTTTTTCATGGCAGATTGCAGGAGCCACTTTGCACCATCAAACTAGCCCGACTTGGCACTGGTGCCACCATGGTCTGGGAACCATCCTGCGTATCGTGGATTCTAATTAGCCAGCCAGCCACTCCCAGCCATAGGCCCCCAAACAAAAACAACGGCGCGTTCCCCTGGAAAACAAAACTCGCCTGCCAACTTTTTGATGGCAGATTGCAGGAGCCGCTTGGTACTATCAAATCAGCCCAACGTGGCACTGGTGCCACCATGAGTCTGGTAACCATCCTGCCTATCGTAGCTTTTCAGGAGACAGCCAGTCACTCCCAGCCATAGGCCCCCAGACAAAAACCTCGGCCCGTTTCCCTTGCAAACAAAAGTAAGCTGCCCCGCTTCTGGATGGCAGATTGCAGGAGCCACTTGGTACTATCAAACAAGCCTGACTTGGAACTGGTGCCACCTCTGGTCTGGGAACCATCCTGCGTATCATGGATTCTAAGGAGCCAGCCGGCCACTCCCAGACACAGGCCACCAAAAAAAATCAACGGCACTTTTCCCTGGAAAACAAAACTCGCCTGCCAACTTTTTGATGGCAGATTGCAGGAGCCGCTTGGTACTATCAAACCAGCCCAACTTGGCACTGGTGCCACCATGGGTCTGGTCACCATCCTGCCTATCGTAGCTTTTCAGGAGCCAGCCGGTCACTCCCAGCCATAGGCCCCCAGACAAAAACCTCGGCCCGTTTCCCTTGCAAAAAAAAGTAAGCTGCCCCGCTTCTGGATGGCAGATTGCAGGAGCCACTTGGTACTATCAAACCAGCCTGACTTGGCACTGGTGCCACCTCTGGTCTGGGAACCATCCTGCGTATCGTGGATTCTAATTAGCCAGCCGGCCACTCCCAGCCATAGGCCCCCAAACACAAACAACGGCGCTTTTCCCTGGAAAACAAAACTCGCCTGCCAAATTTTGATGGCAGATTGCATAAGCCGCTTGGTATTATCAAATCAGCCCAACGTGGCACTGGTGCCACCATGAGTCTGGTAACCATCCTGCCTATCGTAGCTTTTCAGGAGCCAGCCAGTCACTCCCAGCCTTAGGCCCCCAGACACAAACCTCGGCCCGTTTCCCTGGCAAACAAAAGTAAGCTGCCCCGCTTCTGGATGGCAGATTGCAGGAGCCACTTGGTACTATCAAACAAGCCCGACTTGGAACTGGTGCCACCTCTGGTCTGGGAACCATCCTGCGTATCGTGGATTCTAAGGAGCCAGCCGGCCACTCCCAGCCACAGGCCACCAAACAAAATCAACGGCACTTTTCCCTGGAAAACAAAACTCGCCTGCCAACTTTTTGATGGCAGAGTGCAGGAGCCACTTTTCACCATCAAACTAGCCCGACTTGGCACTGGTGCCACCATGGGTCTGGTCACCATCCTGCCTATCGTAGCTTTTCAGGAGCCAGCCGGTCACTCCCAGCCATAGGCCCCCAGACACAAACCTCGGCCCGTTTGCCTGGCAAACAAAATTAAGCTGCCCCGCTTCTGGATGGCATATTGCAGGAGCTATTTAGTACTATCAAACCAGCCCGACTTCGCACTGGTGCCACCTTGGCTCTGGGAACCATCCTGCCTATTGTGGATTTTCAGGGGTCAGCCGGCCACTCTCAGCCATATGCCCTCAAACACAAACCACGGCCCTTTTCTCTGGCAAACAAAACTCAACTGCCCCTCTTCTGGATGGCAGATTGCAGGACGCACTTGGTACTATCAAACCAGCCTACCTTGGCAATGGTGCAACCTTGGGTCTGGGAACCATCCTGCGTATCGTGGATTCTAATTAGCCAGCCGGCCATTCCCGGCCACAGGCCCCCAAACAAAAACAACGGCACTCTTCCCTGGAAAACAAAACTCGCCTGCCAACTTTTTGATGGCAGATTGCAGGAGGCACTTGGTACTATCAAATCAGCCCAACTTGGCACTGGTGCCACCATGGGTCTGGTCACCATCCTGCCTATCGTAGCTTTTCAGGAGCCAGCCGGTCACTTCCAGCCATAGGACCCCAGACACAAACCTCGGCCCCTTTCCCTGGCAAACAAAAGAAAGCTGCCCCACTTCTGGATGGCAGATTGCAGGAGCCATTTTGTACTATCAAACCAGCCTACCTTGGCAATGGTGCAACCTTGGATCTGGGAACCATCCTGCGTATCGTGGATTCTAAGGAGCCAGCCGGCCATTCCTGGCCACAGGCCCCCAAACACAAACAACGGCACTCTTCCCTGGAAAACAGAACTCGCCTGCCAACTTTTTGATGGCAGATTGCAGGAGCCACTTGGTACTATCAAATCAGCCCAACTTGGCACTGGTGCCATCATGGGTCTGGTCACCATCCTGCCTATCGTAGCTTTTCAGGAGCCAGCCGGTCACTTCCAGCCATAGGACCTCAGACACAAACCTCGGCCCGTTTCCCTGGCAAACAAAAGTAAGCTACCCCGTTTCTGGATGGCAGATTGCAGGAGCCACTTTGCACCATCCAACTGGCCCGACTTGTCACTGGTGCCACCTCTGGTCTGGGAACCATCCTGCGTATCGTGGATTCTAATTAGCCAGCCGGCCACTCCCAGCCACAGGCCCCCAAACACAAACAACGGCGCTTTTCCCTGGAAAACAAAACTCGCCTGCCAACTTTTTGATGGCAGATTGCAGGAGCCACTTGCTACTATCAAACCAGCCCAACTTGTCACTGGTGCCACCTCTGGTCTGGGAACCATCCTGCGTATCGTGGATTCTAATTAGCCAGCCGGCCACTCCCAGCCATAGGGCCCCAAACAAAAACAACGGCGCTTTTCCCTGGAAAACAAAACTGGCCTGCCAAATTTTTGATGGCAGATTGCAGGAGCCACATGGTACTATCAAACCAGCCCAAATTGGCACAGGTGCCACCATGGGTCTGGTCACCATCGTGCCTATCGTAGCTTTTCAGGAGCCAGCCGGTCACTCCCAGCCATAGGCCCCCAGACACAAACCACGGCCCGTTTCCTTGGCAAAAAAAAGTAAGCTGCCCCGCTTCTGGATGGGAGATTGCAGGAGCCACTTTGTACTATCAAACCAGCCCAACTTGGCACCGGTGCCACCATGGGTCTGGTAGCCATCCTGCCTATCGTAGCTTTTCAGGAGCCAGCCGGCCACTCCCAGCCACAGGCCCCTAAACCAAAACAACGGCGCTTTTCCCTGGAAAACAAAACTCGCCTGCCAACTTTTTGATGGCAGATTGCAGGAGCCGCTTGGTACTATCAAACCAGCCCAACTTGGCACTGGTGCCGCCATGGGTCTGGTCACCATCCTGCCTATCGTAGCTTTTCAGGAGCCAGCCGGTCACTCCCAGCCATAGGACCCCAGACACAAACCACGGCCCGTTACCTTGGCAAACAAAAGTAAGCTGCCCCGCTTCTGGATGGCAGATTGCAGGAGCCACTTTGTGGTATCAAACCAGCCCAACTTGGCACTGGTGCCACCACTGCTCTGGGAACCATCCTGCGTATCGTGGATTCTAAGGAGCCAGCCGGCCACTCCCAGCCACAGGGCCACAAACAAAAACAACGGCGCTTTTCCCTGGAAAACAAAACTGGCCTGCCAACTTTTTGATGGCAGATTGCAGGAACCACTTGGTACTATCAAACCAGCCCAACTTGGCACTGGTTCCACCATGGGTCTGGTCGCCATCCTGCCTATCGTAGCTTTTCAGGAGCCAGCCGGGCACTCCCAGCCATAGGCCCCAGACACAAAGCACTGCCGGATTCCCTGGCAAACAAAATTAAGCTGCCCCGCTTCAGGATGGCAGATTGCAGGAGCCACTTTGCACCATCAAACCAGCCCGACTTGGCACTGGTGCCACCTCTGGTCTGGGAACCATCCTGCGTATCGTGGATTCTAAGGAGCCAGCTGGCCACTCCCAGCCACAGGCCCCCAAACACAAACAACGGCGCTTTTCCCTGGAAAACAAAAATCGCCTGCCAACTTTTTGATGGCAGATTGCAGGAGCCGCTTGGTACTATCAAATCAGCCCAACATGGGACTGGTGCCACCATGGGTCTTGTCACCATCCTGCCTATCGCAGCTTTTCAGGAGCCAGCCGGTCACTCCCCACAATAGGCCCCCAGACACAAACCTCGGCCCGTTTCCCTGGCAAACAAAAGTAAGCTGCCCCGTTTCTGGATGGCAGATTGCAGGAACCAAATGGTACTATCAAACCAGCCCGACTTGGAACTGGTGCCACCTCTGGTCTGGGAAACATCCTGCGTATCGTGGATTCTAAGGAGCCAGCCGGCCACTCCCAGCCATATGCCCCCCAAAAAAAAACACGGCCCTTTTCTCTGGCAAACAAAACTCGCCTGCAAACTTTTTCATGGCAGATTGCAGGAGCCACTTTGCACCATCAAACTAGCCCGACTTGGCACTGGTGCCCCATGGTCTGGGAACCATCCTGCGTATCGTGGATTCTAATTAGCCAGCCGGCCACTCCCAGCCACAGGCCCCCAAACACAAACAACGGCGCTTTTCCCTGGAAAACAAAACTCGCCTGCCACCTTTTTGATGGCAGATTGCAGGAGCCGCTTGGTACTATCAAATTAGCCCAACGTGGCACTGGTGCCACCATGAGTCTGGTAACCATCCTGCCTATCGTAGCTTTTCAGGAGCCAGCTAGTCACTCCCAGCCATAGGCCCCCAGACAAAAACCTCGGCCGGTTTCCCTTGCAAAAAAAAGTAAGCAGCCCCGCTTCTGGATGGCAGATTTCAGGAGCCACTTGGTACTATCAAACAAGCCCGACTTGGAACTGGTGCCACCTCTGTTCTGGGAACCATCCTGCGTATCGTGGATTCTAAGGAGCCAGCCGGCCACTCCCAGCCATATGCCCCCCAAAAAAAAACACGGCCCTTTACTCTGGCAAACAAAACTCAGCTGCCCCGCTTCTGGATGGCAGATTGCAGGAGCCACTATGCACCATCAAACCAGCCCGACTTGGCACTGGTGCCACCTCTGGTCTGGGAACCATCCTGCGTATCGTGGATTCTAAGGAGCCAGCCGGCCACTCCCAGCCACAGGCCACCAAAAAAAATCAACGGCACTTTTCCCTGGAAAACATAACTCGCCTGCCAACTTTTTGATGGCAGATTGCAGGAGCCGCTTGGTACTATCAAATCAGCCCAACTTGGCACTGGTGCCACCATGGGTCTGGTCACCATCCTGCCTATCGTAGCTTTTCAGGAGCCAGCCGGTCACTCCCAGCCATAGGCCCCCAGACACAAACCTCGGCCCGTTACCCTTGCAAACAAAAGTAAGCTGCCCCGCTTCTGGATGGCAGATTGCAGGAGCCACTTGGTACTATCAAACAAGCCTGACTTGGAACTGGTGCCACCTCTGGTCTGGGAACCATCCTGCGTATCGTGGATTCTAAGGAGCCAGCCGGCCACTCCCAGCCACAGTCCACCAAACACAAACAACGGCACTTTTCCCTGGAAAACAAAACTCGCCTGCCAACTTTTTGATGGCAGATTGCAGGAGCCACTTGGTACTATCAAACCAGCCCAACTTGGCACTGGTGCCACCATTGGTCTGGTCACCATCCTGCCTATCGTAGCTTTTCAGGAGCCAGCCAGTCACTCCCAGCCATAGGCCCCCAGACACAAACCTCGGCCCGTTTCCCTGGCAAACAAAAGTAAGCTGCCCCGCGTCTGGATGGCAGATTGCAGGAGCCACTTGGTACTATCAAACCAGCCCGACTTGGAACTGGTGCCACCTCTGGTCTGGGAACCATCCTGCGTATCGTGGATTCTAAGGAGCCAGCCGGCCACTCCCAGCCGCAGTCCACCAAACACAAACAACGGCACTTTTCCCTGGAAAACAAAACTCGCCTGCCAACTTTTTGATGGCAGATTGCATAAGCCGCTTGGTACTATCAAATCAGCCCAACGTGGCCCTGGTGCCACCATGAGTCTGGTAACCATCCTGCCTATCGTAGCTTTTCAGGAGCCAGCCGGTCACTCCCAGCCTTAGGCCCCCAGACACAAACCTCGGCCCGTTTCCCTGGCAAACAAAAGTAAGCTGCCCCGCTTCTGGATGGCAGATTGCAGGAGCCACTTGGTACTATCAAACAAGCCCGACTTGGAACTGGTGCCACCTCTGGTCTGGGAACCATCCTGCGTATCGTGGATTCTAAGGAGCCAGCCGGCCACTCCCAGACACAGGCCACCAAACAAAATCAACGGCACTTTTCCCTGGAAAACAAAACTCGCCTGCCAACTTTTTGATGGCAGATTGCAGGAGCCACTTTGCACCATCAAACTAGCCCGACTTGGCACTGGTGCCACCTCCGTTCTGGGAACCATCCTGCCTATCGTTGCTTTTCAGGAGCCAGCCGGCCACTCCCAGCCATAGGCCCCCAGACACAAACCTCGGCCCGTTTCCCTGGAAAACACAATTAAGCTGCCCCGCTTCTGGATGGCAGATTGCAGGAGCTATTTAGTACTATCAAACCAGCCCGACTTGGCATTGGTGCCACCTTGGCTCTGGGAACCATCCTGCCTATTGTGGATTTTCAGGGGTCAGCCGGCCACTCTCAGCCATATGCCCTCAAACACAAACCACGGCCCTTTTCTCTGGCAAACAAAACTCAACTGCCCCTCTTCTGGATGGCAAATTGCAGGACGCACATGGTACTACAAAAACAGCACAACTTGGCACTGATGCCACCATGGGTCTGGTCACCATCCTGCGTATCGAGCATTTTAAGGAGCCAGCCGGCCACTCCCAGCCATAGGCCCCCCAAAAAAAACCACGGCCCTTTTCTCTGGCAAACAAAACTCAGCTGCCCCGCTTCTGGATGGCAGATTGCAGGAGCCACTTTGCACCATCAAACCAGCCCGACTTGGCACTGGTGCCACCTCTGGTCTGGGAACCATCCTGCGTATCGTGGATTATAAGGAGCCAGCTGGCCACTCCATGCCACAGGCCCCCAAACACAAACAACAGCGCTTTTCCCTGGAAAACAAAACACGCCTGCCAACATTTTGATGGCAGATTGCAGGAGCCACTTTGCACCATCAAACCAACCCGACTTGGCACTGGTGCCACCTCTGGTCTGGGAACCATCCTGCGTATCGTGGATTCTAAGGAGCCATCCGGCCACTCCCAGCCACAGGCCCCCAAACACAAACAACGGCGCTTTTCCCTGGAAAACAAAACTCGCCTGCCAACTTTTTGATGGCAGATTGCAGGAGCCACTTGGTACTATCAAACCAGCCCAACTTGGCACTGGTGCCACCATGGGTCTGGTCACCATCCTGCCTATCGTAGCTTTTCAGGAGCCAGCCGGTCAGTCCCACCCATAGGCCCCCAGACACAAACCACGGCCCGTTTCCCTGGCAAACAAAAGTAAGCAGCCCCGCTTCTGGATGGCAGATTGCAGGAGCCACTTTGCACCATCAAATTAGCCCAACTTGGCACTGGTGCCACCTCTGGTCTGGGAACCATAGTGCATATCGTGGATTCTAAGGAGCCAGCCGGCCACTCCCAGCCACAGGCCACCAAACAAAATCAACGGCACTTTTCCCTGGAAAACAAAACTCGCCTGCCAACTTTTTGATGGCAGATTGCAGGAGCCACTTTGCACCATCAAACTAGCCCGACTTGGCACTGGTGCCACCTCCGTTCTGGGAACCATCCTGCCTATCGTAGCTTTTCAGGAGCCAGCCGGCCACTCCCAGCCATAGGCCCCCAGACACAAACCTCGGCCCGTTTCCCTGGAAAACACAATTAAGCTGCCCCGCTTCTGGATGGCAGATTGCAGGAGCTATTTAGTACTATCAAACCAGCCCGACTTGGCATTGGTGCCACCTTGGCTCTGGGAACCATCCTGCCTATTGTGGATTTTCAGGGGTCAGCCGGCCACTCTCAGCCATATGCCCTCAAACACAAACCACGGCCCTTTTCTCTGGCAAACAAAACTCAACTGCCCCTCTTCTGGATGGCAAATTGCAGGACGCACATGGTACTACAAAAACAGCACAACTTGGCACTGATGCCACCATGGGTCTGGTCACCATCCTGCGTATCGAGCATTTTAAGGAGCCAGCCGGCCACTCCCAGCCATAGGCCCCCCAAAAAAAACCACGGCCCTTTTCTCTGGCAAACAAAACTCAGCTGCCCCGCTTCTGGATGGCAGATTGCAGGAGCCACTTTGCACCATCAAACCAGCCCGACTTGGCACTGGTGCCACCTCTGGTCTGGGAACCATCCTGCGTATCGTGGATTATAAGGAGCCAGCTGGCCACTCCATGCCACAGGCCCCCAAACACAAACAACAGCGCTTTTCCCTGGAAAACAAAACTCGCCTGCCAACATTTTGATGGCAGATTGCAGGAGCCACTTTGCACCATCAAACCAACCCGACTTGGCACTGGTGCCACCTCTGGTCTGGGAACCATCCTGCGTATCGTGGATTCTAAGGAGCCATCCGGCCACTCCCAGCCACAGGCCCCCAAACACAAACAACGGCGCTTTTCCCTGGAAAACAAAACTCGCCTGCCAACTTTTTGATGGCAGATTGCAGGAGCCACTTGGTACTATCAAACCAGCCCAACTTGGCACTGGTGCCACCATGGGTCTGGTCACCATCCTGCCTATCGTAGCTTTTCAGGAGCCAGCCGGTCAGTCCCACCCATAGGCCCCCAGACACAAACCACGGCCCGTTTCCCTGGCAAACAAAAGTAAGCAGCCCCGCTTCTGGATGGCAGATTGCAGGAGCCACTTTGCACCATCAAATTAGCCCAACTTGGCACTGGTGCCACCTCTGGTCTGGGAACCATAGTGCATATCGTGGATTCTAAGGAGCCAGCCGGCCACTCCCAGCCACAAGCCCCGAAACAAAAACAACGGCGCTTTTCCCTGGAAAACAAAACTCGCCTGCCAAATTTTTGATGGCAGATTGCAGGAGCCGCTTGGTACTATCAAATCAGTTCAACTTGGCACTGGTGCCACTATGGGTCTGGTAACCATCCTGCCTATCGTAGCTTTTCTTGAGCCAGCCGGTCACTCCCAGCCATAGGCCCCCAGACACAAACCTCGGCCCGTTTTCCTGGCAAACAAAAGTAAGCTGCCCCGCTTCTGGATGGCAGATTGCAGGAGCCACTTGGTACTATCAAACCAGCCCGACTTGGAACTGGTGCCACCTCTGGTCTGGGAACCATCCTGCGTATCGTGGATTCTAAGGAGCCAGCCGGCCACTGCCAGCCACAGTCCACCAAACACAAACAACGGCACTTTTCGCTGGAAAACAAAACTCGCCTGCAAACTTTTTCATGGCAGATTGTAGGAGCCACTTTGCACCATCAAACTAGCCCGACTTTGCACTGGTGCCACCTCTCGTCTGGGAACCATCCTGCGTATCGTGGATTCTAATTAGCCAGCCGGCCACTCCCAGCCATAGTCCCCCAAACACAAACAACGGCGCTTTTCCCTGGAAAACAAAACTCGCCTGCCAACTTTTTGATGGCAGATTGCATAAGCCGCTTGGTACTATCAAATCAGCCCAACGTGGCACTGGTGCCACCATGAGTCTGGTAACCATCCTGCCTATCGTAGCTTTTCAGGAGCCAGCCAGTCACTCCCAGCCTTAGGCCCCCAGACACAAACCTCGGCCCGTTTCCCTGGCAAACAAAAGTAAGCTGCCCCGCTTCTGGATGGCAGATTGCAGGAGCCACTTGGTACTATCAAACCAGCCCAACTTGGCACTGGTGCCACCACTGCTCTGGGAACCATCCTGCGTATCGTGGATTCTAAGGAGCCAGCCGGCCACTCCCAGCCACAGGCCCCCAAACACAAACAACGGCGCTTTTCCCTGGAAAACAAAACTCGCCTGCCAACATTTTCATGGCAGATTGCAGGAGCCACTTGGTACTATCAAACCAGCCCAACTTGGCAATGGTGCCACCATGGGTCTGGTCACCATCCTGCCTATCGTAGCTTTTCAGGAGCCAGGCGGTCTGTCCCACCCATAGGCCCCCAGACACAAACCTCGGCCCGTTTCCCTGGCAGACAAAAGTAAGCTACCCCGCTTCTGGATGGCAGATTGCAGGAGCCACTTTGCACCAACAATCTAGCCCGACTTGGCACTGGTGCCACCTCTGGTCTGGGAACCATCCTGCGTATCGTGGATTCTAAGGAGCCAGCCGGCCCCTCCCAGCCACAAGACCCAAACACAAACAACGGCGCTTTTCCCTGGAAAACAAAACTCGCCTGCCAACTTTTTGATGGCAGATTGCAGGAGCCACTTGGTACTATCAAACCAGCCCAACTTGGCACTGGTGCCACCATGAGTCTGGTAACCATCCTGCCTATCGTAGCTTTTCAGGAGCCAGCCAGTCACTCCCAGCCATAGGCCCCCAGACAAAAACCTCGGCCCGTTTCCCTTGCAAACAAAAGTAAGCTGCCCCGCTTCTGGATGGCAGATTGCAGGAGCCACTTGGTACTATCAAACAAGCCTGACTTGGAACTGGTGCCACCTCTGGTCTGGGAACCATCCTGCGTATCGTGGATTCTAAGGAGCCAGCCGGCCACTCCCAGACACAGGCCACCAAAATAAATCAACGGCACTTTTCCCTGGAAAACAAAACTCGCCTGCCAACTTTTTGATGGCAGATTGCAGGAGCCGCTTGGTACTATCAAACCAGACCAACTTGGCACTGGTGCCACCATGGGTCTGGTAACCATCCTGCCTATCGTAGCTTTTCAGGAGCCAGCCGGTCACTCCCAGCCATAGGCCCCCAGACAAAAACCTCGGCCCGTTGCCCTTGCAAACAAAAGTAAGCTGCCCCGCTTCTGGATGGCAGATTGCAGGAGCCACTTGGTACTATCAAACCAGCCCGACTTGGCACTGGTGCCACCTCTGGTCTGGGAATCATCCTGCGTATCGTGGATTCTAAGGAGCCAGCCGGCCACTCCCAGCCACAGTCCACCAAACACAAACAACGGCGCTTTTCCCTGGAAAACAAAACTCGCCTGCCAACTTTTTCATTGCAGATTGTAGGAGCCACTTTGCACCATCAAACTAGCCTGACTTGGCACTGGTGCCACCTCTGGTCTGGGAACCATCCTGCGTATCGTGGATTCTATATAGCCGGCCGGCCACTCCCAGCCATAGTCCCCCAAACACAAACAACGGCGCTTTTCCCTGGAAAACAAAACTCGCCTGCCAACTTTTTGATGGCAGATTGCATAAGCCGCTTGGTACTATCAAATCAGCCCAACGTGGCACTGGTGCCACCATGAGTCTGGTAACCATCCTGCCTATCGTAGCTTTTCAGGAGCCGGCCGGTCACTCCCAGCCATAGGCCCCCAGACACAAACCTCGGCCCGTTTCCCTGGCAAACAAAATTAAGCTGCCCCGCTTCTGGATGGCATATTGCAGGAGCTATTTAGTACTATCAAACCAGCCCGACTTGGCACTGGTGCCACCTTGGCTCTGGGAACCATCCTGCCTATTGTGGATTTTCAGGGGTCAGCCGGCCACTCTCAGCCATATGCCCTCAAACACAAACCACGGCCCTTTTCTCTGGCAAACAAAACTCAACTGCCCCTCTTCTGGATGGCAAATTGCAGGACGCACTTGGTACTGCAAAAACAGCACAACTTGGCACTGGTGCCACCTTGGGTCTGGTCACCATCCTGCGTATCGAGCATTTTAAGGAGTCAGCCGGCCACTCCCAGCCATAGGCCCCCCAAAAAAAACCACGGCCCTTTTCTCTGGCAAACAAAACTCAGCTGCCCCGCTTCTGGATGGCAGATTGCAGGAGCCACTTTGCACCATCAAACCAGCCCGACTTGGCACTGGTGCCACCTCTGGTCTGGGAACCATCCTGCGTATCGTGGATTCTAAGGAGCCAGCCGGCCACTCCCAGCCACAGGCCCCCAAACACAAACAACGGCGCTTTTCCCTGGAAAACAAAACTCACCTGCCAACATTTTGATGGCAGATTGCAGGAGCCACTTGGTACTATCAAACCAGCCCAACTTGGCAATGGTGCCACCATGGGTCTGGTCACCATTCTGCCTATCGTAGCTTTTCAGGAGCCAGGCGGTCAGTCCGACCCATAGGCCCCCAGACACAAACCTCGGCCCGTTTCCCTGGCAAACAAAAGTAAGCTGCCCCGCTTCTGGATGGCAGATTGCAGGAGCCACTTGGTACTATCAAACCAGCCCGACTTGGAACTGGTGCCACCTATGGTCTGGGAAACATCCTGCCTATCGTGGATTCTAAGGAGCCAGCCGGCCACTCCCAGCCACAGGCCCCCAAACACAAACAACGGCGCTTTTCCCTGGAAAACAAAACTCGCCTGCCAACTTTTTCATGGCAGATTGCAGGAGCCACTTTGCACCATCAAACTAACCCGACTTGGCAGTGGTGCCACCTCTGGTCTGGGAACCATCCTGCGTATCGTGGATTCTAAGGAGCCATCCGGCCACTCCCAGCCACAGGCCCCCAAACACAAACAACGGCGCTTTTCCCTGGAAAACAAAACTCGCCTGCCAACTTTTTGATGGCAGATTGCAGGAGCCACTTGGTACTATCAAACCAGCCCAACTTGGCACTGGTGCCACCATGGGTCTGGTCACCATCCTGCCTATCGTAGCTTTTCAGGAGCCAGCCGGTCACTCCCAGCCATAGGCCCCCAGACACAAACCTCGGCCCGTTTCCCTGGCAAACAAAAGTAAGCTGCCCCGCGTCTGGATGGCAGATTGCAGGAGCCACTTGGTAGTATAAAACCAGCCCGACTTGGAACTGGTGCCACCTCTGGTCTGGGAATCATCCTGCGTATCGTGGATTCTAAGGAGCCAGCCGGCCACTCCCAGCCACAGTCCACCAAACACAAACAACGGCACTTTTCCCTGGAAAACAAAACTCGCCTGCCAACTTTTTCATGGCAGATTGCAGGAGCCACTTTGCACCATCAAACTAGCCCGACTTGGCACTGGTGCCACCATGGTCTGGGAACCATCCTGCGTATCGTGGATTCTAATTAGCCAGCCAGCCACTCCCAGCCATAGGCCCCCAAACAAAAACAACGGCGCGTTCCCCTGGAAAACAAAACTCGCCTGCCAACTTTTTGATGGCAGATTGCAGGAGCCGCTTGGTACTATCAAATCAGCCCAACGTGGCACTGGTGCCACCATGAGTCTGGTAACCATCCTGCCTATCGTAGCTTTTCAGGAGACAGCCAGTCACTCCCAGCCATAGGCCCCCAGACAAAAACCTCGGCCCGTTTCCCTTGCAAACAAAAGTAAGCTGCCCCGCTTCTGGATGGCAGATTGCAGGAGCCACTTGGTACTATCAAACAAGCCTGACTTGGAACTGGTGCCACCTCTGGTCTGGGAACCATCCTGCGTATCATGGATTCTAAGGAGCCAGCCGGCCACTCCCAGACACAGGCCACCAAAAAAAATCAACGGCACTTTTCCCTGGAAAACAAAACTCGCCTGCCAACTTTTTGATGGCAGATTGCAGGAGCCGCTTGGTACTATCAAACCAGCCCAACTTGGCACTGGTGCCACCATGGGTCTGGTCACCATCCTGCCTATCGTAGCTTTTCAGGAGCCAGCCGGTCACTCCCAGCCATAGGCCCCCAGACAAAAACCTCGGCCCGTTTCCCTTGCAAAAAAAAGTAAGCTGCCCCGCTTCTGGATGGCAGATTGCAGGAGCCACTTGGTACTATCAAACCAGCCCGACTTGGCACTGGTGCCACCTCTGGTCTGGGAACCATCCTGCGTATCGTGGATTCTAATTAGCCAGCCGGCCACTCCCAGCCATAGTCCCCCAAACACAAACAACGGCGCTTTTCCCTGGAAAACAAAACTCGCCTGCCAACTTTTTGATGGCAGATTGCATAAGCCGCTTGGTACTATCAAATCAGCCCAACGTGGCACTGGTGCCACCATGAGTCTGGTAACCATCCTGCCTATCGTAGCTTTTCAGGAGCCGGCCGGTCACTCCCAGCCATAGGCCCCCAGACACAAACCTCGGCCCGTTTCCCTGGCAAACAAAATTAAGCTGCCCCGCTTCTGGATGGCAGATTGCAGGAGCTATTTAGTACTATCAAACCAGCCTGACTTGGCACTGGTGCCACCTTGGCTCTGGGATCCATCCTGCCTATTGTGGATTTTCAGGGGTCAGCCGGCCACTCTCAGCCATATGCCCTCAAACACAAACCACGGCCCTTTTCTCTGGCAAACAAAACTCAACTGCCCCTCTTCTGGATGGCAAATTGCAGGACGCACTTGGTACTGCAAAAACAGCACAACTTGGCACTGGTGCCACCTTGGGTCTGGTCACCATCCTGCGTATCGAGCATTTTAAGGAGTCAGCCGGCCACTCCCAGCCATAGGCCCCCCAAAAAAAACCACGGCCCTTTTCTCTGGCAAACAAAACTCAGCTGCCCCGCTTCTGGATGGCAGATTGCAGGAGCCACTTTGCACCATCAAACCAGCCCGACTTGGCACTGGTGCCACCTCTGGTCTGGGAACCATCCTGCGTATCGTGGATTCTAAGGAGCCAGCTGGCCACTCCCAGCCACAGGCCCCCAAACACAAACAATGGCGCTTTTCCCTGGAAAACAAAACTCGCCTGCCAACTTTTTGATGGCAGATTGCAGGAGTCACTTGGTACTATCAAACCAGCCCAACTTGGCAATGGTGCCACCATGGGTCTGGTCACCATCCTGCCTATCGTAGCTTTTCAGGAGCCAGCCGGTCTCTCCCAGCCATAGGCCCCCAGACACAAACCTCGGCCCGTTTCCCTGGCAAACAAAAGTAAGCTGCCCCGCTTCTGGATGGCAGATTGCAGGAACCACTTGGTACTATCAAACCAGCCCGACTTGGAACTGGTGCCACCTCTGGTCTGGGAACCATTCTGCCTATCGTGGATTCTAAGGAGCCAGCCGGCCACTCCCAGCCACAGTCCACCAAACACAAACAACGGCACTTTTCCCTGGAAAACAAAACTCGCCTGCAAATTTTTTCATGGCAGATTGCAGGAGCCACTTTTCACCATCAAACTAGCCCGACTTGGCACTGGTGCCACCATGGTCTGGGAACCATCCTGCGTATCGTGGATTCTTATTAGCCAGCCGGCCACTCCCAGCCATAGGCCCCCAAACACAAACAACGGCGCTTTCCCCTGGAAAACAAAACTCGCCTGCCAACTTTTTGATGGCAGATTGCATAAGCCGCTTGGTACTATCAAATCAGCCCAACGTGGCACTGGTGCCACCATGAGTCTGGTAACCATCCTGCCTATCGTAGCTTTTCAGGAGCCAGCCAGTCACTCCTAGCCGTCGGCCCCCAGACAAAAACCTCGGCCCGTTTCCCTTGCAAACAAAAGTAAGCTGCCCCGCTTCTGGATGGCAGATTGCAGGAGCCACTTGGTACTATCAAACAAGCCCGACTTGGAACTGGTGCCACCTCTGGTCTGGGAACCATCCTGCGTATCGTGGATTCTAAGGAGCCAGCCGGCCACTCCCAGCCACAGGCCCCCAAACACAAACAACGGCGCTTTTCCCTGGAAAACAAAACTCGCCTGCCAACATTTTGATGGCAGATTGCAGGAGCCACTTTGCACCATCAAACTAACCCGACTTGGCACTGGTGCCACCTCTGGTCTGGGAACCATCCTGCGTATCGTGGATTCTAAGGAGCCATCCGGCCACTCCCAGCCACAGGCCCCCAAACACAAACAACGGCGCTTTTCCCTGGAAAACAAAACTCGCCTGCCAACTTTTTGATGGCAGATTGCAGGAGCCACTTGGTACTATCAAACCAGCCCAACTTGGCACTGGTGCCACCATGGGTCTGGTCACCATCCTGCCTATCGTAGCTTTTCAGGAGCCAGCCGGTCACTCCCAGCCATAGGCCCCCAGACACAAGCCTCGGCCCGTTTCCCTGGCAAACAAAAGTAAGCTGCCCCGCGTCTGGATGGCAGATTGCAGGAGCCACTTGGTAGTATTAAACCAGCCCGACTTGGAACTGGTGCCACCTCTGGTCTGGGAACCATCCTGCGTATCGTGGATTCTAAGGAGCCAGCCGGCCACTCCCAGCCACAGTCCACCAAACACAAACAACGGCACTTTTCCCTGGAAAACAAAACTCGCCTGCCAACTTTTTCATGGCAGATTGCAGGAGCCACTTTGCACCATCAAACTAGCCCGACTTGGCACTGGTGCCACCATGGTCTGGGAACCATCCGGCGTATCGTGGATTCTAATTAGCCAGCCGGCCACTCCCAGCCATAGGCCCCCAAACAAAAACAACGGCGCGTTCCCCTGGAAAACAAAACTCGCCTGCCAACTTTTTGATGGCAGATTGCAGGAGCCGCTTGGTACTATCAAATCAGCCCAACGTGGCACTGGTGCCACCATGAGTCTGGTAACCATCCTGCCTATCGTAGCTTTTCAGGAGCCAGCCAGTCACTCCCAGCCATAGGCCCCCAGACAAAAACCTCGGCCCGTTTCCCTTGCAAACAAAAGTAAGCTGCCCCGCTTCTGGATGGCAGATTGCAGGAGCCACTTGGTACTATCAAACAAGCCTGACTTGGAACTGGTGCCACCTCTGGTCTGGGAACCATCCTGCGTATCGTGGATTCTAAGGAGCCAGCCGGCCACTCCCAGCCACATGCCACCAAAAAAAATCAACGGCACTTTTCCCTGGAAAACAAAACTCGCCTGCCAACTTTTTGATGGCAGATTGCAGGAGCCGCTTGGTACTATCAAACCAGCCCAACTTGGCACTGGTGCCACCATGGGTCTGGTAACCATCCTGCCTATCGTAGCTTTTCAGGAGCCAGCCGGTCACTCCCAGCCATAGGCCCCCAGACACAAACCTCGGCCCGTTTCCCTGGCAAACAAAAGTAAGCTGCCCCGCTTCTGGATGGCAGATTGCAGGAGCCACTTGGTACTATCAAACCAGCCCGACTTGGCACTGGTGCCACCTCTGGTCTGGGAACCATCCTGCGTATCGTGGATTCTAAGGAGCCAGCCGGCCACTCCCAGCCACAGTCCACCAAACACAAACAACGGCGCTTTTCCCTGGAAAACAAAACTCGCCTGCCAACTTTTTCATGGCAGATTGTAGGAGACACTTTGCACCATCAAACTAGCCTGACTTGGCACTGGTGCCACCTCTGGTCTGGGAACCATCCTGCGTATCGTGGATTCTAATTAGCCGGCCGGCCACTCCCAGCCATAGTCCCCCAAACACAAACAACGGCGCTTTTCCCTGGAAAACAAAACTCGCCTGCCAACTTTTTGATGGCAGATTGCATAAGCCGCTTGGTACTATCAAATCAGCCCAACGTGGCACTGGTGCCACCATGAGTCTGGTAACCATCCTGCCTATCGTAGCTTTTCAGGAGCCAGCCAGTCACTCCCAGCCATAGGCCCCCAGACACAAACCTCGGCCCGTTTCCCTGGCAAACAAAATTAAGCTGCCCCGCTTCTGGATGGCAGATTGCAGGAGCTATTTAGTACTATCAAACCAGCCCGACTTGGCACTGGTGCCACCTTGGCTCTGGGAACCATCCTGCCTATTGTGGATTTTCAGGGGTCAGCCGGCCACTCTCAGCCATATGCCCTCAAACACAAACCACGGCCCTTTTCTCTGGCAAACAAAACTCAACTGCCCCTCTTCTGGATGGCAAATTGCAGGACGCACATGGTACTGCAAAAACAGCACAACTTGGCACTGGTGCCACCTTGGGTCTGGTCACCATCCTGCGTATCGAGCATTTTAAGGAGTCAGCCGGCCACTCCCAGCCATAGGCCCCCAGACACAAACCACGGCCCGTTTCCCTGGCAAACAAAACTCAGCTGCCCCGCTTCTGGATGGCAGATTGCAGGAGCCACTTTGCACCATCAAACCAGCCCGACTTGGCACTGGTGCCACCTCTGGTCTGGGAACCATCCTGCGTATCGTGGATTATAAGGAGCCAGCTGGCCACTCCCAGCCACAGGCCACCAAACACAAACAACGGCGCTTTTCCCTGGAAAACAAAACTCGCCTGCCAACATTTTGATGGCAGATTGCAGGAGCCTCTTTGCACCATCAAACCAACCCGACTTGGCACTGGTGCCACCTCTGGTCTGGGAACCATCCTGCGTATCGTGAATTCTAAGGAGCCATCCGGCCACTCCCAACCACAGGCCCCCAAACACAAACAACGGCGCTTTTCCCTGGAAAACAAAACTGGCCTGCCAAATTTTTAATGGCAGATTGCAGGAGCCACTTTGCATCATCAAAATAGCCCGACTTGGCACTGGTGCCACCTCTGGTCTGGGAACCATCCTGCGTATCGTGGATTCTAATTAGCCAGCCGGCCACTCCCAGCCACAGGCCCCCAAACACAAACAACGGCGCTTTTCCCTGGAAAACAAAACTCGCCTGCCAACATGTTGATGGCAGATTGCAGGAGCCACTTTGCACCTTCAAACTAACCCGACTTGGCACTGGTGCCACCTCTGGTCTGGGAACCATCCTGCGTATCGTGGATTCTAAGGAGCCAGCCGGCCACTCCCAGCCACAAGACCCCAAACACAAACAACGCCGCTTTTCCCTGGAAAACAAAACTCGCCTGCCAACTTTTTGATGGCAGATTGCAGGAGCCGCTTGGTACTATCAAATCAGCCCAACTTGGCACTGGTGCCACCATGGGTCTGGTCACCATCCTGCCTATCGTAGCTTTTCAGGAGCCAGCCGGTCTCTCCCAGCCATAGGCCCCCAGACACAAACCTCGGCCCGTTTCCCTGGCAAACAAAAGTAAGCTGCCCCGCTTCTGGATGGCAGATTGCAGGAGCCACTTGGTACTATCAAACCAGCCCGACTTGGAACTGGTGCCACCTCTGGTCTGGGAACCATCCTGCGTATCGTGGATTCTAAGGAGCCAGCCGGCCACTCCCAGCCGCAGTCCACCATACACAAACAACGGCACTTTTCCCTGGAAAACAAAACTCGCCTGCCAACATTTTCATGGCAGATTGCAGGAGCCACTTTGCACCATCAAAGTAGCCCGACTTGGCACTGGTGCCACCATGGTCTGGGAACCATCCTGCGTATCGTGGATTCTAATTAGCCAGCCGGCCACTCCCAGCCATAGGACCCCAAACACAAACAACGGCGCTTTCCCCTGGAAAACAAAACTCGCCTGCCAACTTTTTGATGGCAGATTGCAGGAGCCGCTTGGTACTATCAAATCAGCCCAACGTGGCACTGGTGCCACCATGAGTCTGGTAACCATCCTGCCTATCGTAGCTTTTCAGGAGCCAGCCGGTCACTCCCAGCCATAGGCCCCCAGACACAAACCTCGGCCCGTTTCCCTTGCAAACAAAAGTAAGCTGCCCCGCTTCTGGATGGCAGATTGCAGGAGCCACTTGGTACTATCAAACAAGCCCGACTTGGAACTGGTGCCACCTCTGGTCTGGGAACCATCCTGCGTATCGTGGATTCTAAGGAGCCAGCCGGCCACTCCCACCCGCAGGCCACCAAAAAAAATCAACGGCACTTTTCCCTGGAAATCAAAACTGGCCTGCCAACTTTTTGATGGCAGATTGCAGGAGCCACTTGGTACTATCAAACCAGCCCAACTTGGCACTGGTGCCACCATGGGTCTGGTAACCATCCTGCCTATCGTAGCTTTTCAGGAGCCAGCCGGTCACTCCCAGCCATAGGCCCCAGACACAAACTCTGCCCGTTTCCATGGCAAACAAAAGTAAGCTGCCCCACTTCTGGATGGCAGATTGCAGGACGCACTTGGTACTGTCAAACCAGCCTACATTGGCAATGGTGCAACCTTGGGTCTGGGAACCATCCTGCGTATCGTGGATTCCAATTAGCCAGCCGGCCACTCCCAGCCACCGGCCCCCAAACACAAACAACGGCACTCTTCCCTGGCAAACAAAACTCGCCTGCCAACTTTTTGATGGCAGATTGCAGGAGCCACTTGGTACTATCAAACCAGCCCAACTTGGCACTGGTGCCACCATGGGTCTGGTCACCATCCTGCCTATCGTAGCTTTTCAGGAGCCAGCCGGTCACTCCCAGCCATAGGCCCCCAGACACAAACCTCGGCCCGTTTCCCTGGCAAACAAAAGTAAGCTGCCCCACTTCTGGATGGCAGATTGCAGGAGCCACTTGGTACTATCAAACCAGCCTACCTTGGCAATGGTGCAACCTTGGGTCTGGGAACCATCCTGCGTATCGTGGATTCTAAGGAGCCAGCGGGCCATTCCTGGCCACAGGCCCCCAAACACAAACAACGGCACTCTTCCCTGGAAAATAAAACTCGCCTGCCAACATTTTGATGGCAGATTGAAGGAGCCACTTGGTACTATCAAATCAGCCCAACTTGGCACTGGTGCCACCATGGGTCTGGTAACCGTCCTGCCTATCGTAGCTTTTCAGGAGCCAGCCGGTCACTTCCAGCCATAGGAACCCAGACACAAACCTCGGCCCGTTTCCCTGGCAAACAAAAGCAAGCTACCCCGCTTCTGGATGGCAGATTGCAGGAGCCACTTTGCACCATTAAACTGGCCCGAATTCTCACTGGTGCCACCTCTGGTCTGGGAACCATCCTGCGTATCGTGGATTCTAATTAGCCAGCCGGCCACTCCCAGCCACAGGCCCCCAAACACAAACAACGGCGCTTTTCCCTGGAAAACAAAACTCGCCTGCCAACTTTTTGATGGCAGATTGCAGGAGCCACTTGCTACTATCAAACCAGCCCAACTTGTCACTGGTGCCACCTCTGGTCTGGGAACCATCCTGCGTATCGTGGATTCTAAGGAGCCAGCCGGCCACTCCCAGCCATAGGGCCCCCAAACACAAACAACGGCGCTTTTCCCTGGAAAACAAAACTGGCCTGCCAAATTTTTGATGGCAGATTGCAGGAGCCACTTGGTACTATCAAACCAGCCCAACTTGGCACTGGTGCCACCATGGGTGTGGTCACCATCCTGCCTATCGTAGCTTTTCAGGAGCCAGCCGGTCACTCCCAGCCATAGTCCCCCAGACACAAACCTCCGCCCGTTTCCCTGGCAAACAAAAGTAAGCTGCCCCGCTTCTGGATGGCAGATTGCAGGAGCTATTTAGTACTATCAAACCAGCCCAACTTGGCACTGGTGCCACCTTGGCTCTGGGAACCATCCTGCCTATTGTGGATTTTCAGGGGTCAGCCGGCCACTCTCAGCCATATGCCCTCAAACACAAACCACGGCTCTTTTCTCTGGCAAACAAAACTCAACTGCCCCTCTTCTGGATGGCAAATTGCAGGACGCACTTGGTACTACAAAAACAGCCCAACTTGGCATTGGTGCCACCTTGGCTCTGGTCACCATCCTGCGTATCGGGGTTTTTAAGGAGCCAGCCGGCCACTCCCAGCCATATGCCCCCCAAAACAAACCACGGCCCTTTTCTCTGGCAAACAAAAATCCGCTGCCCCGCTTCTGGATGGCAGATTGCAGGAGCCACTTGGTACTATCAAACCAGCTCGACTTGGCACTGGTGCCACCTTGGGTCTGTGAACCATCCTGCGTATTGTGGATTGTCAGGAGCCAGCCGACCACTCTCGGCCACAGACCCAAATCAAAAAGAACGGCCCGATTCACAGGCAAAAAACCTCAGCTGCCCCACTTCTGGATGGGAGATTGCAGGAGGCGCTTGACTCTGTCAAACCAGCCCTACTTGGCACAGGTGCCACCTTGGGTCAGGGAATCATGCTGCGTATCATGGAATTTCAGGAGCCAGCCGGCCACTGCCAGCCACAGGACCCAAAAATATACCACAGCCCTTTTCTCTGGCAAGCAAAACTCAGCTTCCCCGCTTTTAGATGGCAGATTGCAGGAGCCACTTGGTACTATCAAACCAGCCCAACTTGGCACTGGTGCCACCATGGGTCTGGTAACCATCCTGCCTATCGTAGCTTTTCACGACCGAGCCGGTCACTCCCAGCCATAGGCCCCAGACACAAACCACGGCCCGTTTCCTTGGCAAAAAAAAGTAAGCTGCCCAGCTTCTGGATGGCAGATTGCAGGAGCCACTTGGTACTATCAAACCAGCCCAACTTGGCACTGCTGCCACCATGGGTCTGGTAGCCATCCTGCCTATCGTTGCTTTTCAGGAGCCAGCCGGCCACTCCCAGCCACAGGCCACCAAACAAAAACAACGGCGCATTTCCCTGGAAAACAGAACTCGCCTGCCAACTTTTTGATGGCAGATTGCAGGAGCCGCTTGGTACTATCAAACCAGCCCAACTTGGCACTGGTGCCGCCATGGGTCTGGTCACCATCCTGCCTATCGTAGCTTTTCAGGAGCCAGCCGGTCAATCCCAGCCATAGGCCCCCAGACACAAACCACGGCCCGTTTCCTTGGCAAACAAAAGTAAGCTGCCCCGCTTCTGGATGGCAGATTGCAGGAGCCACTTTGTGGTATCAAACCAGCCCAACTTGGCACTGGTGCCACCACTGCTCTGGGAACCATCCTGCGTATCGTGGATTCTAAGGAGCCAGCCGGCCACTCCCAGCCACAGGACCCCAAACACAAACAACGGCGCTTTTCCCTGGAAAACAAAACAGGCCTGCCAACATTTTGATGGCAGATTGCAGGAACCACTTGGTACTATCAAACCAGCCTACCTTGGCACTGGTTCCACCATGGGTCTGGTAACCATCCTGCCTATCGTAGCTTTTCAGGAGCCAGCCGGTCACTCCCAGCCATAGGCCCCAGACACAAAGCACTGCCGGTTTCCCTGGCAAACAAAATTAAGCTGCCCCGCTTCAGGATGGCAGATTGCAGGAGCCACTTTGCACCATCAAACCAGCCCGACTTGGCACTGGTGCCACCTCTGGTCTGGGAACCATCCTGCGTATCGTGGATTCTAAGGAGCCAGCTGGCCACTCCAAGCCACAGGCCCCCAAACACAAACAACGGCGGTTTTCCCTGGAAAACAAAAATCGCCTGCCAACATTTTGATGGCAGATTGCAGGAGCCGCTTGGTACTATCAAATCAGCCCAACTTGGGACTGGTGCCACCATGGGTCTTGTCACCATCCTGCCTATCGCAGCTTTTCAGGAGCCAGCCGGTCACTCCCCGCCATAGGCCCCCAGACACAAACCTCGGCCGGTTTCCATGGCAAACAAAATTAAGCTGCCCCGCTTCTGGATGGCAGATTGCAGGAGCCACTTGGTACTATCAAACCAGCCCGACTTGGAACTGGTGCCACCTCTGGTCTGGGAAATATCCTGCGTATCGTGAATTCTAAGGAGCCATCCGGCCACTCCCAGCCACAGGCCCCCAAACACAAACAACGGCGCTTTTCCCTGGAAAACAAAACTCGCCTGCCAACTTTTTGATGGCAGATTGCAGGAGCCACTTGGTACTATCAAACCAGCCCAACTTGGCACTGGTGCCACCATGGGTCTGGTCACCATCCTGCCTATCGTAGCTTTTCAGGAGCCAGCCGGTCAGTCCCACCCATAGGCCCCCAGACACAAACCACGGCCCGTTTCCCTGGCAAACAAAAGTAAGCTACCCCGCTGCTGGATGGCAGATTGCAGGAGCCACTTTGCACCATCAAACTAGCCCAACTTGGCACTGGTGCCACCTCTGGTCTGGGAACCATCCTGCGTATCGTGGATTCTAAGGAGCCAGCCAGCCACTACCAGCCACAAGCCCCCAAACACAAACAACGGCGCTTTTCCCTGGAACACAAAACTCGCCTGCCAACATTTTGATGGCAGATTGCAGGAGCCGCTTGGTACTATCAAATCAGCCCAACTTGGGACTGGTGCCACCATGGGTCTGGTCACCATCCTGCCTATCGTAGCTTTTCAGGAGCCAGCCAGTCACTCCCAGCCATAGGCCCCCAGACACAAACCTCGGCCCGTTTCCCTGGCAAACAAAAGTAAGCTGCCCCGCTTCTGGATGGCAGATTGCAGGAGCCACTTTGTACTATCAAACTGGCCCGACTTGGAACTGGTGCCACCTCTGGTCTGGGAACCATCCTGCGTATCGTGGATTCTAAGGAGCCAGCCGGCCACTCCCAGCCGCAGTCCACCATACACAAACAACGGCACTTTTCCCTGGAAAACAAAACTCGCCTGCCACCATTTTCATGGGAGATTGCAGGAGCCACTTTGCACCATCAAACTAGCCCGACTTGGCACTGGTGGCACCATGGTCTGGGAACCATCCTGCGTATCGTGGATTCTAATTAGCCAGCCGGCCACTCCCAGCCATAGGCCCCCAAACACAAACAACGGCGCTTTCCCCTGGAAAACAAAACTCGCCTGCCAACTTTTTGATGGCAGATTGCAGGAGCCGCTTGGTACTATCAAATCAGCCCAACGTGGCACTGGTGCCACCATGAGTCTGGTAACCATCCTGCCTATCGTAGCTTTTCAGGAGCCAGCCAGTCACTCCCAGCCATAGGCCCCCAGACAAAAACCTCGGCCCGTTTCCCTTGCAAACAAAAGTAAGCTGCCCCGCTTCTGGATGGCAGATTGCAGGAGCCACTTGGTACTATCAAACAAGCCCGACTTGGAACTGGTGCCACCTCTGGTCTGGGAACCATCCTGCGTATCGTGGATTCTAAGGAGCCAGCCGGCCACTCCCAGCCACAGGCCACCAAAAAAAATCAACGGCACTTTTCCCTGGAAAACAAAACTCGCCTGCCAACTTTTTGATGGCAGATTGCAGGAGCCACTTGGTACTATCAAACCAGCCCAACTTGGCACTGGTGCCACCATGGGTCTGGTCACCATCCTGCCTATCGTAGCTTTTCAGGAGCCAGCCGGTCACTCCCAGCCATAGGCCCCCAGACACAAACCTCGGCCCGTTTCCCGGGAAAACAAAAGTAAGCTGCCCCACTTCTGGATGGCAGATTGCAGGAGCCACTTGGTACTATCAAACCAGCCTACCTTGGCAATGGTGCAACCTTGGGTCTGGGAACCATCCTGCGTATCGTGGATTCTAAGGAGCCAGCCGGCCATTCCCGGCCACAGGCCCCCAAACACAAACAACGGCACTCTTCCCTGGAAAACAAAACTCGCCTGCCAACTTTTGATGGCAGATTGCAGGAGCCACTTGGTACTATCAAATCAGCCCAACTTGGCACTGGTGCCACCATGGGTCTGGTAACCGTCCTGCCTATCGTAGCTTTTCAGGAGCCAGCCGGTCACTTCCAGCCATAGGACCCCAGACACAAACCTCGGCCCGTTTCCCTGGCAAACAAAAGTAAGCTACCCCGCTTCTGGATGGCAGATTGCAGGAGCCACTTTGCACCATCAAACTGGCCGGAATTCTCACTGGTGCCACCTCTGGTCTGGGAACCATCCTGCGTATCGTGGATTCTAATTAGCCAGCCGGCCACTCCCAGCCACAGGCCCCCAAACACAAACAACGGCGCTTTTCCCTGGAAAACAAAACTCGCCTGCCAACTTTTTGATGGCAGATTGCAGGAGCCACTTGCTACTATCAAACCAGCCCAACTTGTCACTTGTGCCACCTCTGGTCTGGGAACCATCCTGCGTATCGTGGATTCTAATTAGCCAGCCGGCCACTCCCAGCCATAGGGCCCCAAACACAAACAACGGCGCTTTTCCCAGGAAAACAAAACGGGCCTGCCAAATTTTTGATGGCAGATTGCAGGAGCCACTTGGTACTATCAAACCAGCCCAACTTGGCACTGGTGCCACCATGGGTCTGGTCACCATCCTGCCTATCGTAGCTTTTCAGGAGCCAGCCGGTCACTCCCAGCCATAGTCCCCCAGACACAAACCTCCGCCCGTTTCCCTGGCAAACAAAAGTAAGCTGCCCCGCTTCTGGATGGCAGATTGCAGGAGCTATTTAGTACTATCAAACCAGCCCAACTTGGCACTGGTGCCACCTTGGCTCTGGGAACCATCCTGCCTATTGTGGATTTTCAGGGGTCAGCCGGCCACTCTCAGCCATATGCCCTCAAACACAAACCACGGCTCTTTTCTCTCGCAAACAAAACTCAACTGCCCCTCTTCTGGATGGCAAATTGCAGGACGCACTTGGTACTACAAAAACAGCCCAACTTGGCATTGGTGCCACCTTGGCTCTGGTCACCATCCTGCGTATCGAGGTTTTTAAGGAGCCAGCCGGCCACTCCCAGCCATATGCCCCCCAAAACAAACCACGGCCCTTTTCTCTGGCAAACAAAAATCCGCTGCCCCGCTTCTGGATGGCAGATTGTAGGAGCCACTTGGTACTATCAAACCAGCCCGACTTGGCACTGGTGCCACCTTGGGTCTGTGAACCATCCTGCGTATTGTGGATTGTCAGGAGCCAGCCGACCACTCTCGGCCACAGACCGAAATCAAAAAGAACGGCCCGATTCACAGGCAAAAAAAACTCAGCTGCCCCACTTCTGGATGGGAGATTGCAGGAGGCGCTTGACTCTGTCAAACCAGCCCTACTTGGCACAGGTGCCACCTTGGGTCAGGGAATCATGCTGCGTATCATGGAATTTCATGAGCCAGCCGGCCACTGCCAGCCACAGGACCCAAAAATATACCACAGCCCTTTTCTCTGGCAAGCAAAACTCAGCTGCCCCGCTTTTAGATGGCAGATTGCAGGAGCCACTTGGTACTATCAAACCAGCCCAACTTGGCACTGGTGCCACCATGGGTCTGGTAACCATCCTGCCTATCGTAGCTTTTCACGACCGAGCCGGTCACTCCGAGCCATAGGCCCCCAGACACAAACCACGGCCCGTTTCCTTGGCAAAAAAAAGTAAGCTGCCCCGCTTCTGGATGGCAGATTGCAGGAGCCACTTGGTACTATCAAACCAGCCCAACTTGGCACTGCTGCCACCATGGGTCTGGTAGCCATCCTGCCTATCGTAGCTTTTCAGGAGCCAGCCGGCCACTCCCAGCCACAGGCCCCCAAACAAAAACAACGGCGCTTTTCCCTGGAAAACAGAACTCGCCTGCCAATTCTGATGGCAGATTGCAGGAGCCGCTTGGTACTATCAAACCAGCCCAACTTGGCACTGGTGCCGCCATGGGTCTGGTCACCATCCTGCCTATCGTAGCTTTTCAGGAGCCAGCCGGTCACTCCCAGCCATAGGCCCCCAGACACAAACCACGGCCCGTTTCCTTGGCAAACAAAAGTAAGCTGCCCCGCTTCTGGATGGCAGATTGCAGGAGCCACTTTGTGGTATCAAACCAGCCCAACTTGGCACTGGTGCCACCACTGCTCTGGGAACCATCCTGCGTATCGTGGATTCTAAGGAGCCAGCCGGCCACTCCCAGCCACAGGACCCCAAACACAAACAACGGCGCTTTTCCCTGGAAAACAAAACTGGCCTGCCAACTTTTTGATGGCAGATTGCAGGAACCACTTGGTTCAATCAAACCAGCCCAACTTGGCGCTGGTTCCACCATGGGTCTGGTAACCATCCTGCCTATCGTAGCTTTTCAGGAGCCAGCCGGTCACTCCCAGCCATAGGCCCCAGACACAAAGCACTGCCGGTTTCCCTGGCAAACAAAATTAAGCTGCCCCGCTTCAGGATGGCAGATTGCAGGAGCCACTTTGCACCATCAAACCAGCCCGACTTGGCACTGGTGCCACCTTGGGTCTGTGAACCATCCTGCGTATTGTGGATTGTCAGGAGCCAGCCGACCACTCTCGGCCACAGACCGAAATCAAAAAGAACGGCCCGATTCACAGGCAAAAAAAACTCAGCTGCCCCACTTCTGGATGGGAGATTGCAGGAGGCGCTTGACTCTGTCAAACCAGCCCTACTTGGCACAGGTGCCACCTTGGGTCAGGGAATCATGCTGCGTATCATGGAATTTCATGAGCCAGCCGGCCACTGCCAGCCACAGGACCCAAAAATATACCACAGCCCTTTTCTCTGGCAAGCAAAACTCAGCTGCCCCGCTTTTAGATGGCAGATTGCAGGAGCCACTTGGTACTATCAAACCAGCCCAACTTGGCACTGGTGCCACCATGGGTCTGGTAACCATCCTGCCTATCGTAGCTTTTCACGACCGAGCCGGTCACTCCGAGCCATAGGCCCCCAGACACAAACCACGGCCCGTTTCCTTGGCAAAAAAAAGTAAGCTGCCCCGCTTCTGGATGGCAGATTGCAGGAGCCACTTGGTACTATCAAACCAGCCCAACTTGGCACTGCTGCCACCATGGGTCTGGTAGCCATCCTGCCTATCGTAGCTTTTCAGGAGCCAGCCGGCCACTCCCAGCCACAGGCCCCCAAACAAAAACAACGGCGCTTTTCCCTGGAAAACAGAACTCGCCTGCCAATTCTGATGGCAGATTGCAGGAGCCGCTTGGTACTATCAAACCAGCCCAACTTGGCACTGGTGCCGCCATGGGTCTGGTCACCATCCTGCCTATCGTAGCTTTTCAGGAGCCAGCCGGTCACTCCCAGCCATAGGCCCCCAGACACAAACCACGGCCCGTTTCCTTGGCAAACAAAAGTAAGCTGCCCCGCTTCTGGATGGCAGATTGCAGGAGCCACTTTGTGGTATCAAACCAGCCCAACTTGGCACTGGTGCCACCACTGCTCTGGGAACCATCCTGCGTATCGTGGATTCTAAGGAGCCAGCCGGCCACTCCCAGCCACAGGACCCCAAACACAAACAACGGCGCTTTTCCCTGGAAAACAAAACTGGCCTGCCAACTTTTTGATGGCAGATTGCAGGAACCACTTGGTTCAATCAAACCAGCCCAACTTGGCGCTGGTTCCACCATGGGTCTGGTAACCATCCTGCCTATCGTAGCTTTTCAGGAGCCAGCCGGTCACTCCCAGCCATAGGCCCCAGACACAAAGCACTGCCGGTTTCCCTGGCAAACAAAATTAAGCTGCCCCGCTTCAGGATGGCAGATTGCAGGAGCCACTTTGCACCATCAAACCAGCCCGACTTGGCACTGGTGCCACCTCTGGTCTGGGAACCATCCTGCGTATCGTGGATTCTAAGGAGCCAGCCGGCCACTCCCAGCCACAGGCCCCCAAACACAAACAACGGCGCTTTTCCCTGGAAAACAAAAATCGCCTGCCAACTTTTTGATGGCAGATTGCAGGAACCGCTTGGTACTATCAAATCAGCCCAACTTGGGACTGGTGCCACCATGGGTCTTGTCACCATCCTGCCTATCGCAGATTTTCAGGAGCCAGCCGGTCACTCCCCGCCATAGGCCCCCAGACACAAACCTCGGCCCGTTTCCCTGGCAAACAAAAGTAAGCTGCCCCGCTTCTGGATGGCAGATTGCAGGAGCCACTTGGTACTATCAAACCAGCCCGACTTGGCACTGGTGCCACCTCTGGTCTGGGAACCATCCTGCGTATCGTGGATTCTAAGGAGCCAGCCGGCCACTCCCAGCCACAGGCCACCAAACACAAACAACGGCACTTTTCCCTGGAAAACAAAACTCGCCTGCCAACTTTTTGATGGCAGATTGCATAAGCCGCTTGGTACTATCAAATCAGCCCAACGTGGCACTGGTGCCACCATGAGTCTGGTAACCATCCTGCCTATCGTAGCTTTTCAGGAGCCAGCCGGTCACTCCCAGCCATAGGCCCCCAGACACAAACCTCGGCCCGTTTCCCTGGCAAACAAAAGTAAGCTGCCCCGCTTCTGGATGGCAGATTGCAGGAGCCACTTGGTACTATCAAACAAGCCCGACTTGGAACTGGTGCCAGCTCTGGTCTGGGAACCATCCTACGTATCGTGGATTCTAAGGAGCCAGCCGGCCACTCCCAGCCACTGGCCACCAAAAAAAATCAACGGCACTTTTCCCTGGAAAACAAAACTCGCCTGCCAACTTTTTGATGGCAGATTGCCGGAGCCACTTTTCACCATCAAACTAGCCCGACTTGGCACTGGTGCCACCTCTGGTCTGGGAACCATCCTGCCTATCGTAGCTTTTCAGGAGCCAGCCGGTCACTCCCAGCCATAGGCCCCCAGACACAAACCTCGGCCCGTTTCCCTGGCAAACAAAATTAAGCTGCCTCGCTTCTGGATGGCAGATTGCAGGAGGTATTTAGTACTATCAAACCAGCCCGACTTGGCACTGGTGCCACCTTGGCTCTGGGAACCATCCTGCCTATTGTGGATTTTCAGGGGTCAGCCGGCCACTCTCAGCCATATGCCCTCAAACACAAACCACGGCCCTTTTCTCTGGCAAACAAAACTCAACTGCCCCTCTTCTGGATGGCAAATTGCGAACGCACATGGTACTACAAAAACAGCACAACTTGGCACTGGTGCCACCATGGGTCTGGTCACCATCCTGCGTATCGAGCATTTTAAGGAGCCAGCCGGCCACTCCCAGCCATAGGCCCCCCAAAAAAAACCAGGGCCCTTTTCTCTGGCAAACAAAACTCAGCTGCCCCGCTTCTGGATGGCAGATTGCAGGAGCCACTTTGCACCATCAAACCAGCCCGACTTGGCACTGGTGCCACCTCTGGTCTGGGAACCATCCTGCGTATCGTGGATTATAAGGAGCCAGCTGGCCACTCCCAGCCACAGGCCCCCAAACACAAACAACGGCGCTTTTCCCTGGAAAACAAAACTCGCCTGCCAACATTTTGATGGCAGATTGCAGGAGCCGCTTGGTACTATCAAATCAGCCCAACTTGGCACTGGTGCCACCATGGGTCTGGTCACCATCCTGCCTATCGTAGCTTTTCAGGAGCCAGCCGGTCACTCCCAGCCATAGGCCCCCAGACACAAACCTCGGCCCGTTTCCCTGGCAAACAAAAGTAAGCTGCCCCGCTTCTGGATGGCAGATTGCAGGAGCCACTTGGTACTATCAAACTAGCCCGACTTGGAACTGGTGCCACCTCTGGTCTGGGAACCATCCTGCGTATCGTGGATTCTAAGGAGCCAGCCGGCCACTCCCAGCCGCAGTCCACCAAACACAAACAACGGCACTTTTCCCTGGAAAACAAAATTCGCCTGCCAACATTTTCATGGCAGATTGCAGGAGCCACTTTGCACCATCAATCTAGTACGACTTGGCACTGGTGCCACCATGGTCTGGGAACCATCCTGCGTATCGTGGATTCTAATTAGCCAGCCGGCCACTCCCAGCCATAGGCCCCCAAACACAAACAACGGCGCTTTCCCCTGGAAAACAAAACTCGCCTGCCAACATTTTGATGGCAGATTGCAGGAGCCACTTGGTACTATCAAATCAGCCCAACGTGGCACTGGTGCCACCATGAGTCTGGTAACCATCCTGCCTATCGTAGCTTTTCAGGAGCCAGCCAGTCACTCCCAGCCATAGGCCCCCAGACAAAAACCTCGGCACGTTTCCTTGCAAACAAAAGTAAGCTGCCCCGCTTCTGGATGGCAGATTGCAGGAGCCACTTGGTACTATCAAACCAGCCCAACTTGGCACTGGTGCCACCATGGGTCTGGTCACCATCCTGCCTATCGTAGCTTTTCAGGAGCCAGCCGGTCACTCCCAGCCATAGGCCCCCAGACACAAACCTCGGCCCGTTTCCCGGGAAAACAAAAGTAAGCTGCCCCACTTCTGGATGGCAGATTGCAGGAGCCACTTGGTACTATCAAACCAGCCTACCTTGGCAATGGTGCAACCTTGGGTCTGGGAACCATCCTGCGTATCGTGGATTCTAAGGAGCCAGCCGGCCATTCCCGGCCACAGGCCCCCAAACACAAACAACGGCACTCTTCCCTGGAAAACAAAACTCGCCTGCCAACTTTTGATGGCAGATTGCAGGAGCCACTTGGTACTATCAAATCAGCCCAACTTGGCACTGGTGCCACCATGGGTCTGGTAACCGTCCTGCCTATCGTAGCTTTTCAGGAGCCAGCCGGTCACTTCCAGCCATAGGACCCCAGACACAAACCTCGGCCCGTTTCCCTGGCAAACAAAAGTAAGCTACCCCGCTTCTGGATGGCAGATTGCAGGAGCCACTTTGCACCATCAAACTGGCCGGAATTCTCACTGGTGCCACCTCTGGTCTGGGAACCATCCTGCGTATCGTGGATTCTAATTAGCCAGCCGGCCACTCCCAGCCACAGGCCCCCAAACACAAACAACGGCGCTTTTCCCTGGAAAACAAAACTCGCCTGCCAACTTTTTGATGGCAGATTGCAGGAGCCACTTGCTACTATCAAACCAGCCCAACTTGTCACTTGTGCCACCTCTGGTCTGGGAACCATCCTGCGTATCGTGGATTCTAATTAGCCAGCCGGCCACTCCCAGCCATAGGGCCCCAAACACAAACAACGGCGCTTTTCCCAGGAAAACAAAACGGGCCTGCCAAATTTTTGATGGCAGATTGCAGGAGCCACTTGGTACTATCAAACCAGCCCAACTTGGCACTGGTGCCACCATGGGTCTGGTCACCATCCTGCCTATCGTAGCTTTTCAGGAGCCAGCCGGTCACTCCCAGCCATAGTCCCCCAGACACAAACCTCCGCCCGTTTCCCTGGCAAACAAAAGTAAGCTGCCCCGCTTCTGGATGGCAGATTGCAGGAGCTATTTAGTACTATCAAACCAGCCCAACTTGGCACTGGTGCCACCTTGGCTCTGGGAACCATCCTGCCTATTGTGGATTTTCAGGGGTCAGCCGGCCACTCTCAGCCATATGCCCTCAAACACAAACCACGGCTCTTTTCTCTCGCAAACAAAACTCAACTGCCCCTCTTCTGGATGGCAAATTGCAGGACGCACTTGGTACTACAAAAACAGCCCAACTTGGCATTGGTGCCACCTTGGCTCTGGTCACCATCCTGCGTATCGAGGTTTTTAAGGAGCCAGCCGGCCACTCCCAGCCATATGCCCCCCAAAACAAACCACGGCCCTTTTCTCTGGCAAACAAAAATCCGCTGCCCCGCTTCTGGATGGCAGATTGTAGGAGCCACTTGGTACTATCAAACCAGCCCGACTTGGCACTGGTGCCACCTTGGGTCTGTGAACCATCCTGCGTATTGTGGATTGTCAGGAGCCAGCCGACCACTCTCGGCCACAGACCGAAATCAAAAAGAACGGCCCGATTCACAGGCAAAAAAAACTCAGCTGCCCCACTTCTGGATGGGAGATTGCAGGAGGCGCTTGACTCTGTCAAACCAGCCCTACTTGGCACAGGTGCCACCTTGGGTCAGGGAATCATGCTGCGTATCATGGAATTTCATGAGCCAGCCGGCCACTGCCAGCCACAGGACCCAAAAATATACCACAGCCCTTTTCTCTGGCAAGCAAAACTCAGCTTCCCCGCTTTTAGATGGCAGATTGCAGGAGCCACTTGGTACTATCAAACCAGCCCAACTTGGCACTGGTGCCACCATGGGTCTGGTAACCATCCTGCCTATCGTAGCTTTTCACGACCGAGCCGGTCACTCCGAGCCATAGGCCCCCAGACACAAACCACGGCCGGTTTCCTTGGCAAAAAAAAGTAAGCTGCCCCGCTTCTGGATGGCAGATTGCAGGAGCCACTTGGTACTATCAAACCAGCCCAACTTGGCACTGCTGCCACCATGGGTCTGGTAGCCATCCTGCCTATCGTAGCTTTTCAGGAGCCAGCCGGCCACTCCCAGCCACAGGCCCCCAAACAAAAACAACGGCGCTTTTCCCTGGAAAACAGAACTCGCCTGCCAATTCTGATGGCAGATTGCAGGAGCCGCTTGGTACTATCAAACCAGCCCAACTTGGCACTGGTGCCGCCAAGGGTCTGGTCACCATCCTGCCTATCGTAGCTTTTCAGGAGCCAGCCGGTCACTCCCAGCCATAGGCCCCCAGACACAAACCACGGCCCGTTTCCTTGGCAAACAAAAGTAAGCTGCCCCGCTTCTGGATGGCAGATTGCAGGAGCCACTTTGTGGTATCAAACCAGCCCAACTTGGCACTGGTGCCACCACTGCTCTGGGAACCATCCTGCGTATCGTGGATTCTAAGGAGCCAGCCGGCCACTCCCAGCCACAGGACCCCAAACACAAACAACGGCGCTTTTCCCTGGAAAACAAAACTGGCCTGCCAACTTTTTGATGGCAGATTGCAGGAACCACTTGGTTCAATCAAACCAGCCCAACTTGGCGCTGGTTCCACCATGGGTCTGGTAACCATCCTGCCTATCGTAGCTTTTCAGGAGCCAGCCGGTCACTCCCAGCCATAGGCCCCAGACACAAAGCACTGCCGGTTTCCCTGGCAAACAAAATTAAGCTGCCCCGCTTCAGGATGGCAGATTGCAGGAGCCACTTTGCACCATCAAACCAGCCCGACTTGGCACTGGTGCCACCTCTGGTCTGGGAACCATCCTGCGTATCGTGGATTCTAAGGAGCCAGCTGGCCACTCCCAGCCACAGGCCCCCAAACACAAACAACGGCGCTTTTCCCTGGAAAACAAAAATCGCCTGCCAACTTTTTGATGGCAGATTGCAGGAACCGCTTGGTACTATCAAATCAGCCCAACTTGGGACTGGTGCCACCATGGGTCTTGTCACCATCCTGCCTATCGCAGATTTTCAGGAGCCAGCCGGTCACTCCCCGCCATAGGCCCCCAGACACAAACCTCGGCCCGTTTCCCTGGCAAACAAAAGTAAGCTGCCCCGCTTCTGGATGGCAGATTGCAGGAGCCACTTGGTACTATCAAACAGGCCCGACTTGGCACTGGTGCCACCTCTGGTCTGGGAACCATCCTGCGTATCGTGGATTCTAAGGAGCCAGCCGGCCACTCCCAGCCACAGGCCACCAAACACAAACAACGGCACTTTTCCCTGGAAAACAAAACTCGCCTGCCAACTTTTTGATGGCAGATTGCATAAGCCGCTTGGTACTATCAAATCAGCCCAACGTGGCACTGGTGCCACCATGAGTCTGGTAACCATCCTGCCTATCGTAGCTTTTCAGGAGCCAGCCGGTCACTCCCAGCCATAGGCCCCCAGACACAAACCTCGGCCCGTTTCCCTGGCAAACAAAAGTAAGCTGCCCCGCTTCTGGATGGCAGATTGCAGGAGCCACTTGGTACTATCAAACAAGCCCGACTTGGAACTGGTGCCAGCTCTGGTCTGGGAACCATCCTACGTATCGTGGATTCTAAGGAGCCAGCCGGCCACTCCCAGCCACTGGCCACCAAAAAAAATCAACGGCACTTTTCCCTGGAAAACAAAACTCGCCTGCCAACTTTTTGATGGCAGATTGCCGGAGCCACTTTTCACCATCAAACTAGCCCGACTTGGCACTGGTGCCACCTCTGGTCTGGGAACCATCCTGCCTATCGTAGCTTTTCAGGAGCCAGCCGGTCACTCCCAGCCATAGGCCCCCAGACACAAACCTCGGCCCGTTTCCCTGGCAAACAAAATTAAGCTGCCTCGCTTCTGGATGGCAGATTGCAGGAGGTATTTAGTACTATCAAACCAGCCCGACTTGGCACTGGTGCCACCTTGGCTCTGGGAACCATCCTGCCTATTGTGGATTTTCAGGGGTCAGCCGGCCACTCTCAGCCATATGCCCTCAAACACAAACCACGGCCCTTTTCTCTGGCAAACAAAACTCAACTGCCCCTCTTCTGGATGGCAAATTGCGAACGCACATGGTACTACAAAAACAGCACAACTTGGCACTGGTGCCACCATGGGTCTGGTCACCATCCTGCGTATCGAGCATTTTAAGGAGCCAGCCGGCCACTCCCAGCCATAGGCCCCCCAAAAAAAACCAGGGCCCTTTTCTCTGGCAAACAAAACTCAGCTGCCCCGCTTCTGGATGGCAGATTGCAGGAGCCACTTTGCACCATCAAACCAGCCCGACTTGGCACTGGTGCCACCTCTGGTCTGGGAACCATCCTGCGTATCGTGGATTATAAGGAGCCAGCTGGCCACTCCCAGCCACAGGCCCCCAAACACAAACAACGGCGCTTTTCCCTGGAAAACAAAACTCGCCTGCCAACATTTTGATGGCAGATTGCAGGAGCCGCTTGGTACTATCAAATCAGCCCAACTTGGCACTGGTGCCACCATGGGTCTGGTCACCATCCTGCCTATCGTAGCTTTTCAGGAGCCAGCCGGTCACTCCCAGCCATAGGCCCCCAGACACAAACCTCGGCCCGTTTCCCTGGCAAACAAAAGTAAGCTGCCCCGCTTCTGGATGGCAGATTGCAGGAGCCACTTGGTACTATCAAACTAGCCCGACTTGGAACTGGTGCCACCTCTGGTCTGGGAACCATCCTGCGTATCGTGGATTCTAAGGAGCCAGCCGGCCACTCCCAGCCGCAGTCCACCAAACACAAACAACGGCACTTTTCCCTGGAAAACAAAATTCGCCTGCCAACATTTTCATGGCAGATTGCAGGAGCCACTTTGCACCATCAATCTAGTACGACTTGGCACTGGTGCCACCATGGTCTGGGAACCATCCTGCGTATCGTGGATTCTAATTAGCCAGCCGGCCACTCCCAGCCATAGGCCCCCAAACACAAACAACGGCGCTTTCCCCTGGAAAACAAAACTCGCCTGCCAACATTTTGATGGCAGATTGCAGGAGCCACTTGGTACTATCAAATCAGCCCAACGTGGCACTGGTGCCACCATGAGTCTGGTAACCATCCTGCCTATCGTAGCTTTTCAGGAGCCAGCCAGTCACTCCCAGCCATAGGCCCCCAGACAAAAACCTCGGCACGTTTCCTTGCAAACAAAAGTAAGCTGCCCCGCTTCTGGATGGCAGATTGCAGGAGCCACTTGGTACTATCAAACAAGCCCGACTTGGAACTGGTGCCACCTCTGGTCTGGGAAACATCCTGCGTATCGTGGATTCTAAGGAGCCAGCCGGCCACTCCCAGCCACAGGCCACCAAAAAAAATCAACGGCACTTTTCCCTGGAAAACAAAACTCGCCTGCCAACTTTTTGATGGCAGATTGCAGGAGCCACTTGGTACTATCAAACCAGCCCAACTTGGCACTGGTGCCACCTTGGCTCTGGGAACCATCCTGCCTATTGTGGATTTTCAGGGGTCAGCCGGCCACTCTCAGCCATATGCCCTCAAACACAAACCACGGCCCTTTTCTCTGGCAAACAAAACTCAACTGCCCCTCTTCTGGATGGCAAATTGCAGGACGCACTTTGTACTACAAAAACAGCCCCACTTGGCATTGGTGCCACCTTGGGTCTGGTCACCATCCTGCGTATCGAGGATTTTAAGGAGCCAGCCGGCCACTCCCAGCCATATGCCCCCAAAAACAAACCACGGCCCTTTTCTCTGGCAAACAAAAATCCGCTGCCCCGCTTCTGGATGGCAGATTGCAGGAGCCACTTGGTACTATCAAACCAGCCCGACTTGGCACTGGTGCCACCTTGGGTCTGCGAACCATCCTGCGTATTGTGGATTGTCAGGAGCCAGCCGACCACTCTCGGCCACAGACCCCAATAAAAAACAACGGCCCGATTCACAGGCAAAAAAACTCAGCTGCCCCAGTTCTGGATGGGAGATTGCAGGAGGCGCTTGACTCTGTCAAACCAGCCCTACTTGGCACTGGTGCCACCTTGGGTCTGGGAACCATGCTGCGTATCATGGAATTTCAGGAGCCAGCCGGCCACTGCCAGCCACAGGACCCAAACATATACCACAGCCCTTTTCACTGGCAAGCAAAACTCAGCTGCCCCGCTTTTAGATGGCAGATTGCAGGAGCCACTTGGTACTATCAAACCAGCCCAACTTGGCACTGGTGCCACCATGGGTCTGGTAACCATCCTGCCTATCGTAGCTTTTCAGGAGCCAGCCGGTCACTCCCAGCCATAGGCCCCCAGACAAAAATCTCGGCCCGTTTCCCTGGAAACAAAAGTAAGCTGCCCCGCTTCTGGATGGCAGATTGCAGGAGCCACTTGATACTATCAAACCAGCCCGACTTGGAACTGGTGCCACCTCTGGTCTGGGAACCATGCTGCGTATCGTGGATTCTAAGGAGCCAGCCGGTCACTCCCAGCCACAGTCCGCCAAACACAAACAACGGCACTCTTCCCTGGAAAACAAAACTCGCCTGCCAACTTTTTAATGGCAGATTGCAGGAGCCACGTTGCACCATAAAACCAGCCCGACTTGGCACTGGTGCCACCATGGTCTGGGAACCATCCTGCGTATCGTGGATTCTAATTAGCCAGCCGGCCACTCCCATCCATAGGCCCCCAAACACAAACAACGGCGCTTTCCCCTGGAAAACAAAACTCGCCTGCCAACTTTTTGATGGCAGATTGCAGGAGCCGCTTGGTACTATCAAATCAGCCCAACATGGCACTGGTGCCACCATGAGTCTGGTAACCATCCTGCCTATCGTAGCTTTTCAGGAGCCAGCCAGTCACTCCCAGCCATAGGCCCCCAGACAAAACCTCGGCACGTTTCCCTTGCAAACAAAAGTAAGCTGCCCCGCTTCTGGATGGCAGATTGCAGGAGCCACTTGGTACTATCAAACAAGCCCGACTTGGAACTGGTGCCACCTCTGGTCTGGGAACCATCCGGCGTATCGTGGATTCTAAGGAGCCAGCCGGCCACTCCCAGCCACAGGCCCCCAAACAAAATCAACGGCACTTTTCCCTGGAAAACAAAACTCGCCTGCCAACTTTTTGATGGCAGATTGCAGGAGCCGCTTGATACTATCAAATCAGCCCGACTTGGCACTGGTGCCACCTCTGGTCTGGTAACCATCCTGCCTATCGTAGCTTTTCAGGAGCCAGCCGGTCACTCCCAGCCATAGGCCCCCAGACACAAACCTCGGCCCGTTTCCCTGGCAAACAAAATTAAGCTGCCCCGCTTCTGGATGGCAGATTGCAGGAGCAACTTGGTACTATCAAACCAGCCCGACTTGGAACTGGTGCCACCTCTGGTCTGGGAACCATCCTGCGTATCGTGGATTCTAAGGAGCCAGCCGGCCACTCCCAGCCACAGGCCACCAAACACAAACAACGGCACTTTTCCCTGGAAAACAAAACTCGCCTGCAAACTTTTTCATGGCAGATTGCAGGAGCCACTTTGCACCATCAAACTAGCCCGACTTGGCACTGGTGCCACCACGGTCTGGGAACCATCCTGCGTATCGTGGATTCTAATTAGCCAGCCGGCCACTCCCAGCCATAGGCCCCCAAACACAAACAACGGCGCTTTCCCCTGGAAAACAAAACTCGCCTGCCAATTTTTGATGGCAGATTGCAGGAGCCGCTTGGTACTATCAAATCAGCCCAACGTGGCACTGGTGTCACCATGAGTCTGGTAACCACCCTGCTTATCGTAGCTTTTCACCACCGAGCCGGTCACTCCCAGCCATAGGCCCCCAGACACAAACCACGGCCCGTTTCCTAGGCAAAAAAAAGTTAGCTGCCCCGCTTCTGGATGGCAGATTGCAGGAGCCACTTGGTACTATCAAACCAGCCCAACTTGGCACTGCTGCCACCATGGGTCTGGTAGCCATCCTGCGTATCGTGGATTCTAATTAGCCAGCCGGCCACTCCCAGCCACAGGCCCCCAAACAAAAACAACGGCGCTTTTCCCTGGAAAACAAAACTGGCATGCCAACATTTTAATGGCAGATTGCAGGAGCCACTTTGCACCATCAAACTAGCCCGACTTGGCACTGGTGCCACCACTGGTCTGGGAACCATCCTGCGTATCGTGGATTCTAAGGAGCCAGCCGGCCACTCCCAGCCACAGGACACCAAACACAAACAACGGCGCTTTTCCCTGGGAAACAAAACTCGCCTGCCAACTATTTGATGGCAGATTGCAGGAACCACTTGGTACTATCAAACCAGCCCAACTTGGCACTGGTTCCACCATGGGTCTGGTAACCATCCTGCCTATCGTAGCTTTTCAGGAGCCAGCCGGTCACTCCCAGCCATAGGCCCCAGACACAAAGCACTGCCGGTTTCCCTGGCAAACAAAAGTATGCTACCCCGCTTCAGGATGGCAGATTGCAGGAGCCACTTTGCACCATCAAACCAGCCAGACTTGGCACTGGCGCCACCTCTGATCTGGGAACCATCCTGCGTATCGTGGATTCTAAGGAGCCAGCTGGCCACTCCCAGCCACAGGCCCCCAAGCAAAAACAACGGCGCTTTTCCCTGGAAAACAAAACTGGCATGCCAACGTTTTAATGGCAGATTGCAGGAGCCACTTTGCACCATCAAACTAGCCCGACTTGGCACTGGCGCCACCTCTGGTCTGGGAACCATCCTGCGTATCGTGGATTCTAAGGAGCCAGCCGGCCACTCCCAGCCATAGGCCCCCAAACACAAACAACGGCGCTTTCCCCTGGAAAACAAAACTCGCCTGCCAACTTTTTGATGGCAGATTGCAGGAGCCGCTTGGTACTATCAAATCAGCCCAACATGGCACTGGTGCCACCATGAGTCTGGTAACCATCCTGCCTATCGTAGCTTTTCAGGAGCCAGCCAGTCACTCCCAGCCATAGGCCCCCAGACAAAACCTCGGCACGTTTCCCTTGCAAACAAAAGTAAGCTGCCCCGCTTCTGGATGGCAGATTGCAGGAGCCACTTGGTACTATCAAACAAGCCCGACTTGGAACTGGTGCCACCTCTGGTCTGGGAACCATCCGGCGTATCGTGGATTCTAAGGAGCCAGCCGGCCACTCCCAGCCACAGGCCCCCAAACAAAATCAACGGCACTTTTCCCTGGAAAACAAAACTCGCCTGCCAACTTTTTGATGGCAGATTGCAGGAGCCGCTTGATACTATCAAATCAGCCCGACTTGGCACTGGTGCCACCTCTGGTCTGGTAACCATCCTGCCTATCGTAGCTTTTCAGGAGCCAGCCGGTCACTCCCAGCCATAGGCCCCCAGACACAAACCTCGGCCCGTTTCCCTGGCAAACAAAATTAAGCTGCCCCGCTTCTGGATGGCAGATTGCAGGAGCAACTTGGTACTATCAAACCAGCCCGACTTGGAACTGGTGCCACCTCTGGTCTGGGAACCATCCTGCGTATCGTGGATTCTAAGGAGCCAGCCGGCCACTCCCAGCCACAGGCCACCAAACACAAACAACGGCACTTTTCCCTGGAAAACAAAACTCGCCTGCAAACTTTTTCATGGCAGATTGCAGGAGCCACTTTGCACCATCAAACTAGCCCGACTTGGCACTGGTGCCACCACGGTCTGGGAACCATCCTGCGTATCGTGGATTCTAATTAGCCAGCCGGCCACTCCCAGCCATAGGCCCCCAAACACAAACAACGGCGCTTTCCCCTGGAAAACAAAACTCGCCTGCCAATTTTTGATGGCAGATTGCAGGAGCCGCTTGGTACTATCAAATCAGCCCAACGTGGCACTGGTGTCACCATGAGTCTGGTAACCACCCTGCTTATCGTAGCTTTTCACCACCGAGCCGGTCACTCCCAGCCATAGGCCCCCAGACACAAACCACGGCCCGTTTCCTAGGCAAAAAAAAGTTAGCTGCCCCGCTTCTGGATGGCAGATTGCAGGAGCCACTTGGTACTATCAAACCAGCCCAACTTGGCACTGCTGCCACCATGGGTCTGGTAGCCATCCTGCCTATCGTAGCTTTTCAGGAGCCAGCCGGCCACTCCCAGCCACAGGCCCCCAAACAAAAACAACGGCGCTTTTCCCTGGAAAACAAAACTGGCATGCCAACATTTTAATGGCAGATTGCAGGAGCCACTTTGCACCATCAAACTAGCCCGACTTGGCACTGGTGCCACCACTGGTCTGGGAACCATCCTGCGTATCGTGGATTCTAAGGAGCCAGCCGGCCACTCCCAGCCACAGGACACCAAACACAAACAACGGCGCTTTTCCCTGGGAAACAAAACTCGCCTGCCAACTATTTGATGGCAGATTGCAGGAACCACTTGGTACTATCAAACCAGCCCAACTTGGCACTGGTTCCACCATGGGTCTGGTAACCATCCTGCCTATCGTAGCTTTTCAGGAGCCAGCCGGTCACTCCCAGCCATAGGCCCCAGACACAAAGCACTGCCGGTTTCCCTGGCAAACAAAAGTATGCTACCCCGCTTCAGGATGGCAGATTGCAGGAGCCACTTTGCACCATCAAACCAGCCAGACTTGGCACTGGCGCCACCTCTGATCTGGGAACCATCCTGCGTATCGTGGATTCTAAGGAGCCAGCTGGCCACTCCCAGCCACAGGCCCCCAAACAAAAACAACGGCGCTTTTCCCTGGAAAACAAAACTGGCATGCCAACGTTTTAATGGCAGATTGCAGGAGCCACTTTGCACCATCAAACTAGCCCGACTTGGCACTGGCGCCACCTCTGGTCTGGGAACCATCCTGCGTATCGTGGATTCTAATTAGCCAGCCGGCCACTCCCAGCCATAGGCCCCCAAACACAAACAACGGCGCTTTCCCCTGGAAAACAAAACTCGCCTGCCAACTTTTTGATGGCAGATTGCAGGAGCCGCTTGGTACTATCAAATCAGCCCAACGTGGCACTGGTGCCACCATGAGTCTGGTAAACATCCTGCCTATCGTAGCTTTTCACGACCGAGCCAGTCACTCCCAGCCATAGGCCCCCAGACAAAAACCACGGCCCGTTTCCATGGCAAAAAAAAGTAAGCTGCCCCGCTTCTGGATGGCAGATTGCAGGAGCCACTTTGCACCATCAAACTAGCCCGACTTGGCACTGGTGCCACCTCTGGTCTGGGAACCATCCTGCGTATCGTGGATTCTAAGGAGCCAGCCGGCCACTCCCAGCCACAGGACACCAAACACAAACAACGGCGCTTTTCCCTGGAAAACAAAACTCGCCTGCCAACATTTTGATGGCAGATTGCAGGAGCCACTTTGCACCATCAAACCAACCCGACTTGGCACTGGTGCCACCTCTGGTCTGGGAACCATCCTGCGTATCGTGGATTCTAAGGAGCCGTCAGGCCACTCCCAGCCACAGGCCCCCAAACACAAACAACGGCGCTTTTCCCTGGAAAACAAAACTCGCCTGCCAACTTTTTGATGGCAGATTGCAGGAGCCGCTTGGTACTATCAAACCAGCCCAACTTGGCACTGGTGCCACCATGGGTCTGGTCACCATCCTACCTATCGTAGCTTTTCAGGAGCCAGCCGGTCAGTCCCACCCATAGGCCCCCAGACACAAACCACGGCCCGTTTCCCTGGCAAACAAAAGTAAGCTGCCCCGCTTCTGGATGGCAGATGGCAGGAGACACTTTGCACCATCAAACTAGCCCAACTTAGCACTGGTGCCACCTTGGTCTGGGAACCATCCTGCGTATCGTGGATTCTAAGGAGCCAGCCAGCCACTCCCAGCCACAAGCCCCCAAACACAAACAACGGCGCTTTTCCCTGGAAAACAAAACTCGCCTGCCAACTATTTGATGGCAGATTGCAGGAGCCACTTGGTACTATCAAATCAGCCCAACTTGGGACTGTTGCCACCATGGGTCTGGTAACCATCCTGCCTATCATAGCTTTTCAGGAGCCAGCCAGTCACTCCCAGCCATAGGCCCCCAGACACAAACCTCGGCCCGTTTCCCTGGCAAACAAAAGTAAGCTGCCCCGCTTCTGGATGGCAGATTGCAGGAGCCACTTGGTACTATCAAACCAGCCCGACTTAAAACTGGTGCCACCTCTGGTCTGGGAACCATGCTGCGTATCGTGGATTCTAAGGAGCCAGCCGGCCACTCCCAGCCACAGTCCACCAAACACAAACAACGGCACGTTTCCCTGGAAAACAAAACTCGCCTGCCAACTATTTCATGGCAGATTGCAGGAGCCACTTTGCACCATCAAACTAGCCCGACTTGGCACTGGTGCCACCATGGTCTGGGAACCATTATGCGTATCGTGGATTCTAATTAGCCAGCCGGCCACTCCCAGCCATAGGCCCCCAAACACAAACAACGGCGCTTTCCCCTGGAAAACAAAACTCGCCTGCCAACTTTTTGATGGCAGATTGCAGGAGCCGCTTGGTACTATCAAATCAGCCCAACGTGGCACTGGTGCCACCATGAGTCTGGTAACCATCCTGCCTATCGTAGCTTTTCAGGAGTCAGCCAGTCACTCCCAGCCATAGGCCCCCAGACAAAAACCTCGGCCCGTTTCCCTTGCAAACAAAAGTAAGCTGCCCCGCTTCGGGATGGCAGATTGCAGGAGCCACTTGGTACTATCAAACAAGCCCGACTTGGAACTGGTGCCACCTCTGGTCTGGGAACCATCCTGCGTATCGTGGATTCTAAGGAGCCAGCCGGCCACTCCCAGCCACAGGCCACCACAAAAAATCAACGGCACTATTCCCTGGAAAACAAAACTCGCCTGCCAACTTTTTGATGGCAGATTGCAGGAGCCGCTTGGTACTATCAAACCAGCCCAACTTGGCACTGGTGCCACCATGGGTCTGGTCACCATCCTGCCTATCGTAGCTTTTCAGGAGCCAGCCGGTCACTCCCAGCCATAGGCCCCCATACACAAACCTCGGCCCGTTTCCCTTGCAAACAAAAGTAAGCTGCCCCGCTTCTGGATGGCAGATTGCAGGAGCCACTTGGTACTATCAAAACAGCCCGACTTGGCACTGGTGCCACCTCTGGTCTGGGAACCATCCTGCGTATCGTGGATTCTAAGGAGCCAGCCGGCCACTCCCAGCCACAGGCCACCAAACACAAACAACGGCACTTTCCCCTGGAAAACAAAACTCGCCTGCCAACTTTTTGATGGCAGATTGCATAAGCCGCTTGTTACTATCAAATCAGCCCAACGTGGCACTGGTGCCACCATGAGTCTGGTAACCATCCTGCCTATCGTAGCTTTTCAGGAGCCAGCCGGTCACTCCCAGCCATAGGCCACCAGACACAAACCTCGGCCCGTTTCCCTGGCAAACAAAAGTAAGCTGCCCCGCTTCTGGATGGCAGATTGCAGGAGCCACTTGGTACTATCAAACAAGCCCGACTTGGAACTGGTGCCACCTCTGGTCTGGGAACCATCCTGCGTATCGTGGATTCTAAGGAGCCAGCCGGCCACTCCCAGCCACTGGCCACCAAAAAAAATCAACGGCACTTTTCCCTGGAAAACAAAACTCGCCTGCCAACTTTTTGATGGCAGATTGCAGGAGCCACTTTTCACCATCAAACTAGCCCGACTTGGCACTGGTGCCACCTCTGGTCTGGGAACCATCCTGCCTATCGTAGCTTTTCAGGAGCCAGCCGGTCACTCCCAGCCATAGGCCCCCAGACACAAACCTCGGCCCGTTTCCCTGGCAAACAAAATTAAGCTGCCTCGCTTCTGGATGGCAGATTGCAGGAGCCACTTTGCACTATCAAACCAGCCCGACTTGGCACTGGTGCCACCTTGGCTCTGGGAACCATCCTGCCTATTGTGGATTTTCAGGGGTCAGCCGGCCACTCTCAGCCATATGCCCTCAAACACAAACCACGGCCCTTTTCTCTGGCAAACAAAACTCAACTGCCCCTCTTCTGGATGGCAAATTGCGAACGCACATGGTACTACAAAAACAGCACAACTTGGCACTGGTGCCACCATGGGTCTGGTCACCATCCTGCGTATCGAGCATTTTAAGGAGCCAGCCGGCCACTCCCAGCCATAGGCCCCCCAAAAAAAACCACGGCCCTTTTCTCTGGCAAACAAAACTCAGCTGCCCCGCTTCTGGATGGCAGATTGCAGGAGCCACTTTGCACCATCAAACCAGCCCGACTTGGCACTGGTGCCACCTCTGGTCTGGGAACCATCCTGCGTATCGTGGATTATAAGGAGCCAGCTGGCCACTCCCAGCCACAGGCCCCCAAACACAAACAACGGCGCTTTTCCCTGGAAAACAAAACTCGCCTGCCAACATTTTGATGGCAGATTGCAGGAGCCGCTTGGTACTATCAAATCAGCCCAACTTGGCACTGGTGCCACCATGGGTCTGGTCACCATCCTGCCTATCGTAGCTTTTCAGGAGCCAGCCGGTCACTCCCAGCCATAGGCCCCCAGACACAAACCTCAGCCCGTTTCCCTGGCAAACAAAAGTAAGCTGCCCCGCTTCTGGATGGCAGATTGCAGGAGCCACTTGGTACTATCAAACTAGCCCGACTTGGAACTGGTGCCACCTCTGGTCTGGGAACCATCCTGCGTATCGTGGATTCTAAGGAGCCAGCCGGCCACTCCCAGCCGCAGTCCACCAAACACAAACAACGGCACTTTTCCCTGGAAAACAAAATTCGCCTGCCAACATTTTCATGGCAGATTGCAGGAGCCACTTTGCACCATCAATCTAGTACGACTTGGCACTGGTGCCACCATGGTCTGGGAACCATCCTGCGTATCGTGGATTCTAATTAGCCAGCCGGCCACTCCCAGCCATAGGCCCCCAAACACAAACAACGGCGCTTTCCCCTGGAAAACAAAACTCGCCTGCCAACATTTTGATGGCAGATTGCAGGAGCCGCTTGGTACTATCAAATCAGCCCAACGTGGCACTGGTGCCACCATGAGTCTGGTAACCATCCTGCCTATCGTAGCTTTTCAGGAGCCAGCCAGTCACTCCCAGCCATAGGCCCCCAGACAAAAACCTCGGCCCGTTTCCCTTGCAAACAAAAGTAAGCTGCCCCGCTTCTGGATGGCAGATTGCAGGAGCCACTTGGTAGTATCAAACAAGCCCGACTTGGAACTGGTGCCACCTCTGCTCTGGGAAACATCCTGCGTATCGTGGATTCTAAGGAGCCAGCCGGCCACTCCCAGCCACAGGCCACCAAAAAAATCAACGGCACTTTTCCCTGGAAAACAAAACTCGCCTGCCAACTTTTTGATGGCAGATTGCAGGAGCCACTTGGTACTATCAAACCAGCCCAACTTGGCACTGGTGCCACCTTGGCTCTGGGAACCATCCTGCCTATTGTGGATTTTCAGGGGTCAGCCGGCCACTCTCAGCCATATGCCCTCAAACACAAACCACGGCCCTTTTCTCTGGCAAACAAAACTCAACTGCCCCTCTTCTGGATGGCAAATTGCAGGACGCACTTTGTACTACAAAAACAGCCCCACTTGGCATTGGTGCCACCTTGGGTCTGGTCACCATCCTGCGTATCGAGGATTTTAAGGAGCCAGCCGGCCACTCCCAGCCATATGCCCCCAAAAACAAACCACGGCCCTTTTCTCTGGCAAACAAAAATCCGCTGCCCCGCTTCTGGATGGCAGATTGCAGGAGCCACTTGGTACTATCAAACCAGCCCGACTTGGCACTGGTGCCACCTTGGGTCTGCGAACCATCCTGCGTATTGTGGATTGTCAGGAGCCAGCCGACCACTCTCGGCCACAGACCCCAATCAAAAACAACGGCCCGATTCACAGGCAAAAAAACTCAGCTGCCCCAGTTCTGGATGGGAGATTGCAGGAGGCGCTTGACTCTGTCAAACCAGCCCTACTTGGCACTGGTGCCACCTTGGGTCTGGGAACCATGCTGCGTATCATGGAATTTCAGGAGCCAGCCGGCCACTGCCAGCCACAGGACCCAAACATATACCACAGCCCTTTTCACTGGCAAGCAAAACTCAGCTGCCCCGCTTTTAGATGGCAGATTGCAGGAGCCACTTGGTACTATCAAACCAGCCCAACTTGGCACTGGTGCCACCATGGGTCTGGTAACCATCCTGCCTATCGTAGCTTTTCACGACCGAGCCGGTCACTCCCAGCCATAGGCCCCCAGACACAAACCACGGCCCGTTTCCTTGGCAAACAAAAGTAAGCTGCCCCGCTTCTGGATGGCAGATTGCAGGAGCCACTTTGTGGTATCAAACCAGCCCAACTTGGCACTGGTGCCACCTCTGGTCTGGGAACCATCCTGCGTATCGTGTATTCTAATTAGCCAGCCGGCCACTCTAGCCATAGGCCCCCAAACACAAACAACGGCGCTTTCACCTGGAAAACAAAACTCGCCTGCCAACTTTTTGATGGCAGATTGCAGGAGCCGCTTGGTACTATCAAATCAGCCCAACGTGGCACTGGTGCCACCATGAGTCTGGTAACCATCCTGCCTATCGTAGCTTTTCAGGAGCCAGCCGGTCACTCCCAGCCATAGGCCCCCAGACAAAAATCTCGGCCCGTTTCCCTGGAAACAAAAGTAAGCTGCCCCGCTTCTGGATGGCAGATTGCAGGAGCCACTTGATACTATCAAACCAGCCCGACTTGGAACTGGTGCCACCTCTGGTCTGGGAACCATGCTGCGTATCGTGGATTCTAAGGAGCCAGCCGGTCACTCCCAGCCACAGTCCGCCAAACACAAACAACGGCACTTTTCCCTGGAAAACAAAACTCGCCTGCCAACTTTTTAATGGCAGATTGCAGGAGCCACGTTGCACCATAAAACTAGCCCGACTTGGCACTGGTGCCACCATGGTCTGGGAACCATCCTGCGTATCGTGGATTCTAATTAGCCAGCCGGCCACTCCCAGCCATAGGCCCCCAAACACAAACAACGGCGCTTTCCCCTGGAAAACAAAACTCGCCTGCCAACATTTTGATGGCAGATTGCAGGAGCCGCTTGGTACTATCAAATCAGCCCAACGTGGCACTGGTGCCACCATGAGTCTGGTAACCATCCTGCCTATCGTAGCTTTTCAGGAGCCAGCCAGTCACTCCCAGCCATAGGCCCCCAGACAAAACCTCGGCACGTTTCCCTTGCAAACAAAAGTAAGCTGCCCCGCTTCTGGATGGCAGATTGCAGGAGCCACTTGGTACTATCAAACCAGCCCGACTTGGAACTGGTGCCACCTCTGGTCTGGGAACCATCCTGCGTATCGTGGATTCTAAGGAGCCAGCCGGCCACTCCCAGCCACAGGCCCCCAAACAAAATCAACGGCACTTTTCCCTGGAAAACAAAACTCGCCTGCCAACTTTTTGATGGCAGATTGCAGGAGCCGCTTGATACTATCAAATCAGCCCGACTTGGCACTGGTGCCACCTCTGGTCTGGTAACCATCCTGCCTATCGTAGCTTTTCAGGAGCCAGCCGGTCACTCCCAGCCATAGGCCCCCAGACACAAACCTCGGCCCGTTTCCCTGGCAAACAAAATTAAGCTGCCCCGCTTCTGGATGGCAGATTGCAGGAGCAACTTGGTACTATCAAACCAGCCCGACTTGGAACTGGTGCCACCTCTGGTCTGGGAACCATCCTGCGTATCGTGGATTCTAAGGAGCCAGCCGGCCACTCCCAGCCACAGGCCACCAAACACAAACAACGGCACTTTTCCCTGGAAAACAAAACTCGCCTGCAAACTTTTTCATGGCAGATTGCAGGAGCCACTTTGCACCATCAAACTAGCCCGACTTGGCACTGGTGCCACCACGGTCTGGGAACCATCCTGCGTATCGTGGATTCTAATTAGCCAGCCGGCCACTCCCAGCCATAGGCCCCCAAACACAAACAACGGCGCTTTCCCCTGGAAAACAAAACTCGCCTGCCAACTTTTTGATGGCAGATTGCAGGAGCCGCTTGGTACTATCAAATCAGCCCAACGTGGCACTGGTGCCACCATGAGTCTGGTAACCATCCTGCCTATCGTAGCTTTTCACGACCGAGCCAGTCACTCCCAGCCATAGGCCCCCAGACAAAAACCACGGCCCGTTTCCTTGGCAAAAAAAAGTAAGCTGCCCCGCTTCTGGATGGCAGATTGCAGGAGCCACTTGGTACAATCAAACCAGACCAACTTGGTACTGCTGCCACCACTGGTCTGGGAACCATCCTGCGTATCGTGGATTCTAAGGAGCCAGCCGGCCACTCCCAGCCACAGGCCCCCAAACAAAAACAACGGCGCTTTTCCCTGGAAAACAGAACTCGTCTGCCAACTTTTTGATGGCAGATTGCAGGAGCCGCTGGTACTATCAAACCAGCCCAACTTGGCACTGGTGCCACCATGGGTCTGGTCACCATCCTGCCTATCGTAGCTTTTCACGACCGAGCCGGTCACTCCCAGCCATAGGCCCCCAGACACAAACCACGGCCCGTTTCCTTGGCAAACAAAAGTAAGCTGCCCCGCTTCTGGATGGCAGATTGCAGGAGCCACTTTGTGGTATCAAACCAGCCCAACTTGGCACTGGTGCCACCACTGGTCTGGGAACCATCCTGCGTATCGTGGATTCTAAGGAGCCAGCCGGCCACTCCCAGCCACAGGACACCAAACACAAACAACGGCGCTTTTCCCTGGAAAACAAAACTCGCCTGCCAACTATTTGATGGCAGATTGCAGGAACCACTTGGTACAATCAAACCAGCCCAACTTGGCACTGGTTCCACCATGGGTCTGGTAACCATCCTGCCTATCGTAGCTTTTCAGGAGCCAGCCGGTCACTCCCAGCCATAGGCCCCAGACACAAAGCACTGCCGGTTTCCCTGGCAAACAAATGTATGCTACCCCGATTCAGGATGGCAGATTGCAGGAGCCACTTTGCACCATCAAACCAGCCCGACTTGGCACTGGTGCCACCTCTGGTCTGGGAACCATCCTGCGTATCGTGGATTCTAAGGAGCCAGCCGGCCACTCCCAGCCGCAGTCCACCTAACACAAACAACAGCACTTTTCCCTGGAAAACAAAACTCGCCTGAAAACTTTTTCATGGCAGATTGCAGGAGCCACTTTGCACCATCAAACTAGCCCGACTTGGCACTGGTGCCACCACGGTCTGGGAACCATCCTGCGTATCGTGGATTCTAATTAGCCAGCCGGCCACTTCCAGCCATAGGCCCCCAAACACAAACAACGGCGCTTTTCCCTGGAAAACAAAACTCGCCTGCCAACTTTTTGATGGCAGATAGCTGGAGCCACTTTGCACCATCAAACCAGCCCGACTTGGAACTGGTGCCACCTCTGGTCTGGGAACCATCCTGCGTATCGTGGATTATAAGGAGACAGCTGGCCACTCCAAGCCACAGGCCACCAAAAAAAATCAACGGCACTTTTCCCTGGAAAACAAAACTCGCCTGCCAACTTTTTGATGGCAGATTGCAGGAGCCGCTTGATACTATCAAATCAGCCCAACTTGGCACTGGTGCCACCATGGGTCTTGTAAACATCCTGCCTATCGTAGCTTTTCAGGAGCCAGCCAGTCACTCCCAGCCATAGGCCCCCAGACACAAACCTCGGCCCGTTTCCCTGGCAAACAAAAGTAAGCTGCCCCACTTCTGGATGGCAGATTGCAGGAGCCACTTGGTACTATCAAACCAGCCCGACTTGGAACTGGTGCCACCTCTGGTCTGGGAACCATCCTGCGTATCGTGGATTCTAAGGAGCCAGCCGGCCACTCCCAGCCACAGTCCACCAAACACAAACAACGGCACTTTTCCCTGGAAAACAAAACTCGCCTGCCAACATTTTCACGGCAGATTGCAGGAGCCACTTTGCACCATCAAACTAGCCCGACTCGGCACTGGTGCCACCTCTGGTCTGGGAACCATCCTGCGTATCGTGGATTCTAATTAGCCAGCCGGCCACTCCCAGCCATAGGCCCCCAAACACAAACAACGGCGCTTTCCCCTGGAAAACAAAACTCGCCTGCCAACTTTTTGATGGCAGATTGCAGGAGCCGCTTGGTACCATTAAATCAGCCCAACGTGGCACTGGTGCCACCATGAGTCTGGTAACCCTCCTGCCTATCGTAGCTTTTCAGGAGCCAGCCAGTCACTCCCAGCCATAGGCCCCCAGACACAAACCTCGGCCCGTTTCCCTGGCAAACAAAATTAAGCTGCCCCGCTTCTGGATGGCAGATTGCAGGAGCTATTTAGTACTATCAAACCAGCCCGACTTGGCACTGGTGCCACCTTGGCTCTGGGAACCATCCTGCCTATTGTGGATTTTCAGGGGTCAGCCGGCCACTCTCAGCCATATGCCCTCAAACACAAACCACGGCCCTTTTCTCTGGCAAACAAAACTCAACTGCCCCTCTTCTGGATGGCAAATTGCAGGACGCATTTGGTACTACAAAAAGAGCACAACTTGGCACTGGTGCCACCTTGGGTCTGGTCACCATCCTGCGTATCGAGCATTTTAAGGAGCCAGCCGGCCACTCCCAGCCATAGGCCCCCAGACACAAACCTCGGCCCGTTTCCCTGGCAAACACAAGTAAGCTGCCCCGCTTCTGGATGGCAGATTGCAGGAGCCACTTGGTACTATCAAACCAGCCCGACTTGGAACTGATGCCACCATGAGTCTGGTAACCATCCTGCTTATCGTAGCTTTTCAGGAGCCAGCCAGTCACTCCCAGCCATAGGCCCCCCAAAAAAACCTCGGCCCGTTTCCCTTGCAAACAAAAGTAAGCTGCCCCGCTTCTGGATGGCAGATTGCAGGAGCCACTTGGTACTATCAAACCAGCCCGACTTGGAACTGGTGCCACCTCTGGTCTGGGAACCATCCTGCGTATCGTGGATTCTAAGGAGCCAGCCGGCCACTCCCAGCCACAGGCCACCAAAAAAAATCAACGGCACTTTTCCCTGGAAAACAAAACTCGCCTGCCAACTTTTTGATGGCAGATTGCAGGAGCCACTTGGTACTATCAAATCAGCCCAACTTGGCACTGGTGCCACCACGGGTCTGGTAACCATCCTGCCTATCGTAGCTTTTCAGGAGCCAGCCGGTCACTCCCAGCCATAGGCCCCCAGACACAAACCTCGGCCCGTTTCCCTGGCAAACAAAAGTAAGCTGCCCCGCTTCTGGATGGCAGAATGCAGGAGTCACTTGGTACTATCAAACCAGCCGGACTTGGAACTGGTGCCACCTCTGGTCTGGGAACCATCCTGCGTATCGTGGATTCTAAGGAGCCAGCCGGCCACTCCCATCCACAGTCCACCAAACACAAACAACGGCACTTTTCCCTGGAAAACAAAACTCGCCTGCCAACTTTATCATGTCAGATTGCAGGAGCCACTTTGCACCATCAAACTAGCCCGACATGGCACTGGTGCCACCTCTGGTCTGGGAACCATCCTGCATATCGTGGATTCTAAGGAGCCAGCCGGCCACTTCCAGCCATAGGCCCCCAAACACAAACAACGGCACTTTTCCCTGGAAAACAAAACTCGCCTGCCAACTTTTTGATGGCAGATTGCAGGAGCTGCTTGGTACTATCAAATCAGCCCAACGTGGCACTGGTGCCACCATGAGTCTGGTAACCATCCTGCCTATCGTAGCTTTTCAGGAGCCAGCCAGTCACTCCCAGCCATAGGCCCCCAGACACAAACCTCGGCCCGTTTCCCTGGAAAAACAAAAGTAAGCTGCCCCGCTTCTGGATGGCAGATTGCAGGAGCCACTTGGTACTATCAAACAAGCCCGACTTGGAACTGGTGCCACCTCTGGTCTGGGAACCATCCTGCGTATCGTGGATTCTAAGGAGCCAGCCGGCCACTCACAGCCACAGGCCACGAAACAAAATCAACGGCACTATTCCCTGGAAAACAAAACTCGCCTGCCAACTTTTTGATGGCAGATTGCAGGAGCCACTTTGCACCATCAAACTAGCCCGACTTGGCACTGGCGCCACCTCTGGTCTGGGAACCATCCGGCCTATCGTAGCTTTTCAGGAGCCAGCCCGTCACTCCCAGCCTTAGGCCCCCAGACACAAACCTCGGCCCGTTTCCCTGGCAAACAAAATTAAGCTGCCCCGCTCCTGGATGGCAGATTGCAGGAGCTATTTAGTAGTATCAAACCAGCCCGACTTGGCACTGGTGCCACATTGGCTCTGGGAACCATCCTGCCTATTGTGGATTTTCAGGGGTCAGCCGGCCACTCTCAGCCATATGCACTCAAACACAAACCACGGCCCTTTTCTCTGGCAAACAAAACTCAACGGCCCCTCTTCTGGATGGCAAATTGCAGGACGCACTTGGTACTACAAAAACAGCCCAACTTGGCACTGGTGCCACCTTGGGTCTGGTCACCATCCTGCTTATCGAGCATTTTAAGGAGCCAGCCGGTCACTCTCAGCCATAGGCCCCCAGACACAAACCTCGGCCCGTTACCCTGGCAAACAAAAGTAAGCTGCCCCGCTTCTGGATGGCAGATTGCAGGAGCCACTTGGTACTATCAAACCAGCCCGACTTGGAACTGGTGCCACCTCAGGTCTGGGAACCATCCTGCGTATCGTGGATTCTAAGGAGCCAGCCGGCCACTCCCAGCCACAGTCCACCAAACACAAACAACGGCACTTTTCCCTGGAAAACAAAACTCGCCTGCCAACATTTTCATGGCAGATTGCAGGAGTCACGTGGTACTATGAAACAAGCCCGACTTGGAACTGGTGCCAACTCTGGTCTGGGAACCATCCTGCGTATCGTGGATTCTAAGGAGCCAGCCGGCCACTCCCAGCCACAGGCCACCAAAAAAAATCAACGGCACTTTTCCCTGGAAAACAAAACTCGCCTGCCAACTTTTTGATGGCAGATTGCAGGAGCCGCTTGGTACTATCAAATCAGCCCAACGTGGCACTGGTGCCACCATGAGTCTGGTAAACCTTCTGCCTATCGTAGCTTTTCAGGAGCCAGCCAGTCACTCCCAGCCATAGGCCCCCAGACAAAAACCTCGGCCCGTTTCCCTTGCAAACAAAAGTAAGCTGCCCCGCTTCTGGATGGCAGATTGCAGGAGCCGCTTGGTACTATCAAATCAGCCCAACGTGGCACTGGTGCCACCATGAGTCTGGTAACCATCCTGCCTATCGTAGCTTTTCAGGAGCCAGCCAGTCACTCCCAGCCATAGGCCCCCAGACAAAAACCTCGGCCCGTTTCCCTTGCAAACAAAAGTAAGCTGCCCCTCTTCTGGATGGCAGATTGCAGGAGCCACTTGGTACTATCAAACCAGCCCGACTTGGAACTGGTGCCACCTCTGGTCTGGGAACCATCCTGCGTATCGTGGATTCTAAGGAGCCAGCCGGCCACTCCCAGCCACAGGCCACCAAAAAAAATCAACGGCACTTTTCCCTGGAAAACAAAACTCGCCTGCCAACTTTTTGATGGCAGATTGCAGGAGCCGCTTGATACTATCAAATCAGCCCAACTTGGCACTGGTGCCACCATGGGTCTGGTAACCATCCTGCCTATCGTAGCTTTTCAGGAGCCAGCCCGTCACTCCCAGCCATAGGCCCCCAGACACAAACCTCGGCCCGTTTCCCTGGCAAACAAAAGTAAGCTGCCCCACGTCTGGATGGCAGATTGCAGGAGCCACTTGGTACTATCAAACCAGCCCGACTTGGAACTGGTGCCACCTCTGGTCTGGGAACCATCCTGCGTATCGTGGATTCTAAGGAGCCAGCCGGCCACTCCCAGCCACAGTCCACCAAACACAAACAACGGCACTTTTCCCTGGAAAACAAAACTCGCCTGCAAACTTTTTCATGGCAGATTGCAGGAGCCACTTTTCACCATCAAACTAGCCCGACATGGCACTGGTGCCACCTCTGGTCTGGGAACCATCCTGCGTATCGTGGATTCTAAGGAGCCAGCCGGCCACTCCCAGCCATAGGCCCCCAAACACAAACAACGGCGCTTTTCCCTGGAAAACAAAACTCGCCTGCCAACTTTTTGATGGCAGATTGCAGGAGCCGCTTGGTACTATCAAATCAGCCCAACGTGGCACTGGTGCCACCATGAGTCTGGTAACCATCCTGCCTATCGTAGCTTTTCAGGAGCCAGCCGGTCACTCCCAGCCATAGGCCCCCAGACACAAACCTCGGCCCGTTTCCCTGGTAAACAAACGTAAGCTGTCCCGCTTCTGGATGGCAGATTGCAGGAGCCACTTGGTACTATCAAACAAGCCCAACTTGGAACTGGTGCCACCTCTGGTCTGGGAACCATCCTGCGTATCGTGGATTCTAATTAGCCAGCCGGCCACTCCCAGCCACAGGCCACCAAACAAAATCAACGGCACTTTTCCCTGGAAAACAAAACTCGCCTGCCAACTTTTTGATGGCAGATTGCAGGAGCCACTTTTCACCATCAAACTAGCCCGACTTGGCACTGGTGCCACCTCTGGTCTGGGAACCATCCTGCCTATCGTAGCTTTTCAGGAGCCAGCCGGTCACTCCCAGCCATAGGCCCCCAGACACAAACCTCGGCCCGTTTCCCTGGCAAACAAAATTAAGCTGCCCCGCTTCTGGATGGCAGATTGCAGGAGCTATTTTGTACTATCAAACCAGCCCAACTTGGCACTGGTGCCACCTTGGCTCTGGGAACCATCCTGCCTATTGTGGATTTTCAGGGGTCAGCCGGCCACTCTCAGCCATATGCCCTCAAACACAAACCACGGCCCTTTTCTCTGGCAAACAAAACTCAACTGCCCCTCTTCTGGATGGGAAATTGCAGGACGCACTTGGTACTACAAAAACAGCACAACTTGGCACTGGTGCCACCTTGGGTCTGGTCACCATCCTGCGTATCGAGCATTTTAAGGAGCCAGCCGGCCACTCCCAGCCATATGCCCCCCAAAAAAAACCACGGCCCTTTTCTCTGGCAAACAAAACTCAGCTGCCCCGCTTCTGGATGGCAGATTGCAGGAGCCACTTTGCACCATCAAACCAGCCCGACTTGGCACTGGTGCCACCTCTGGTCTGGGAACCATCCTGCGTATCGTGGATTATAAGGAGACAGCTGGCCACTCCCAGCCACAGGCCACCAAAAAAAATCAACGGCACTTTTCCCTGGAAAACAAAACTCGCCTGCCAACTTTTTGATGGCAGATTGCAGGAGCCGCTTGATACTATCAAATCAGCCCAACTTGGCACTGGTGCCACCATGGGTCTGGAAACCATCCTGCCTATCGTAGCTTTTCAGGAGCCAGCCAGTCACTCTCAGCCATAGGCCCCCAGACACAAACCTCGGCCCGTTTCCCTGGCAAAAAAAAGTAAGCTGCCCCGCTTCTGGATGGCAGATTGCAGGAGCCACTTGGTACTATCAAACCAGCCCGACTTGGAACTGGTGCCACCTCTGGTCTGGGAACCATCCTGCGTATCGTGGATACTAAGGAGCCAGCCGGCCACTCCCAGCCACAGTCCACCAAACACAAACAACGGCACTTTTCCCTGGAAAACAAAACTCAACTGCCCCTCTTCTGGATGGCAAATTGCAGGACGCACTTTGTACTACAAAAACAGCACAACTTGGCACTGGTGCCACCTTGGGTCTGGTCACCATCCTGCGTATCGATCATTTTAATGAGCCAGCCGGCCACTCCCAGCCATATGCCCCCCAAAAAAAACCACGGCCCTTTTCTCTGGCAAACAAAACTCAGCTGCCCCGCTTCTGGATGGCAGATTCAGGAGCCACTTTGCACCATCAAACCAGCCCGACTTGGCACTGGTGCCACCTCTGGTCTGGGAACCATCCTGCGTATCGTGGATTATAAGGAGACAGCTGGCCACTCCCAGCCACAGGCCACCAAAAAAAATCAACGGCACTTTTCCCTGGAAAACAAAACTCGCCTGCCAACTTTTTGATGGCAGATTGCAGGAGCCGCTTGATACTATCAAATCAGCCCAACTTGGCACTGGTGCCACCATGGGTCTGGTAACCATCCTGCCTATCGTAGCTTTTCAGGAGCCAGCCAGTCACTCCCAGCCATAGGCCCCCAGACACAAACCTCGGCCCGTTTCCCTGGCAAACAAAAGTAAGCTGCCCCGCTTCTGGATGGCAGATTGCAGGAGCCACTTTGTACTATCAAACCAGCCCGACTTGGAACTGGTGCCACCTCTGGTCTGGGAACCATCCTGCGTATCGTGGATTCTAAGGAGCCAGCCGGCCACTCCCATCCACAGTCCACAAAACACAAACAACGGCACTTTTCCCTGGAAAACAAAACTCGCCTGCCAACTTTTTGATGGCAGATTGCAGGAGCCACTTTGCACCATCAAACTAGCCCGACTCGGCACTGGTGCCACCATGGTCTGGGAACCATCCTGCGTATCGTGGATTCTAATTAGCCAGCCGGCCACTCCCAGCCATAGGCCCCCAAACACAAACAACGGCGCTTTTCCTTGGAAAATAAAACTCGCCTGCCAACTTTTTGATGGCAGATTGCAGGAGCCGCTTGGTACTATCAAATCAGCCCAACGTGGCACTGGTGCCACCATGAGTCTGGTAACCATCCTGCCTATCGTAGCTTTTCAGGAGCCAGCCAGTCACTCCCAGCCATAGGCCCCCAGATAAAAACCTCGGCCCGTTTCCCTTGCAAACAAAAGTAAGCTGCCCCGCTTCTGGATGGCAGATTGCAGGAGTCACTTGGTACTATCAAACAAGCCCGACTTGGAACTGGTGCCACCTCTGGTCTGGGAACCATCCTGCGTATCGTGGATTGTAAGGAGCCAGCCGGCCACTCCCAGCCACAGGCCACCAAAAAAATCAACGGCACTTTTCCCTGGAAAACAAAACTCGCCTGCCAAATTTTTGATGGCAGATTGCAGGAGCCGCTTGATACTATCAAATCAGCCCAACTTGGCACTGGTGCCACCATGGGTCTGGTAACCATCCTGCCTATCGTAGCTTTTCAGGAGCCAGCCAGTCACTCCCAGCCATAGGCCCCCAGACACAAACCTCGGCCCGTTTCCCTGGCAAACAAAAGTAAGCTGCCCCACTTCTGGATGGCAGATTGCAGGACGCACTTGGTACTATCAAACCAGCCCGACTTGGAACTGGTGCCACCTCTGGTCTGGGAACCATCCTGCGTATCGTGGATTCTAAGGAGCCAGCCGGCCACTCCCAGCCACAGTCCACCAAACACAAACAATGGCACTTTTCCCTGGAAAACAAAACTCGCCTGCAAACTTTTTGATGGCAGATTGCAGGAGCCACTTTGCACCATCAAACTAGCCCGACATGGCACTAGTGCCACCTCTGGTCTGGGAACCATCCTGCGTATCGTGGATTCTAAGGAGCCAGCCGGCCACTCCCAGCCATAGGCCCCCAAACACAAACAACGGCGCTTTTCCCTGGAAAACAAAACTCGCCTGCCAACTTTTTGATGGCAGATTGCAGGAGCCGCTTGGTACTATCAAATCAGCCCAACGTGGCACTGGTGCCACCATGAGTCTGGTAACCATCCTGCCTATTGTAGCTTTTCAGGAGCCAGCCGGTCACTCCCAGCCATAGGCCCCCAGACACAAACCTCGGCCCGTTTCCCTGGCAAACAAACGTAAGCTGTCCCGCTTCTGGATGGCAGATTGCAGGAGCCACTTGGTACTATCAAACAAGCCCGACTTGGAACTGGTGCCACCTCAGGTCTGGGAACCATCCTGCGTATCGTGGATTCCAAGGAGCCAGCCGGCCACTCCCAGCCACAGGCCACCAAAAAAATCAACGGCACTTTTCCCTGGAAAACAAAACTCGCCTGCCAACTTTTTGATGGCAGATTGCAGGAGCCACTTTTCACCATCAAACTAGCCCGACTTGGCACTGGTGCCACCTCTGGTCTGGGAACCATCCTGCCTATCGTAGCTTTTCAGGAGCCAGCCGGTCACTCCCAGCCATAGGCCCCCAGACACAAACCTCGGCCCGTTTCCCTGGCAAACTAAAGTAAGCTGCCCCGCTTCTGGATGGCAGATTTCAGGAGCTATTTAATACTATCAAACACGCCCGACTTGGCACTGGTGCCACCTTGGCTCTGGGAACCATCCTGCCTATTGTGGATTTTCAGGGGTCAGCCGGCCACTCTCAGCCATATGCCCTCAAACACAAACCACGGCCCTTTTCTCTGGCAAACAAAACTCAACTGCCCCTCTTCTGGATGGCAAATTGCAGGACGCACTTTGTACTACAAAAACAGCACAACTTGGCACTGGTGCCACCTTGGGTCTGGTCACCATCCTGCGCATCGAGCATTTTAAGGAGCCAGCCGGCCACTCCCAGCCATATGCCCCCCAAAAAAAACCACGGCCCTTTTCTCTGGCAAACAAAACTCAGCTGCCCCGCTTCTGGATGGCAGATTGCAGGAGCCACTTTGCACCATCAAACCAGCCCGACTTGGCACTGGTGCCACCTCTGGTCTGGGAACCATCCTGCGTATCGTGGATTATAAGGAGACAGCTGGCCACTCCCAGCCACAGGCCACCAAAAAAAATCAACGGCACTTTTCCCTGGAAAACAAAACTCGCCTGCCAACATTTTGATGGCAGATTGCAGGAGCCGCTTGATACTATCAAATCAGCCCAACTTGGCACTGGTGCCACCATGGGTCTGGTAACCATCCTGCCTATCGTAGCTTTTCAGGAGCCAGCCAGTCACTCTCAGCCATAGGCCCCCAGACACAAACCTCGGCCCGTTTCCCTGGCAAACAAAAGTAAGCTGCCCCGCTTCTGGATGGCAGATTGCAGGAGCCACTTGGTACTATCAAACCAGCCCGACTTGGAACTGGTGCCACCTCTGGTCTGGGAACCATCCTGCGTATCGTGGATTCTAAGGAGCCAGCCGGCCACTCCCAGCCACAGTCCACCAAACACAAACAACGGCACTTTTCCCTGGAAAACAAAACTCGCCTGCCAACTTTTTCATGGCAGATTGCAGGAGCCACTTTGCACCATCAAACTAGCCCGACTCGGCACTGGTGCCACCATGGTCTGGGAACCATCCTGCGTATCGTGGATTCTAATTAGCCAGCCGGCCACTCCCAGCCATAGGCCCCCAAACACAAACAACGGCGCTTTTCCCTGGAAAACAAAACTCGCCTGCCAACTTTTTGATGGCAGATTGCAGGAGCCGCTTGGTACTATCAAATCAGCCCAACGTGGCACTGGTGCCACCATGAGTCTGGTAACCATCCTGCCTATCGTAGCTTTTCAGGAGCCAGCCAGTCACTCCCAGCCATAGGCCCCCAGACAAAAACCTCGGCCCGTTTCCCTTGCAAACAAAAGTAAGCTGCCCCGCTTCTGGATGGCAGATTGCAGGAGTCACTTGGTACTATCAAACAAGCCCGACTTGGAACTGGTGCCACCTCTGGTCTGGGAACCATCCTGCGTATCGTGGATTCTAAGGAGCCAGCCGGCCACTCCCAGCCACAGGCCACCAAAAAAATCAACGGCACTTTTCCCTGGAAAACAAAACTCGCCTGCCAAATTTTTGATGGCAGATTGCAGGAGCCGCTTGATACTATCAAATCAGCACAACTTGGCACTGGTGCCACCATGGGTCTGGTAACCATCCTGCCTATCGTAGCTTTTCAGGAGCCAGCCAGTCACTCCCAGCCATAGGCCCCCAGACACAAACCTCGGCCCGTTTCCCTGGCAAACAAAAGTAAGCTGCCCCACTTCTGGATGGCAGATTGCAGGAGCCACTTGGTACTATCAAACCAGCCCGACTTGGAACTGGTGCCACCTCTGGTCTGGGAACCATCCTGCGTATCGTGGATTCTAAGGAGCCAGCCGGCCACTCCCAGCCACAGTCCACCAAACACAAACAACGGCACTTTTCCCAGGAAAACAAAACTCGCCTGCCAACTTTTTCATGGCAGATTGCAGGAGCCACTTTGCACCATCAAACTAGCCCGACATGGCACTGGTGCCACCTCTGGTCTGGGAACCATCCTGCGTATCGTGGATTCTAAGGAGCCAGCCGGCCACTCCCAGCCATAGGCCCCCAAACACAAACAACGGCGCTTTTCCCTGGAAAACAAAACTCGCCTGCCAACTTTTTGATGGCAGATTGCAGGAGCCGCTTGGTACTATCAAATCAGCCCAACGTGGCACTGGTGCCACCATGAGTCTGGTAACCATCCTGCCTATCGTAGCTTTTCAGGAGCCAGCCGGTCACTCCCAGCCATAGGCCCCCAGACACAAACCTCGGCCCGTTTCCCTGGCAAACAAACGTAAGCTGTCCCGCTTCTGGATGGCAGATTGCAGGAGCCACTTGGTACTATCAAACAAGCCCAACTTGGAACTGGTGCCACCTCTGGTCTGGGAACCATCCTGCGTATCGTGGATTCCAAGGAGCCAGCCGGCCACTCCCAGCCACAGGCCACCAAACAAAATCAACGGCACTTTTCCCTGGAAAACAAAACTCGCCCGCCAACTTTTTCATGGCAGATTGCAGGAGCCACTTTTCACCATCAAACTAGCCCGACTTGGCACTGGTGCCACCTCTGGTCTGGGAACCATCCTGCCTATCGTAGCTTTTCAGGAGCCAGCCGGTCACTCCCAGCCATAGGCCCCCAGACACAAACCTCGGCCCGTTTCCCTGGCAAACAAAATTAAGCTGCCCCGCTTCTGGATGGCAGATTGCAGGAGGTATTTATTACTATCAAACCAGCCCGACTTGGCACTGGTGCCACCTTGGCTCTGGGAACCATCCTGCCTATTGTGGATTTTCAGGGGTCAGCCGGCCACTCTCAGCCATATGCCCTCAAACACAAACCACGGCCCTTTTCTCTGGCAAACAAAACTCAACTGCCCCTCTTCTGGATGGCAAATTGCAGGACGCACTTTGTACTACAAAAACAGCACAACTTGGCACTGGTGCCACCTTGGGTCTGGTCACCATCCTGCGTATCGAGCATTTTAAGGAGCCAGCCGGCCACTCCCAGCCATATGCCCCCCAAAAAAAACCACGGCCCTTTTCTCTGGCAAACAAAACTCAGCTGCCCCGCTTCTGGATGGCAGATTGCAGGAGCCACTTTGCACCATCAAACCAGCCCGACTTGGCACTGGTGCCACCTCTGGTCTGGGAACCATCCTGCGTATCGTGGATTATAAGGAGACAGCTGGCCACTCCCAGCCACAGGCCACCAAAAAAAATCAACGGCACTTTTCCCTGGAAAACAAAACTCGCCTGCCAACTTTTTGATGGCAGATTGCAGGAGCCGCTTGATACTATCAAATCAGCCCAACTTGGCACTGGTGCCACCATGGGTCTGGTAACCATCCTGCCTATCGTAGCTTTTCAGGAGCCAGCCAGTCACTCCCAGCCATAGGCCCCCAGACACAAACCTCGGCCCGTTTCCCTGGCAAACAAAAGTAAGCTGCCCCGCTTCTGGATGGCAGATTGCAGGAGCCACTTGGTACTATCAAACCAGCCCGACTTGGAACTGGTGCCACCTCTGGTCTGGGAACCATCCTGCGTATCGTGGATACTAAGGAGCCAGCCGGCCACTCCCAGCCACAGTCCACCAAACACAAACAACGGCACTTTTCCCTGGAAAACAAAACTCAACTGCCCCTCTTCTGGATGGCAAATTGCAGGACGCACTTTGTACTACAAAAACAGCACAACTTGGCACTGGTGCCACCTTGGGTCTGGTCACCATCCTGCGTATCGAGCATTTTAAGGAGCCAGCCGGCCACTCCCAGCCATATGCCCCCCCAAAAAAACCACGGCCCTTTTCTCTGGCAAACAAAACTCAGCTGCCCCGCTTCTGGATGGCAGATTCAGGAGCCACTTTGCACCATCAAACCAGCCCGACTCGGCACTGGTGCCACCATGGTCTGGGAACCATCCTGCGTATCGTGGATTCTAATTAGCCAGACGGCCACTCCCAGCCACAGTCCACCAAACACAAACAACGGCACTTTTCCCTGGAAAACAAAACTCGCCTGCCAACTTTTTCATGGCAGATTGCAGGAACCACCTTGCACCATCAAACTAGCCCGACTCGGCACTGGTGCCACCATGGTCTGGGAACCATCCTGCGTATCGTGGATTCTAATTAGCCAGCCGGCCACTCCCAGCCATAGGCCCCCAAACACAAACAACGGCGCTTTCCCCTGGAAAACAAAACTCGCCTGCCAACTTTTTGATGGCAGATTGCAGGAGCCGCTTGGTACTTTCAAATCAGCCCAACGTGGCCCTGGTGCCACCATGAGTCTGGTAACCATCCTGCCTATCGTAGCTTTTCAGGAGCCAACCTGTCACTCCCAGCCATAGGCCCCCAGACACAAACCTCGGCCCGTTTCCCTTGCAAACAAAAGTAAGCTGCCCCGCTTCTGGATGGCAGATTGCAGGAGCCACTTGGTACTATCAAACCAGCCCGACTTGGAACTGGTGCCACCTCTGGTCTGGGAACCATCCTGCGTATCGTGGATTCTAAGGAGCCAGCCGGCCACTCCCAGCCACAGGCCACCAAACAAAATCAACGGCACTTTTCCCTGGAAAACAAAACTCGCCTGCCAAATTTTTGATGGCAGATTGCAGGAGCAGCTTGATACTATCAAATCAGCCCAACTTGGCACTGGTGCCACCATGGGTCTGTTAACCATCCTGCCTATCGTAGCTTTTCAGGAGCCAGCCGGTCACTCCCAGCCATAGGCCCCCAGACACAAACCTCGGCCCGTTTCCCTTGCAAACAAAAGTAAGCTGCCCCGCTTCTGGATGGCAGATTGCAGGAGCCACTTGGTACTATCAAACCAGCCCGACTTGGAACTGGTGCCACCTCTGGTCTGGGAACCATCCTGCGTATCGTGGATTCTAAGGAGCCAGCCGGCCACTCCCAGCCACAGGCCACCAAACAAAATCAACGGCACTTTTCCCTGGAAAACAAAACTCGCCTGCCAACTTTTTGATGGCAGATTGCAGGAGCCACTTTTCACCATCAAACTAGCCCGACTTGGCACTGGTGCCACCTCTGGTCTGGGAACCATCCTGCCTATCGTAGCTTTTAAGGAGCCAGCCGGTCACTCCCAGCCATAGGCCCCCAGACACAAACCTCGGCCTGTTTCCCTGGCAAACAAAATTAAGCTGCCCCGCTTCTGGATGGCAGATTGCAGGAGTTATTTATTACTATCAAACCAGCCCGACTTGGCACTGGTGCCACCTTGGCTCTGGGAACCATCCTGCCTATTGTGGATTTTCAGGGGTCAGCCGGCCACTCTCAGCCATATGCCCTCAAACACAAACCACGGCCCTTTTCTCTGGCAAACAAAACTCAACTGCCCCTCTTCTGGATGGCAAATTGCAGGACGCACTTGGTACTACAAAAACAGCACAACTTGGCACTGGTGCCACCACGGTCTGGGAACCATCCTGCGTATCGTGGATTCTAATTAGCCAGCCGGCCACTCCCAGCCATAGGCCCCCCAAAAAAAACCACGGCCCTTTTCTCTGGCAAACAAAACTCAGCTGCCCCGCTTCTGGATGGCAGATTCAGGAGCCACTTTGCACCATCAAACCAGCCCGACTTGGCACTGGTGCCACCTCTGGTCTGGGAACCATCCTGCGTATCGTGGATTATAAGGAGACAGCTGGCCACTCCCAGCCACAGGCCACCAAAAAAAATCAACGGCACTTTTCCCTGGAAAACAAAACTCGCCTGCCAACTTTTTGATGGCAGATTGCAGGAGCCGCTTGATACTATCAAATCAGCCCAACTTGGCACTGGTGCCACCATGGGTCTGTTAACCATCCTGCCTATCGTAGCTTTTCAGGAGCCAGCCAGTCACTCCCAGCCATAGGCCCCCAGACACAAACCTCGGCCCGTTTCCCTGGCAAACAAAAGTAAGCTGCCCCGCTTCTGGATGGCAGATTGCAGGAGCCACTTGGTACTATCAAACCAGCCCGACTTGGAACTGGTGCCACCTCTGGTCTGGGAACCATCCTGCGTATCGTGGATTCTAAGGAGCCAGCCGGCCACTCCCAGCCACAGTCCACCAAACACAAACAACGGCACTTTTCCCTGGAAAACAAAACTCGCCTGCAAACTTTTTCATGGCAGATTGCAGGAGCCACTTTGCACCATCAAACTAGCCCGACATGGCACTGGTGCCACCTCTGGTCTGGGAACCATCCTGCGTATCGTGGATTCTAAGGAGCCAGCCGGCCACTCCCAGCCATAGGCCCCCAAACACAAACAACGGCGCTTTCCCCTGGAAAACAAAACTCGCCTGCCAACTTTTTGATGGCAGATTGCAGGAGGCGCTTGGTACTATCAAATCAGCCCAACGTGGCACTGGTGCCACCATGAGTCTGGTAACCATCCTGCCTATCGTAGCTTTTCAGGAGCCAGCCGGTCACTCCCAGCCATAGGCCCCCAGACACAAACCTCGGCCCGTTTCCCTGGCAAACAAACGTAAGCTGTCCCGCTTCTGGATGGCAGATTGCAGGAGCCACTTGGTACTATCAAAGAAGCCCGACTTGGAACTGGTGCCAGTTCTGGTCTGGGAACCATCCTGCGTATCGTGGATTCCAAGGAGCCAGCCGGCCACTCCCAGCCACAGGCCACCAAACAAAATCAACGGCACTTTTCCCTGGAAAACAAAACTCGCCTGCCAACTTTTTGATGGCAGATTGCAGGAGCCACTTTTCACCATCAAACTAGCCCGACTTGGCACTGGTGCCACCTCTGGTCTGGGAACCATCCTGCCTATCGTAGCTTTTCAGGAGCCAGCCGGTCACTCCCAGCCATAGGCCCCCAGACACAAACCTCGGCCCGTTTCCCTGGCAAACAAAATTAAGCTGCCCCGCTTCTGGATGGCAGATTTCAGGAGCTATTTAGTACTATCAAACCAGCCCGACTTGGCACTGGTGCCACCTTGGCTCTGGGAACCATCCTGCCTATTGTGGATTTTCAGGGGTCAGCCGGCCACTCTCAGCCATATGCCCTCAAACACAAACCACGGCCCTTTTCTCTGGCAAACAAAACTCAACTGCCCCTCTTCTGGATGGCAAATTGCAGGACGCACTTTGTACTACAAAAACAGCACAACTTGGCACTGGTGCCACCTTGGGTCTGGTCACCATCCTGCGTATCGAGCATTTTAAGGAGCCAGCCGGCCACTCCCAGCCATATGCCCCCCAAAAAAAACCACGGCCCTTTTCTCTGGCAAACAAAACTCAGCTGCCCCGCTTCTGGATGGCAGATTGCAGGAGCCACTTTGCACCATCAAACCAGCCCGACTTGGCACTGGTGCCACCTCTGGTCTGTGAACCATCCTGCGTATCGTGGATTATAAGGAGACAGCTGGCCACTCCCAGCCACAGGCCACCAAAAAAAATCAACGGCACTTTTCCCTCGAAAACAAAACTCGCCTGCCAACTTTTTGATGGCAGATTGCAGGAGCCGCTTGATACTATCAAATCAGCCCAACTTGGCACTGGTGCCACCATGGGTCTGGTAACCATCCTGCGTATCGTAGCTTTTCAGGAGCCAGCCAGTCACTCCCAGCCATAGGCCCCCAGACACAAACCTCGGCTCGTTTCCCTGGCAAACAAAAGTAAGCTGCCCCGCTTCTGGATGGCAGATTGCAGGAGCCACTTGGTACTATCAAACCAGCCCGACTTGGAACTGGTGCCACCTCTGGTCTGGGAACCATCCTGCGTATCGTGGATACTAAGGAGCCAGCCGGCCACTCCCAGCCACAGTCCACCAAACACATACAACGGCACTTTTCCCTGGAAAACAAAACTCAACTGCCCCTCTTCTGGATGGCAAATTGCAGGACGCACTTTGTACTACAAAAACAGCACAACTTGGCACTGGTGCCACCTTGGGTCTGGTCACCATCCTGCGTATCGAGCATTTTAAGGAGCCAGCCGGCCACTCCCAGCCATATGCCCCCCAAAAAAAACCACGGCCCTTTTCTCTGGCAAACAAAACTCAGCTGCCCCGCTTCTGGATGGCAGATTGCAGGAGTCACTTTGCACCATCAAACCAGCCCGACTTGGCACTGGTGCCACCTCTGGTCTGGGAACCATCCTGCGTATCGTGGATTATAAGGAGACAGCTGGCCACTCCCAGCCACAGGCCACCAAAAAAATCAACGGCACTTTTCCCTGGAAAACAAAACTCGCCTGCCAACTTTTTGATGGCAGATTGCAGGAGCCGCTTGATACTATCAAATCAGCCCAACTTGGCACTGGTGCCACCATGGGTCTGGTAACCATCCTGCCTATCGTAGCTTTTCAGGAGCCAGCCAGTCACTCCCAGCCATAGGCCCCCAGACACAAACCTCGGCCCGTTTCCCTGGCAAACAAAAGTAAGCTGCCCCGCTTCTGGATGGCAGATTGCAGGAGCCACTTGGTACTATCAAACCAGCCCGACTTGGAACTGGTGCCACCTCTGGTCTGGGAACCATCCTGCGTATCGTGGATTCTAATTAGCCAGCCGGCCACTCCCAGCCACAGTCCACCAAACACAAACAACGGCACTTTTCCCTGGAAAACAAAACTCGCCTGCCAACTTTTTCATGGCAGATTGCAGGAGCCACTTTGCACCATCAAACTAGCCCGACTCGGCACTGGTGCCACCATGGTCTGGGAACCATCCTGCGTATCGTGGATTCTAATTAGCCAGCCGGCCACTCCCAGCCATAGGCCCCCAAACACAAACAACGGCGCTTTTCCCTGGAAAACAAAACTCGCCTGCCAACTTTTTGATGGCAGATTGCAGGAGCCGCTTGGTACTATCAAATCAGCCCAACGTGGCACTGGTGCCACCATGAGTCTGGTAACCATCCTGCCTATCGTAGCTTTTCAGGAGCCAGCCAGTCACTCCCAGCCATAGGCCCCCAGACAAAAACCTCGGCCCGTTTCCCTTGCAAACAAAAGTAAGCTGCCCCGCTTCTGGATGGCAGATTGCAGGAGTCACTTGGTACTATCAAACAAGCCCGACTTGGAACTGGTGCCACCTCTGGTCTGGGAACCATCCTGCGTATCGTGGATTCTAAGGAGCCAGCCGGCCACTCCCAGCCACAGGCCACCAAAAAAATCAACGGCACTTTTCCCTGGAAAACAAAACTCGCCTGCCAACTTTTTGATGGCAGATTGCAGGAGCCGCTTGATACTATCAAATCAGCCCAACTTGGCACTGGTGCCACCATGGGTCTGGTAACCATCCTGCCTATCGTAGCTTTTCAGGAGCCAGCCAGTCACTCCCAGCCATAGGCCCCCAGACACAAACCTCGGCCCGTTTCCCTGGCAAACAAAAGTAAGCTGCCCCACTTCTGGATGGCAGATTGCAGGAGCCACTTTGCACCATCAAACTAGCCCGACATGGCACTGGTGCCACCTCTGGTCTGGGAACCATCCTGCGTATCGTGGATTCTAAGGAGGCAGCCGGCCACTCCCAGCCATAGGCCCCCAAACACAAACAACGGCGCTTTTCCCTGGAAAACAAAACTCGCCTGCCAACTTTTTGATGGCAGATTGCAGGAGCCGCTTGGTACTATCAAATCAGCCCAACGTGGCACTGGTGCCACCATGAGTCTGGTAACCATCCTGCCTATCGTAGCTTTTCAGGAGCCAGCCGGTCACTCCCAGCCATAGGCCCCCAGACACAAACCTCGGCCCGTTTCCCTGGCAAACAAACGTAAGCTGTCCCGCTTCTGGATGGCAGATTGCAGGAGCCACTTGGTACTATCAAACAAGCCCGACTTGGAACTGGTGCCACCTCTGGTCTGGGAACCATCCTGCGTATCGTGGATTCCAAGGAGCCAGCCGGCCACTCCCAGCCACAGGCCACCAAACAAAATCAACGGCACTTTTCCCTGGAAAACAAAACTCGCCTGCCAACTTTTTGATGGCAGATTGCAGGAGCCACTTTTCACCATCAAACTAGCCCGACTTGGCACTGGTGCCACCTCTGGTCTGGGAACCATCCTGCCTATCGTAGCTTTTCAGGAGCCAGCCGGTCACTCCCAGCCATAGGCCCCCAGACACAAACCTCGGCCCGTTTCCCTGGCAAACAAAATTAAGCTGCCCCGCTTCTGGATGGCAGATTTCAGGAGCTATTTAGTACTATCAAACCAGCCCGACTTGGCACTGGTGCCACCTTGGCTCTGGGAACCATCCTGCCTATTGTGGATTTTCAGGGGTCAGCCGGCCACTCTCAGCCATATGCCCTCAAACACAAACCACGGCCCTTTTCTCTGGCAAACAAAACTCAACTGCCCCTCTTCTGGATGGCAAATTGCAGGACGCACTTTGTACTACAAAAACAGCACAACTTGGCACTGGTGCCACCTTGGGTCTGGTCACCATCCTGCGTATCGAGCATTTTAAGGAGCCAGCCGGCCACTCCCAGCCATATGCCCCCCCAAAAAAACCACGGCCCTTTTCTCTGGCAAACAAAACTCAGCTGCCCCGCTTCTGGATGGCAGATTGCAGGAGCCACTTTGCACCATCAAACCAGCCCGACTTGGCACTGGTGCCACCTCTGGTCTGGGAACCATCCTGCGTATCGTGGATTATAAGGAGACAGCTGGCCACTCCCAGCCACAGTCCACCAAACACAAACAACGGCACTTTTCCCTGGAAAACAAAACTCGCCTGCCAACTTTTTGATGGCAGATTGCAGGAGCCGCTTGATACTATCAAATCAGCCCAACTTGGCACTGGTGCCACCATGGGTCTGGTAACCATCCTGCGTATCGTAGCTTTTCAGGAGCCAGCCAGTCACTCCCAGCAATAGGCCCCCAGACACAAACCTCGGCCCGTTTCCCTGGCAAACTAAAGTAAGCTGCCCCGCTTCTGGATGGCAGATTGCAGGAGCCACTTGGTACTATCAAACCAGCCCGACTTGGAACTGGTGCCACCTCTGGTCTGGGAACCATCCTGCGTATCGTGGATACTAAGGAGCCAGCCGGCCACTCCCAGCCACAGTCCACCAAACACAAACAACGGCACTTTTCCCTGGAAAACAAAACTCAACTGCCCCTCTTCTGGATGGCAAATTGCAGGACGCACTTTGTACTACAAAAACAGCAAAACTTGGCACTGGTGCCACCTTGGGTCTGGTCACCATCCTGCGTATCGAGCATTTGAAGGAGCCAGCCGGCCACTCCCAGCCATATGCCCCCCAAAAAAAACCACGGCCCTTTTCTCTGGCAAACAAAACTCAGCTGCCCCGCTTCTGGATGGCAGATTGCAGGAGCCACTTTGCACCATCAAACCAGCCCGACTTGGCACTGGTGCCACCTCTGGTCTGGGAACCATCCTGCGTATCGTGGATTATAAGGAGACAGCTGGCCACTCCCAGCCACAGGCCACCAAAAAAAATCAACGGCACTTTTCCCTGGAAAACAAAACTCGCCTGCCAACTTTTTGATGGCAGATTGCAGGAGCCGCTTGATACTATCAAATCAGCCCAACTTGGCACTGGTGCCACCATGGGTCTGGTAACCATCCTGCCTATCGTAGCTTTTCAGGAGCCAGCCAGTCACTCCCAGCCATAGGCCCCCAGACACAAACCTCGTCCCGTTTCCCTGGCAAACAAAAGTAAGCTGCCCCGCTTCTGGATGGCAGATTGCAGGAGCCACTTGGTACTATCAAACCAGCCCGACTTGGAACTGGTGCCACCTCTGGTCTGGGAACCATCCTGCGTATCGTGGATTCTAAGGAGCCAGCCGGCCACTCCCAGCCACAGTCCACCAAACACAAACAACGGCACTTTTCCCTGGAAAACAAAACTCGCCTGCCAACTTTTTCATGGCAGATTGCAGGAGCCACTTTTCACCATCAAACTAGCCCGACACGGCACTGGTGCCACCATGGTCTGGGAACCATCCTTCGTATCGTGGATTCTAATTAGCCAGCCGGCCACTCCCAGCCATAGGCCCCCAAACACAAACAACGGCGCTTTTCCCTGGAAAACAAAACTCGCCTGCCAACTTTTTGATGGCAGATTGCAGGAGCCGCTTGGTACTATCAAATCAGCCCAACGTGGCACTGGTGCCACCATGAGTCTGGTAACCATCCTGCCTATCGTAGCTTTTCAGGAGCCAGCCAGTCACTCCCAGCCATAGGCCCCCAGACAAAAACCTCGGCCCGTTTCCCTTGCAAACAAAAGTAAGCTGCCCCGCTTCTGGATGGCAGATTGCAGGAGTCACTTGGTACTATCAAACAAGCCCGACTTGGAACTGGTGCCACCTCTGGTCTGGGAACCATCCTGCGTATCGTGGATTCTAAGGAGCCAGCCGGCCACTCCCAGCCACAGGCCACCAAAAAAATCAACGGCATTTTCCCTGGAAAACAAAACTCGCCTGCCAACTTTTTGATGGCAGATTGCAGGAGCCGCTTGATACTATCAAATCAGCCCAACTTGGCACTGGTGCCACCATGGGTCTGGTAACCATCCTGCCTATCGTAGCTTTTCAGGAGCCAGCCAGTCACTCCCAGCCATAGGCCCCCAGACACAAACCTCGGCCCGTTTCCCTGGCAAACAAATGTAAGCTGCCCCACTTCTGGATGGCAGATATGCAGGAGCCACTTTGCACCATCAAACTAGCCCGACATGGCACTGGTGCCACCTCTGGTCTGGGAACCATCCTGCGTATCGTGGATTCTAAGGAGGCAGCCGGCCACTCCCAGCCATAGGCCCCCAAACACAAACAACGGCGCTTTTCCCTGGAAAACAAAACTCGCCTGCCAACTTTTTGATGGCAGATTGCAGGAGCCGCTTGGTACTATCAAATCAGCCCAACGTGGCACTGGTGCCACCATGAGTCTGGTAACCATCCTGCCTATCGTAGCTTTTCAGGAGCCAGCCGGTCACTCCCAGCCATAGGCCCCCAGACACAAACCTCGGCCCGTTTCCCTGGCAAACAAACGTAAGCTGTCCCGCTTCTGGATGGCAGATTGCAGGAGCCACTTGGTACTATCAAACAAGCCCGACTTGGAACTGGTGCCAGTTCTGGTCTGGGAACCATCCTGCGTATCGTGGATTCCAAGGAGCCAGCCAGCCACTCCCAGCCACAGGCCACCAAACAAAATCAACGGCACTTTTCCCTGGAAAACAAAACTCGCCTGCCAACTTTTTGATGGCAGATTGCAGGAGCCACTTTTCACCATCAAACTAGCCCGACTTGGCACTGGTGCCACCTCTGGTCTGGGAACCATCCTGCCTATCGTAGCTTTTCAGGAGCCAGCCGGTCACTCCCAGCCATAGGCCCCCAGACAGAAACCTCGGCCCGTTTCCCTGGCAAACAAAATTAAGCTGCCCCGCTTCTGGATGGCAGATTTCAGGAGCTATTTAGTACTATCAAACCAGCCCGACTTGGCACTGGTGCCACCTTGGCTCTGGGAACCATCCTGCCTATTGTGGATTTTCAGGGGTCAGCCGGCCACTCTCAGCCATATGCCCTCAAACACAAACCACGGCCCTTTTCTCTGGCAAACAAAACTCAACTGCCCCTCTTCTGGATGGCAAATTGCAGGACGCACTTTGTACTACAAAAACAGCACAACTTGGCACTGGTGCCACCACGGTCTGGGAACCATCCTGCGTATCGTGGATTCTAATTAGCCAGCCGGCCACTCCCAGCCATAGGCCCCCCAAAAAAAACCACGGCCCTTTTCTCTGGCAAACAAAACTCAGCTGCCCCGCTTCTGGATGGCAGATTCAGGAGCCACTTTGCACCATCAAACCAGCCCGACTTGGCACTGGTGCCACCTCTGGTCTGTGAACCATCCTGCGTATCGTGGATTATAAGGAGACAGCTGGCCACTCCCAGCCACAGGCCACCAAAAAAAATCAACGGCACTTTTCCCTGGAAAACAAAACTCGCCTGCCAACTTTTTGATGGCAGATTGCAGGAGCCGCTTGATACTATCAAATCAGCCCAACTTGGCACTGGTGCCACCATGGGTCTGGTAACCATCCTGCCTATCGTAGCTTTTCAGGAGCCAGCCAGTCACTCCCAGCCATAGGCCCCCAGACACAAACCTCGGCCCGTTTCCCTGGCAAACAAAAGTAAGCTGCCCCGCTTCTGGATGGCAGATTGCAGGAGCCACTTGGTACTATCAAACCAGCCCGACTTGGAACTGGTGCCACCTCTGGTCTGGGAACCATCCTGCGTATCGTGGATTCTAACGAGCCAGCCGGCCACTCCCAGCCACAGTCCACCAAACACAAATAACGGCACTTTTCCCTGGAAAACAAAACTCGCCTGCCAACTTTTTCATGGCAGATTGCAGGAGCCACTTTGCACCATCAAACCAGCCCGACTCGGCACTGGTGCCACCATGGTCTGGGAACCATCCTGCGTATCGTGGATTCTAATTAGCCAGCCGGCCACTCCCAGCCATAGGCCCCCAAACACAAACAACGGCGCTTTTCCCTGGAAAACAAAACTCGCCTGCCAACTTTTTGATGGCAGATTGCAGGAGCCGCTTGGTACTATCAAATCAGCCCAACGTGGCACTGGTGCCACCATGAGTCTGGTAACCATCCTGCCTATCATAGCTTTTCAGGAGCCAGCCAGTCACTCCCAGCCATAGGCCCCCAGACAAAAACCTCGGCCCGTTTCCCTTGCAAACAAAAGTAAGCTGCCCCGCTTCTGGATGGCAGATTGCAGGAGCCACTTGGTACTATCAAACAAGCCCGACTTGGAACTGGTGCCACCTCTGGTCTGGGAACCATCCTGCGTATCGTGGATTCTAAGGAGCCAGCCGACCACTCCCAGCCAAAGGCCACCAAAAAAAATCAACGGCACTTTTCCCTGGAAAACAAAACTCGCCTGCCAAATTTTTGATGGCAGATTGCAGGAGCCGCTTGATACTATCAAATCAGCCCAACTTGGCACTGGTGCCACCATGGGTCTGGTAACCATCCTGCCTATCGTAGCTTTTCAGGAGCCAGCCAGTCACTCCCAGCCATAGGCCCCCAGACACAAACCTCGGCCCGTTTCCCTGGCAAACAAAAGTAAGCTGCCCCACTTCTGGATGGCAGATTGCAGGAGCCACTTGGTACTATCAAACCAGCCCGACTTGGAACTGGTGCCACCTCTGGTCTGGGAACCATCCTGCGTATCGTGGATTCTAAGGAGCCAGCCGGCCACTCCCAGCCACAGTCCACCAAACACAAACAACGGCACTTTTCCCTGGAAAACAAAACTCGCCTGCAAACTTTTTGATGGCAGATTGCAGGAGCCACTTTGCACCATCAAAGTAGCCCGACATGGCACTGGTGCCACCTCTGGTCTGGGAACCATCCTGCGTATCGTGGATTCTAAGGAGCCAGCCGGCCACTCCCAGCCATAGGCCCCCAAACACAAACAACGGCGCTTTTCCCTGGAAAACAAAACTCGCCTGCCAACTTTTTGATGGCAGATTGCAGGAGCCGCTTGGTACTATCAAATCAGCCCAACGTGGCACTGGTGCCACCATGAGTCTGGTAACCATCCTGCCTATCGTAGCTTTTCAGGAGCCAGCCGGTCACTCCCAGCCTTAGGCCCCCAGACACAAACCTCGGCCCGTTTCCCTGGCAAACAAACGTAAGCTGTCCCGCTTCTGGATGGCAGATTGCAGGAGCCACTTGGTACTATCAAACAAGCCCGACTTGGAACTGGTGCCACCTCTGGTCTGGGAACCATCCTGCGTATCGTGGATTCTAAGGAGCCAGCCGGCCACTCCCAGCCACAGGCCACCAAACAAAATCAACGGCACTTTTCCCTGGAAAACAAAACTCGCCTGCCAACTTTTTGATGGCAGATTGCAGGAGCCACTTTTCACCATCAAACTAGCCCGACTTGGCACTGGTGCCACCTCTGGTCTGGGAACCATCCTGCCTATCGTAGCTTTTCAGGAGCCAGCCGGTCACTCCCAGCCATAGGCCCCCAGACAGAAACCTCGGCCCGTTTCCCTGGCAAACAAAATTAAGCTGCCCCGCTTCTGGATGGCAGATTTCAGGAGCTATTTAGTACTATCAAACCAGCCCGACTTGGCACTGGTGCCACCTTGGCTCTGGGAACCATCCTGCCTATTGTGGATTTTCAGGGGGCAGCCGGCCACTCTCAGCCATATGCCCTCAAACACAAACCACGGCCCTTTTCTCTGGCAAACAAAACTCAACTGCCCCTCTTCTGGATGGCAAATTGCAGGACGCACTTTGTACTACAAAAACAGCACAACTTGGCACTGGTGCCACCTTGGGTCTGGTCACCATCCTGCGTATCGAGCATTTTAAGGAGCCAGCCGGCCACTCCCAGCCATATGCCCCCCAAAAAAAACCACGGCCCTTTTCTCTGGCAAACAAAACTCAGCTGCCCCGCTTCTGGATGGCAGATTGCAGGAGCCACTTTGCACCATCAAACCAGCCCGACTTGGCACTGGTGCCACCTCTGGTCTGTGAACCATCCTGCGTATCGTGGATTATAAGGAGACAGCTGGCCACTCCCAGCCACAGGCCACCAAAAAAATCAACGGCACTTTTCCCTGGAAAACAAAACTCGCCTGCCAACTTTTTGATGGCAGATTGCAGGAGCCGCTTGATACTATCAAATCAGCCCAACTTGGCACTGGTGCCACCATGGGTCTGGTAACCATCCTGCGTATCGTAGCTTTTCAGGAGCCAGCCAGTCACTCCCAGCCATAGGCCCCCAGACACAAACCTCGGCCCGTTTCCCTGGCAAACAAAAGTAAGCTGCCCCGCTTCTGGATGGCAGATTGCAGGAGCCACTTGGTACTATCAAACCAGCCCGACTTGGAACTGGTGCCACCTCTGGTCTGGGAACCATCCTGCGTATCGTGGATACTAAGGAGCCAGCCGGCCACTCCCAGCCACAGTCCACCAAACACAAACAACGGCACTTTTCCCTGGAAAACAAAACTCAACTGCCCCTCTTCTGGATGGCAAATTGCAGGACGCACTTGGTACTACAAAAACAGCACAACTTGGCACTGGTGCCACCTTGGGTCTGGTCACCATCCTGCGTATCGAGCATTTTAAGGAGCCAGCCGGCCACTCCCAGCCATATGCCCCCCAAAAAAAACCACGGCCCTTTTCTCTGGCAAACAAAACTCAGCTGCCCCGCTTCTGGATGGCAGATTGCAGGAGCCACTTTGCACCATCAAACCAGCCCGACTTGGCACTGGTGCCACCTCTGGTCTGGGAACCATCCTGCGTATCGTGGATTATAAGGAGACAGCTGGCCACTCCCAGCCACAGGCCACCAAAAAAAATCAACGGCACTTTTCCCTGGAAAACAAAACTCGCCTGCCAACTTTTTGATGGCAGATTGCAGGAGCCGCTTGATACTATCAAATCAGCCCAACTTGGCACTGGTGCCACCATGGGTCTGGTAACCATCCTGCCTATCGTAGCTTTTCAGGAGCCAGCCAGTCACTCCCAGCCATAGGCCCCCAGACACAAACCTCGGCCCGTTTCCCTGGCAAACAAAAGTAAGCTGCCCCGCTTCTGGATGGCAGATTGCAGGAGCCGCTTGTTACTATCAAACCAGCCCGACTTGGAACTGGTGCCACCTCTGGTCTGGGAACCATCCTGCGTATCGTGGATTCTAAGGAGCCAGCCGGCCACTCCCAGCCACAGTCCACCAAACACAAACAACGGCACTTTTCCCTGGAAAACAAAACTCGCCTGCCAACTTTTTCATGGCAGATTGCAGGAGCCACTTTGCACCATCAAACTAGCCCGACTCGGCACTGGTGCCACCATGGTCTGGGAACCATCCTGCGTATCGTGGATTCTAATTAGCCAGCCGGCCACTCCCAGCCATAGGCCCCCAAACACAAACAACGGCGCTTTTCCCTGGAAAACAAAACTCGCCTGCCAACTTTTTGATGGCAGATTGCAGGAGCCGCTTGGTACTATCAAATCAGCCCAACGTGGCACTGGTGCCACCATGAGTCTGGTAACCATCCTGCCTATCGTAGCTTTTCAGGAGCCAGCCAGTCACTCCCAGCCATAGGCCCCCAGACAAAAACCTCGGCCCGTTTCCCTGGCAAACAAAAGTAAGCTGCCCCGCTTCTGGATGGCAGATTGCAGGAGTCACTTGGTACTATCAAACAAGCCCGACTTGGAACTGGTGCCACCTCTGGTCTGGGAACCATCCTGCGTATCGTGGATTCTAAGGAGCCAGCCGGCCACTCCCAGCCACAGGCCACCAAAAAAATCAACGGCACTTTTCCCTGGAAAACAAAACTCGCCTGCCAACATTTTGATGGCAGATTGCAGGAGCCGCTTGATACTATCAAATCAGCCCAACTTGGCACTGGTGCCACCATGAGTCTGGTAACCATCCTGCCTATCGTAGCTTTTCAGGAGCCAGCCAGTCACTCCCAGCCATAGGCCCCCAGACACAAACCTCGGCCCGTTTCCCTGGCAAACAAATGTAAGCTGCACCACTTCTGGATGGCAGATTGCAGGAGCCACTTTGCACCATCAAACTAGCCCGACATGGCACTGGTGCCACCTCTGGTCTGGGAACCATCCTGCGTATCGTGGATTCTAAGGAGTCAGCCGGCCACTCCCAGCCATAGGCCCCCAAACACAAACAACGGTGCTTTTCCCTGGAAAACAAAACTCGCCTGCCAACTTTTTGATGGCAGATTGCAGGAGCCGCTTGGTACTATCAAATCAGCCCAACGTGGCACTGGTGCCACCATGAGTCTGGTAACCATCCTGCCTATCGTAGCTTTTCAGGAGCCAGCCGGTCACTCCCAGCCATAGGCCCCCAGACACAAACCTCGGCCCGTTTCCCTGGCAAACAAACGTAAGCTGTCCCGCTTCTGGATGGCAGATTGCAGGAGCCACTTGGTACTATCAAACAAGCCCGACTTGGAACTGGTGCCAGTTCTGGTCTGGGAACCATCCTGCGTATCGTGGATTCCAAGGAGCCAGCCAGCCACTCCCAGCCACAGGCCACCAAACAAAATCAACGGCACTTTTCCCTGGAAAACAAAACTCGCCTGCCAACTTTTTGATGGCAGATTGCAGGAGCCACTTTTCACCATCAAACTAGCCCGACTTGGCACTGGTGCCACCTCTGGTCTGGGAACCATCCTGCCTATCGTAGCTTTTCAGGAGCCAGCCGGTCACTCCCAGCCATAGGCCCCCAGACACAAACCTCGGCCCGTTTCCCTGGCAAACAAAATTAAGCTGCCCCGCTTCTGGATGGCAGATTTCAGGAGCTATTTAGTACTATCAAACCAGCCCGACTTGGCACTGGTGCCACCTTGGCTCTGGGAACCATCCTGCCTATTGTGGATTTTCAGGGGTCAGCCGGCCACTCTCAGCCATATGCCCTCAAACACAAACCACGGCCCTTTTCTCTGGCAAACAAAACTCAACTGCCCCTCTTCTGGATGGCAAATTGCAGGACGCACTTTGTACTACAAAAACAGCACAACTTGGCACTGGTGCCACCACGGTCTGGGAACCATCCTGCGTATCGTGGATTCTAATTAGCCAGCCGGCCACTCCCAGCCATAGGCCCCCCAAAAAAAACCACGGCCCTTTTCTCTGGCAAACAAAACTCAGCTGCCCCGCTTCTGGATGGCAGATTGCAGGAGCCACTTTGCACCATCAAACCAGCCCGACTTGGCACTGGTGCCACCTCTGGTCTGTGAACCATCCTGCGTATCGTGGATTATAAGGAGACAGCTGGCCACTCCCAGCCACAGGCCACCAAAAAAAATCAACGGCACTTTTCCCTGGAAAACAAAACTCGCCTGCCAACTTTTTGATGGCAGATTGCAGGAGCCGCTTGATACTATCAAATCAGCCCAACTTGGCACTGGTGCCACCATGGGTCTGGTAACCATCCTGCCTATCGTAGCTTTTCAGGAGCCAGCCAGTCACTCCCAGCCATAGGCCCCCAGACACAAACCTCGGCCCGTTTCCCTGGCAAACAAAAGTAAGCTGCCCCGCTTCTGGATGGCAGATTGCAGGAGCCACTTGGTACTATCAAACCAGCCCGACTTGGAACTGGTGCCACCTCTGGTCTGGGAACCATCCTGCGTATCGTGGATTCTAAGGAGCCAGCCGGCCACTCCCAGCCACAGTCCACCAAACACAAATAACGGCACTTTTCCCTGGAAAACAAAACTCGCCTGCCAACTTTTTCATGGCAGATTGCAGGAGCCACTTTGCACCATCAAACCAGCCCGACTCGGCACTGGTGCCACCATGGTCTGGGAACCATCCTGCGTATCGTGGATTCTAATTAGCCAGCCGGCCACTCCCAGCCATAGGCCCCCAAACACAAACAACGGCGCTTTTCCCTGGAAAACAAAACTCGCCTGCCAACTTTTTGATGGCAGATTGCAGGAGCCGCTTGGTACTATCAAATCAGCCCAACGTGGCACTGGTGCCACCATGAGTCTGGTAACCATCCTGCCTATCATAGCTTTTCAGGAGCCAGCCAGTCACTCCCAGCCATAGGCCCCCAGACAAAAACCTCGGCCCGTTTCCCTTGCAAACAAAAGTAAGCTGCCCCGCTTCTGGATGGCAGATTGCAGGAGCCACTTGGTACTATCAAACAAGCCCGACTTGGAACTGGTGCCACCTCTGGTCTGGGAACCATCCTGCGTATCGTGGATTCTAAGGAGCCAGCCGACCACTCCCAGCCAAAGGCCACCAAAAAAAATCAACGGCACTTTTCCCTGGAAAACAAAACTCGCCTGCCAAATTTTTGATGGCAGATTGCAGGAGCCGCTTGATACTATCAAATCAGCCCAACTTGGCACTGGTGCCACCATGGGTCTGGTAACCATCCTGCCTATCGTAGCTTTTCAGGAGCCAGCCAGTCACTCCCAGCCATAGGCCCCCAGACACAAACCTCGGCCCGTTTCCCTGGCAAACAAAAGTAAGCTGCCCCACTTCTGGATGGCAGATTGCAGGAGCCACTTGGTACTATCAAACCAGCCCGACTTGGAACTGGTGCCACCTCTGGTCTGGGAACCATCCTGCGTATCGTGGATTCTAAGGAGCCAGCCGGCCACTCCCAGCCACAGTCCACCAAACACAAACAACGGCACTTTTCCCTGGAAAACAAAACTCGCCTGCAAACTTTTTCATGGCAGATTGCAGGAGCCACTTTGCACCATCAAAGTAGCCCGACATGGCACTGGTGCCACCTCTGGTCTGGGAACCATCCTGCGTATCGTGGATTCTAAGGAGCCAGCCGGCCACTCCCAGCCATAGGCCCCCAAACACAAACAACGGCGCTTTTCCCTGGAAAACAAAACTCGCCTGCCAACTTTTTGATGGCAGATTGCAGGAGCCGCTTGGTACTATCAAATCAGCCCAACGTGGCACTGGTGCCACCATGAGTCTGGTAACCATCCTGCCTATCGTAGCTTTTCAGGAGCCAGCCGGTCACTCCCAGCCTTAGGCCCCCAGACACAAACCTCGGCCCGTTTCCCTGGCAAACAAACGTAAGCTGTCCCGCTTCTGGATGGCAGATTGCAGGAGCCACTTGGTACTATCAAACAAGCCCGACTTGGAACTGGTGCCACCTCTGGTCTGGGAACCATCCTGCGTATCGTGGATTCTAAGGAGCCAGCCGGCCACTCCCAGCCACAGGCCACCAAACAAAATCAACGGCACTTTTCCCTGGAAAACAAAACTCGCCTGCCAACTTTTTGATGGCAGATTGCAGGAGCCACTTTTCACCATCAAACTAGCCCGACTTGGCACTGGTGCCACCTCTGGTCTGGGAACCATCCTGCCTATCGTAGCTTTTCAGGAGCCAGCCGGTCACTCCCAGCCATAGGCCCCCAGACAGAAACCTCGGCCCGTTTCCCTGGCAAACAAAATTAAGCTGCCCCGCTTCTGGATGGCAGATTTCAGGAGCTATTTAGTACTATCAAACCAGCCCGACTTGGCACTGGTGCCACCTTGGCTCTGGGAACCATCCTGCCTATTGTGGATTTTCAGGGGGCAGCCGGCCACTCTCAGCCATATGCCCTCAAACACAAACCACGGCCCTTTTCTCTGGCAAACAAAACTCAACTGCCCCTCTTCTGGATGGCAAATTGCAGGACGCACTTTGTACTACAAAAACAGCACAACTTGGCACTGGTGCCACCTTGGGTCTGGTCACCATCCTGCGTATCGAGCATTTTAAGGAGCCAGCCGGCCACTCCCAGCCATATGCCCCCCAAAAAAAACCACGGCCCTTTTCTCTGGCAAACAAAACTCAGCTGCCCCGCTTCTGGATGGCAGATTGCAGGAGCCACTTTGCACCATCAAACCAGCCCGACTTGGCACTGGTGCCACCTCTGGTCTGTGAACCATCCTGCGTATCGTGGATTATAAGGAGACAGCTGGCCACTCCCAGCCACAGGCCACCAAAAAAATCAACGGCACTTTTCCCTGGAAAACAAAACTCGCCTGCCAACTTTTTGATGGCAGATTGCAGGAGCCGCTTGATACTATCAAATCAGCCCAACTTGGCACTGGTGCCACCATGGGTCTGGTAACCATCCTGCGTATCGTAGCTTTTCAGGAGCCAGCCAGTCACTCCCAGCCATAGGCCCCCAGACACAAACCTCGGCCCGTTTCCCTGGCAAACAAAAGTAAGCTGCCCCGCTTCTGGATGGCAGATTGCAGAAGCCACTTGGTACTATCAAACCAGCCCGACTTGGAACTGGTGCCACCTCTGGTCTGGGAACCATCCTGCGTATCGTGGATACTAAGGAGCCAGCCGGCCACTCCCAGCCACAGTCCACCAAACACAAACAACGGCACTTTTCCCTGGAAAACAAAACTCAACTGCCCCTCTTCTGGATGGCAAATTGCAGGACGCACTTGGTACTACAAAAACAGCACAACTTGGCACTGGTGCCACCTTGGGTCTGGTCACCATCCTGCGTATCGAGCATTTTAAGGAGCCAGCCGGCCACTCCCAGCCATATGCCCCCCAAAAAAAACCACGGCCCTTTTCTCTGGCAAACAAAACTCAGCTGCCCCGCTTCTGGATGGCAGATTGCAGGAGCCACTTTGCACCATCAAACCAGCCCGACTTGGCACTGGTGCCACCTCTGGTCTGGGAACCATCCTGCGTATCGTGGATTATAAGGAGACAGCTGGCCACTCCCAGCCACAGGCCACCAAAAAAAATCAACGGCACTTTTCCCTGGAAAACAAAACTCGCCTGCCAACTTTTTGATGGCAGATTGCAGGAGCCGCTTGATACTATCAAATCAGCCCAACTTGGCACTGGTGCCACCATGGGTCTGGTAACCATCCTGCCTATCGTAGCTTTTCAGGAGCCAGCCAGTCACTCCCAGCCATAGGCCCCCAGACACAAACCTCGGCCCGTTTCCCTGGCAAACAAAAGTAAGCTGCCCCGCTTCTGGATGGCAGATTGCAGGAGCCGCTTGATACTATCAAATCAGCCCGACTTGGAACTGGTGCCACCTCTGGTCTGGGAACCATCCTGCGTATCGTGGATTCTAAGGAGCCAGCCGGCCACTCCCAGCCACAGTCCACCAAACAAAAACAACGGCACTTTTCCCTGGAAAACAAAACTCGCCTGCCAACTTTTTCATGGCAGATTGCAGGAGCCACTTTGCACCATCAAACTAGCCCGACTCGGCACTGGTGCCACCATGGTCTGGGAACCATCCTGCGTATCGTGGATTCTAATTAGCCAGCCGGCCACTCCCAGCCATAGGCCCCCAAACACAAACAACGGCGCTTTTCCCTGGAAAACAAAACTCGCCTGCCAACTTTTTGATGGCAGATTGCAGGAGCCGCTTGGTACTATCAAATCAGCCCAACGTGGCACTGGTGCCACCATGAGTCTGGTAACCATCCTGCCTATCGTAGCTTTTCAGGAGCCAGCCAGTCACTCCCAGCCATAGGCCCCCAGACAAAAACCTCGGCCCGTTTCCCTGGCAAACAAAAGTAAGCTGCCCCGCTTCTGGATGGCAGATTGCAGGAGTCACTAGTACTATCAAACAAGCCCGACTTGGAACTGGTGCCACCTCTGGTCTGGGAACCATCCTGCGTATCGTGGATTCTAAGGAGCCAGCCGGCCACTCCCAGCCACAGGCCACCAAAAAAATCAACGGCACTTTTCCCTGGAAAACAAAACTCGCCTGCCAACTTTTTGATGGCAGATTGCAGGAGCCGCTTGATACTATCAAATCAGCCCAACTTGGCACTGGTGCCACCATGAGTCTGGTAACCATCCTGCCTATCGTAGCTTTTCAGGAGCCAGCCAGTCACTCCCAGCCATAGGCCCCCAGACACAAACCTCGGCCCGTTTCCCTGGCAAACAAATGTAAGCTGCACCACTTCTGGATGGCAGATTGCAGGAGCCACTTTGCACCATCAAACTAGCCCGACATGGCACTGGTGCCACCTCTGGTCTGGGAACCATCCTGCGTATCGTGGATTCTAAGGAGTCAGCCGGCCACTCCCAGCCATAGGCCCCCAAACACAAACAACGGCGCTTTTCCCTGGAAAACAAAACTCGCCTGCCAACTTTTTGATGGCAGATTGCAGGAGCCGCTTGGTACTATCAAATCAGCCCAACGTGGCACTGGTGCCACCATGAGTCTGGTAACCATCCTGCCTATCGTAGCTTTTCAGGAGCCAGCCGGTCACTCCCAGCCATAGGCCCCCAGACACAAACCTCGGCCCGTTTCCCTGGCAAACAAACGTAAGCTGTCCCGCTTCTGGATGGCAGATTGCAGGAGCCACTTGGTACTATCAAACAAGCCCGACTTGGAACTGGTGCCAGTTCTGGTCTGGGAACCATCCTGCGTATCGTGGATTCCAAGGAGCCAGCCGGCCACTCCCAGCCACAGGCCACCAAACAAAATCAACGGCACTTTTCCCTGGAAAACAAAACTCGCCTGCCAACTTTTTGATGGCAGATTGCAGGAGCCACTTTTCACCATCAAACTAGCCCGACTTGGCACTGGTGCCACCTCTGGTCTGGGAACCATCCTGCCTATCGTAGCTTTTCAGGAGCCAGCCGGTCACTCCCAGCCATAGGCCCCCAGACACAAACCTCGGCCCGTTTCCCTGGCAAACAAAATTAAGCTGCCCCGCTTCTGGATGGCAGATTTCAGGAGCTATTTAGTACTATCAAACCAGCCCGACTTGGCACTGGTGCCACCTTGGCTCTGGGAACCATCCTGCCTATTGTGGATTTTCAGGGGTCAGCCGGCCACTCTCAGCCATATGCCCTCAAACACAAACCACGGCCCTTTTCTCTGGCAAACAAAACTCAACTGCCCCTCTTCTGGATGGCAAATTGCAGGACGCACTTGGTACTACAAAAACAGCACAACTTGGCACTGGTGCCACCACGGTCTGGGAACCATCCTGCGTATCGTGGATTCTAATTAGCCAGCCGGCCACTCCCAGCCATAGGCCCCCCAAAAAAAACCACGGCCCTTTTCTCTGGCAAACAAAACTCAGCTGCCCCGCTTCTGGATGGCAGATTCAGGAGCCACTTTGCACCATCAAACCAGCCCGACTTGGCACTGGTGCCACCTCTGGTCTGTGAACCATCCTGCGTATCGTGGATTATAAGGAGACAGCTGGCCACTCCCAGCCAAAGGCCACCAAAAAAAATCAACGGCACTTTTCCCTGGAAAACAAAACTCGCCTGCCAACTTTTTGATGGCAGATTGCAGGAGCCGCTTGATACTATCAAATCAGCCCAACTTGGCACTGGTGCCACCATGGGTCTGGTAACCATCCTGCCTATCGTAGCTTTTCAGGAGCCAGCCAGTCACTCCCAGCCATAGGCCCCCAGACACAAACCTCGGCCCGTTTCCCTGGCAAACAAAAGTAAGCTGCCCCGCTTCTGGATGGCAGATTGCAGGAGCCACTTGGTACTATCAAACCAGCCCGACTTGGAACTGGTGCCACCTCTGGTCTGGGAAGCATCCTGCGTATCGTGGATTCTAAGGAGCCAGCCGGCCACTCCCAGCCACAGTCCACCAAACACAAACAACGGCACTTTTCCCTGGAAAACAAAACTCGCCTGCCAACTTTTTCATGGCAGATTGCAGGAGCCACTTTGCACCATCAAACTAGCCCGACTCGGCACTGGTGCCACCATGGTCTGGGAACCATCCTGCGTATCGTGGATTCTAATTAGACAGCCGGCCACTCCCAGCCATAGGCCCCCAAACACAATCAACGGCGCTTTTCCCTGGAAAACAAAACTCGCCTGCCAAATTTTTGATGGCAGATTGCAGGAGCCGCTTGATACTATCAAATCAGCCCAACTTGGCACTGGTGCCACCATGGGTCTGGTAACCATCCTGCCTATCGTAGCTTTTCAGGAGCCAGCCAGTCACTCCCAGCCATAGGCCCCCAGACACAAACCTCGGCCCGTTTCCCTGGCAAACAAAAGTAAGCTGCCCCACTTCTGGATGGCAGATTGCAGGAGCCACTTGGTACTATCAAACCAGCCCGACTTGGAACTGGTGCCACCTCTGGTCTGGGAACCATCCTGCGTATCGTGGATTCTACGGAGCCAGCCGGCCACTCCCAGCCACAGTCCACCAAACACAAACAACGGCACTTTTCCCTGGAAAACAAAACTCGCCTGCAAACTTTTTCATGGCAGATTGCAGGAGCCACTTTGCACCATCAAAGTAGCCCGACATGGCACTGGTGCCACCTCTGGTCTGGGAACCATCCTGCGTATCGTGGATTCTAAGGAGCCAGCCGGCCACTCCCAGCCATAGGCCCCCAAACACAAACAACGGCGCTTTTCCCTGGAAAACAAAACTCGCCTGCCAACTTTTTGATGGCAGATTGCAGGAGCCGCTTGGTACTATCAAATCAGCCCAACGTGGCACTGGTGCCACCATGAGTCTGGTAACCATCCTGCCTATCGTAGCTTTTCAGGAGCCAGCCGGTCACTCCCAGCCATAGGCCCCCAGACACAAACCTCGGCCCGTTTCCCTGGCAAACAAATGTAAGCTGCACCACTTCTGGATGGCAGATTGCAGGAGCCACTTTGCACCATCAAACTAGCCCGACATGGCACTGGTGCCACCTCTGGTCTGGGAACCATCCTGCGTATCGTGGATTCTAAGGAGTCAGCCGGCCACTCCCAGCCATAGGCCCCCAAACACAAACAACGGCGCTTTTCCCTGGAAAACAAAACTCGCCTGCCAACTTTTTGATGGCAGATTGCAGGAGCCGCTTGGTACTATCAAATCAGCCCAACGTGGCACTGGTGCCACCATGAGTCTGGTAACCATCCTGCCTATCGTAGCTTTTCAGGAGCCAGCCGGTCACTCCCAGCCATAGGCCCCCAGACACAAACCTCGGCCCGTTTCCCTGGCAAACAAACGTAAGCTGTCCCGCTTCTGGATGGCAGATTGCAGGAGCCACTTGGTACTATCAAACAAGCCCGACTTGGAACTGGTGCCAGTTCTGGTCTGGGAACCATCCTGCGTATCGTGGATTCCAAGGAGCCAGCCGGCCACTCCCAGCCACAGGCCACCAAACAAAATCAACGGCACTTTTCCCTGGAAAACAAAACTCGCCTGCCAACTTTTTGATGGCAGATTGCAGGAGCCACTTTTCACCATCAAACTAGCCCGACTTGGCACTGGTGCCACCTCTGGTCTGGGAACCATCCTGCCTATCGTAGCTTTTCAGGAGCCAGCCGGTCACTCCCAGCCATAGGCCCCCAGACACAAACCTCGGCCCGTTTCCCTGGCAAACAAAATTAAGCTGCCCCGCTTCTGGATGGCAGATTTCAGGAGCTATTTAGTACTATCAAACCAGCCCGACTTGGCACTGGTGCCACCTTGGCTCTGGGAACCATCCTGCCTATTGTGGATTTTCAGGGGTCAGCCGGCCACTCTCAGCCATATGCCCTCAAACACAAACCACGGCCCTTTTCTCTGGCAAACAAAACTCAACTGCCCCTCTTCTGGATGGCAAATTGCAGGACGCACTTGGTACTACAAAAACAGCACAACTTGGCACTGGTGCCACCACGGTCTGGGAACCATCCTGCGTATCGTGGATTCTAATTAGCCAGCCGGCCACTCCCAGCCATAGGCCCCCCAAAAAAAACCACGGCCCTTTTCTCTGGCAAACAAAACTCAGCTGCCCCGCTTCTGGATGGCAGATTCAGGAGCCACTTTGCACCATCAAACCAGCCCGACTTGGCACTGGTGCCACCTCTGGTCTGTGAACCATCCTGCGTATCGTGGATTATAAGGAGACAGCTGGCCACTCCCAGCCAAAGGCCACCAAAAAAAATCAACGGCACTTTTCCCTGGAAAACAAAACTCGCCTGCCAACTTTTTGATGGCAGATTGCAGGAGCCGCTTGATACTATCAAATCAGCCCAACTTGGCACTGGTGCCACCATGGGTCTGGTAACCATCCTGCCTATCGTAGCTTTTCAGGAGCCAGCCAGTCACTCCCAGCCATAGGCCCCCAGACACAAACCTCGGCCCGTTTCCCTGGCAAACAAAAGTAAGCTGCCCCGCTTCTGGATGGCAGATTGCAGGAGCCACTTGGTACTATCAAACCAGCCCGACTTGGAACTGGTGCCACCTCTGGTCTGGGAAGCATCCTGCGTATCGTGGATTCTAAGGAGCCAGCCGGCCACTCCCAGCCACAGTCCACCAAACACAAACAACGGCACTTTTCCCTGGAAAACAAAACTCGCCTGCCAACTTTTTCATGGCAGATTGCAGGAGCCACTTTGCACCATCAAACTAGCCCGACTCGGCACTGGTGCCACCATGGTCTGGGAACCATCCTGCGTATCGTGGATTCTAATTAGACAGCCGGCCACTCCCAGCCATAGGCCCCCAAACACAATCAACGGCGCTTTTCCCTGGAAAACAAAACTCGCCTGCCAACTTTTTGATGGCAGATTGCAGGAGCCGCTTGGTACTATCAAATCAGCCCAACGTGGCACTGGTGCCACCATGAGTCTGGTAACCATCCTGCCTATCATAGCTTTTCAGGAGCCAGCCAGTCACTCCCAGCCATAGGCCCCCAGACAAAAACCTCGGCCCGTTTCCCTTGCAAACAAAAGTAAGCTGCCCCGCTTCTGGATGGCAGATTGCAGGAGCCACTTGGTACTATCAAACAAGCCCGACTTGGAACTGGTGCCACCTCTGGTCTGGGAACCATCCTGCGTATCGTGGATTCTAAGGAGCCAGCCGGCCACTCCCAGCCAAAGGCCACCAAAAAAAATCAACGGCACTTTTCCCTGGAAAACAAAACTCGCCTGCCAAATTTTTGATGGCAGATTGCAGGAGCCGCTTGATACTATCAAATCAGCCCAACTTGGCACTGGTGCCACCATGGGTCTGGTAACCATCCTGCCTATCGTAGCTTTTCAGGAGCCAGCCAGTCACTCCCAGCCATAGGCCCCCAGACACAAACCTCGGCCCGTTTCCCTGGCAAACAAAAGTAAGCTGCCCCACTTCTGGATGGCAGATTGCAGGAGCCACTTGGTACTATCAAACCAGCCCGACTTGGAACTGGTGCCACCTCTGGTCTGGGAACCATCCTGCGTATCGTGGATTCTACGGAGCCAGCCGGCCACTCCCAGCCACAGTCCACCAAACACAAACAACGGCACTTTTCCCTGGAAAACAAAACTCGCCTGCAAACTTTTTCATGGCAGATTGCAGGAGCCACTTTGCACCATCAAAGTAGCCCGACATGGCACTGGTGCCACCTCTGGTCTGGGAACCATCCTGCGTATCGTGGATTCTAAGGAGCCAGCCGGCCACTCCCAGCCATAGGCCCCCAAACACAAACAACGGCGCTTTTCCCTGGAAAACAAAACTCGCCTGCCAACTTTTTGATGGCAGATTGCAGGAGCCGCTTGGTACTATCAAATCAGCCCAACGTGGCACTGGTGCCACCATGAGTCTGGTAACCATCCTGCCTATCGTAGCTTTTCAGGAGCCAGCCGGTCACTCCCAGCCATAGGCCCCCAGACACAAACCTCGGCCCGTTTCCCTGGCAAACAAATGTAAGCTGCACCACTTCTGGATGGCAGATTGCAGGAGCCACTTTGCACCATCAAACTAGCCCGACATGGCACTGGTGCCACCTCTGGTCTGGGAACCATCCTGCGTATCGTGGATTCTAAGGAGTCAGCCGGCCACTCCCAGCCATAGGCCCCCAAACACAAACAACGGCGCTTTTCCCTGGAAAACAAAACTCGCCTGCCAACTTTTTGATGGCAGATTGCAGGAGCCGCTTGGTACTATCAAATCAGCCCAACGTGGCACTGGTGCCACCATGAGTCTGGTAACCATCCTGCCTATCGTAGCTTTTCAGGAGCCAGCCGGTCACTCCCAGCCATAGGCCCCCAGACACAAACCTCGGCCCGTTTCCCTGGCAAACAAACGTAAGCTGTCCCGCTTCTGGATGGCAGATTGCAGGAGCCACTTGGTACTATCAAACAAGCCCGACTTGGAACTGGTGCCAGTTCTGGTCTGGGAACCATCCTGCGTATCGTGGATTCCAAGGAGCCAGCCGGCCACTCCCAGCCACAGGCCACCAAACAAAATCAACGGCACTTTTCCCTGGAAAACAAAACTCGCCTGCCAACTTTTTGATGGCAGATTGCAGGAGCCACTTTTCACCATCAAACTAGCCCGACTTGGCACTGGTGCCACCTCTGGTCTGGGAACCATCCTGCCTATCGTAGCTTTTCAGGAGCCAGCCGGTCACTCCCAGCCATAGGCCCCCAGACACAAACCTCGGCCCGTTTCCCTGGCAAACAAAATTAAGCTGCCCCGCTTCTGGATGGCAGATTTCAGGAGCTATTTAGTACTATCAAACCAGCCCGACTTGGCACTGGTGCCACCTTGGCTCTGGGAACCATCCTGCCTATTGTGGATTTTCAGGGGTCAGCCGGCCACTCTCAGCCATATGCCCTCAAACACAAACCACGGCCCTTTTCTCTGGCAAACAAAACTCAACTGCCCCTCTTCTGGATGGCAAATTGCAGGACGCACTTGGTACTACAAAAACAGCACAACTTGGCACTGGTGCCACCACGGTCTGGGAACCATCCTGCGTATCGTGGATTCTAATTAGCCAGCCGGCCACTCCCAGCCATAGGCCCCCCAAAAAAAACCACGGCCCTTTTCTCTGGCAAACAAAACTCAGCTGCCCCGCTTCTGGATGGCAGATTCAGGAGCCACTTTGCACCATCAAACCAGCCCGACTTGGCACTGGTGCCACCTCTGGTCTGTGAACCATCCTGCGTATCGTGGATTATAAGGAGACAGCTGGCCACTCCCAGCCAAAGGCCACCAAAAAAAATCAACGGCACTTTTCCCTGGAAAACAAAACTCGCCTGCCAACTTTTTGATGGCAGATTGCAGGAGCCGCTTGATACTATCAAATCAGCCCAACTTGGCACTGGTGCCACCATGGGTCTGGTAACCATCCTGCCTATCGTAGCTTTTCAGGAGCCAGCCAGTCACTCCCAGCCATAGGCCCCCAGACACAAACCTCGGCCCGTTTCCCTGGCAAACAAAAGTAAGCTGCCCCGCTTCTGGATGGCAGATTGCAGGAGCCACTTGGTACTATCAAACCAGCCCGACTTGGAACTGGTGCCACCTCTGGTCTGGGAAGCATCCTGCGTATCGTGGATTCTAAGGAGCCAGCCGGCCACTCCCAGCCACAGTCCACCAAACACAAACAACGGCACTTTTCCCTGGAAAACAAAACTCGCCTGCCAACTTTTTCATGGCAGATTGCAGGAGCCACTTTGCACCATCAAACTAGCCCGACTCGGCACTGGTGCCACCATGGTCTGGGAACCATCCTGCGTATCGTGGATTCTAATTAGACAGCCGGCCACTCCCAGCCATAGGCCCCCAAACACAATCAACGGCGCTTTTCCCTGGAAAACAAAACTCGCCTGCCAACTTTTTGATGGCAGATTGCAGGAGCCGCTTGGTACTATCAAATCAGCCCAACGTGGCACTGGTGCCACCATGAGTCTGGTAACCATCCTGCCTATCATAGCTTTTCAGGAGCCAGCCAGTCACTCCCAGCCATAGGCCCCCAGACAAAAACCTCGGCCCGTTTCCCTTGCAAACAAAAGTAAGCTGCCCCGCTTCTGGATGGCAGATTGCAGGAGCCACTTGGTACTATCAAACAAGCCCGACTTGGAACTGGTGCCACCTCTGGTCTGGGAACCATCCTGCGTATCGTGGATTCTAAGGAGCCAGCCGGCCACTCCCAGCCAAAGGCCACCAAAAAAAATCAACGGCACTTTTCCCTGGAAAACAAAACTCGCCTGCCAACTTTTTGATGGCAGATTGCAGGAGCCGCTTGATACTATCAAATCAGCCCAACTTGGCACTGGTGCCACCATGGGTCTGGTAACCATCCTGCCTATCGTAGCTTTTCAGGAGCCAGCCAGTCACTCCCAGCCATAGGCCCCCAGACACAAACCTCGGCCCGTTTCCCTGGCAAACAAAAGTAAGCTGCCCCACTTCTGGATGGCAGATTGCAGGAGCCACTTGGTACTATCAAACCAGCCCGACTTGGAACTGGTGCCACCTCTGGTCTGGGAACCATCCTGCGTATCGTGGATTCTACGGAGCCAGCCGGCCACTCCCAGCCACAGTCCACCAAACACAAACAACGGCACTTTTCCCTGGAAAACAAAACTCGCCTGCAAACTTTTTCATGGCAGATTGCAGGAGCCACTTTGCACCATCAAAGTAGCCCGACATGGCACTGGTGCCACCTCTGGTCTGGGAACCATCCTGCGTATCGTGGATTCTAAGGAGCCAGCCGGCCACTCCCAGCCATAGGCCCCCAAACACAAACAACGGCGCTTTTCCCTGGAAAACAAAACTCGCCTGCCAACTTTTTGATGGCAGATTGCAGGAGCCGCTTGGTATTATCAAATCAGCCCAACGTGGCACTGGTGCCACCATGAGTCTGGTAACCATCCTGCCTATCGTAGCTTTTCAGGAGCCAGCCGGTCACTCCCAGCCATAGGCCCCCAGACACAAACCTCGGCCCGTTTCCCTGGCAAACAAACGTAAGCTGTCCCGCTTCTGGATGGCAGATTGCAGGAGCCACTTGGTACTATCAAACAAGCCCGACTTGGAACTGGTGCCACCTCTGGTCTGGGAACCATCCTGCGTATCGTGGATTCCAAGGAGCCAGCCGGCCACTCCCAGCCACAGGCCACCAAACAAAATCAACGGCACTTTTCCCTGGAAAACAAAACTCGCCTGCCAACTTTTTGATGGCAGATTGCAGGAGCCACTTTTCACCATCAAACTAGCCCGACTTGGCACTGGTGCCACCTCTGGTCTGGGAACCATCCTGCCTATCGTAGCTTTTCAGGAGCCAGCCGGTCACTCCCAGCCATAGGCCCCCAGACACAAACCTCGGCCCGTTTCCCTGGCAAACAAAATTAAGCTGCCCCGCTTCTGGATGGCAGATTGCAGGAGCTATTTAGTACTATCAAACAAGACCGACTTGGCACTGGTGCCACCTTGGCTCTGGGAACCATCCTGCCTATTGTGGATTTTCAGGGGTCAGCCGGCCACTCTCAGCCATATGCCCTCAAACACAAACCACGGCCCTTTTCTCTGGCAAACAAATCTCAACTGCCCCTCTTCTGGATGGCAAATTGCAGGACGCACTTTGTACTACAAAAACAGCACAACTTGGCACTGGTGCCACCTTGGGTCTGGTCACCATCCTGCGTATCGAGCATTTTAAGGAGCCAGCCGGCCACTCCCAGCCATATGCCCCCAAAAAAAAACCACGGCCCTTTTCTCTGGCAAACAAAACTCAGCTGCCCCGCTTCTGGATGGCAGATTGCAGGAGCCACTTTGCACCATCAAACCAGCCCGACTTGGCACTGGTGCCACCTCTGGTCTGTGAACCATCCTGCGTATCGTGGATTATAAGGAGACAGCTGGCCACTCCCAGCCACAGGCCACCAAAAAAAATCAACGGCACTTTTCCCTGGAAAACAAAACTCGCCTGCCAACTTTTTCATGGCAGATTGCAGGAGCCGCTTGATACTATCAAATCAGCCCAACTTGGCACTGGTGCCACCATGGGTCTGGTAACCATCCTGCCTATCGTAGCTTTTCAGGAGCCAGCCAGTCACTCCCAGCCATAGGCCCCCAGACACAAACCTCGGCCCGTTTCCCTGGCAAACAAAAGTAAGCTGCCCCGCTTCTGGATGGCAGATTGCAGGAGCCACTTGGTACTATCAAACCAGCCCGACTTGGAACTGGTGCCACCTCTGGTCTGGGAACCATCCTGCGTATCGTGGATATTAAGGAGCCAGCCGGCCACTCCCAGCCACAGTCCACCAAACACAAACAACGGCACTTTTCCCTGGAAAACAAAACTCAACTGCCCCTCTTCTGGATGGCAAATTGCAGGACGCACTTTGTACTACAAAAACAGCACAACTTGGCACTGGTGCCACCTTGGGTCTGGTCACCATCCTGCGTATCGAGCATTTTAAGGAGCCAGCCGGCCACTCCCAGCCATATGCCCCCCAAATAAACCACGGCCCTTTTCTCTGGCAAACAAATCTCAGCTGCCCCGCTTCTGGATGGCAGATTCAGGAGCCACTTTGCACCATCAAACCAGCCCGACTTGGCACTGGTGCCACCTCTGGTCTGGGAACCATCCTGCGTATCGTGGATTATAAGGAGACAGCTGGCCACTCCCAGCCACAGGCCACCAAAAAAAATCAACGGCACTTTTCCCTGGAAAACAAAACTCGCCTGCCAAATTTGATGGCAGATTGCAGGTTCCGCTTGATACTATCAAATCAGCCCAACTTGGCACTGGTGCCACCATGGGTCTGGTCACCATCCTGCCTATCGTAGCTTTTCAGGAGCCAGCCAGTCACTCCCAGCCATAGGCCCCCAGACACAAACCTCGGCCCGTTTCCCTGGCAAACAAAAGTAAGCTGCCCCACTTCTGGATGGCAGATTGCAGGAGCCACTTGGTACTATCAAACCAGCCCGACTTGGAACTGGTGCCACCTCTGGTCTGGGAACCATCCTGCGTATCGTGGATTCTAAGGAGCCAGCCGGCCACTCCCAGCCACAGTCCACCAAACACAAACAACGGCACTTTTCCCTGGAAAACAAAACTCGCCTGCAAACTTTTTCATGGCAGATTGCAGGAGCCACTTTGCACCATCAAACTAGCCCGACATGGCACTGGTGCCACCTCTGGTCTGGGAACCATCCTGCGTATCGTGGATTCTAAGCAGCCAGCCGGCCACTCCCAGCCATAGGCCCCCAAACACAAACAACGGCGCTTTCCCCTGGAAAACAAAACTCGCCTGCCAACTTTTTGATGGCAGATTGCAGGAGCCGCTTGGTACTATCAAATCAGCCCAACGTGGCACTGGTGCCACCATGAGTCTGGTAACCATCCTGCCTATCGTAGCTTTTCAGGAGCCAGCCGGTCACTCCCAGCCTTAGGCCCCCAGACACAAACCTCGGCCCGTTTCCCTGGCAAACAAACGTAAGCTGTCCCGCTTCTGGATGGCAGATTGCAGGAGCCACTTGGTACTATCAAACCAGCCCGACTTGGAACTGGTGCCACCTCTGGTCTGGGAACCATCCTGCGTATCGTGGATTCCAAGGAGCCAGCCGGCCACTCCCAGCCACAGGCCACCAAACAAAATCAACGGCACTTTTCCCTGGAAAACAAAACTCGCCTGCCAACTTTTTGATGGCAGATTGCAGGAGCCACTTTTCACCATCAAACTAGCCCAACTTGGCACTGGTGCCACCTCTGGTCTGGGAACCATCCTGCCTATCGTAGCTTTTCAGGAGCCAGCCGGTCACTCCCAGCCATAGGCCCCCAGACACAAACCTCGGCCCGTTTCCCTGGGAAACAAAATTAAGCTGCCCCGCTTCTGGATGGCAGATTTCAGGAGCTATTTAGTACTATCAAACCAGCCCGACTTGGCACTGGTGCCACCTTGGCTCTGGGAACCATCCTGCCTATTGTGGATTTTCAGGGGTCAGCCGGCCACTCTCAGCCATATGCCCTCAAACACAAACCACGGCCCTTTTCTCTGGCAAACAAAACTCAACTGCCCCTCTTCTGGATGGCAAATTGCAGGACGCACTTTGTACTACAAAAACAGCACAACTTGGCACTGGTGCCACCTTGGGTCTGGTCACCATCCTGCGTATCGAGCATTTTAAGGAGCCAGCCGGCCACTCCCAGCCATATGCCCCCCAAAAAAAACCACGGCCCTTTTCTCTGGCAAACAAAACTCAGCTGCCCCGCTTCTGGATGGCAGATTGCAGGAGCCACTTTGCACCATCAAACCAGCCCGACTTGGCACTGGTGCCACCTCTGGTCTGTGAACCATCCTGCGTATCGTG